>NC_088604.1:120254033-120560409 GCF_036013475.1 Columba livia
GGGTGTTTTCAGTTCATATTTTTTGCGCGGACTCATGTAGCGAAGTGGTTTTGTTCTGTTTCTGATCCGCGTGTTGCTGTAGAACAGGCCGTGACACAGCTGCTGGTTTTGTTGTGAGTGCGGGTAGTCCCGAGGAGGAGGAGGGAGCGGTGAAGTTGTGGAAGGAGAGCGGCGCCCGAGCAGGGATGTTGCCATAAGAATATTTCTGTAGCACGCAATAGGAACTGGAGCAACATCAAAACTACAGAATTGCTTGAATAAGCTTTTGGGCTTCTTTCCACTTGGTTGAATAGCAGAAAGAAACTAAAAAGTAAATCCCACTGGCAAAATGGATGGCTTTGTATGTGAATAAATCGTGCCCTTTTTGTTCTTTTGCAAACATTACTTTTCTAAAACCAAATTCAGTATCATTCTCCTGAGGCCACAGTCCTGCTTCCATTTAGAGCTTTTTAACTGGATGAACTTTATTTTTCGTGTAAGTTTTACTGCACTGAATGTTTAATTGTGCCTTAGAAAACTGAGTTCTTGTTACCTCCAGTACTCGCTGAAGAAACCTCTCAAATCCTCTGATGGTTCTTTGCTGCTGTTGGTCGCTGCTGTCTTTGTTGTAGTGGAGCAGGTTTGCCTCTCTCTTTTAAACGCTGTGATTGAGACGTGCGTGTTGATTTACAAGTTGTTGATGCAGTACCTCATTTGAGCTGCCTTGACAAACCAAGGAGGAGAGGTGTTCTTGTAGGCAGATTACACGGTAGTGCGGACCTGGAGTTCAGGGCTGTTGTCGCAGTTCCCGGGTGTGTAAATCAGCTTTTTGTTGTGGCCCAAGAATTCTAAATCTCCTTTGGGTTTGGTGGACGCATCGGGAGTCTCGTTACCCTAAATAACACTGGCAAAGCTCCCCAGGAGAGTGTGGTTTAGAGCAGTAACAGATTGTTTGCGGCAGCAAAGCTCCTTTCTGCGTGCGGTGGATCCCGGGGCTGCTGGCGCTGAGAGCGTGGGACACAGAGTAAGTGTGGCAAACAAACACGCATCCATCCTCTGCTTTCGGACGTCAGGCCCGCGCTGCGCAGCCCTGCGCACGCAGGAGATCTCTGCTGCCAGCGTGCTGCACCGGGATCTTCTAACCTCGCTGTTAGTGCCTGTGGCACGGTTATTTTATTTTGAACAGGCTTAATTAAGAGCCAGCAAAGCTTGGAATAAACCGTTAAGTCTGTGTGTTTTGCACTGCTGGTAATTCCAGGTATCGTTTGCTTGTAAAGCGTTTCTTTTCCCCACATCTTAAAATTTTTAGGGGAAAAAAATTGATGTGAGCCTTTGGCTGGCATTCCTGGAGCTGTAAAAATTCTATATTATGTTAGTCTAATAAAACGCGTGGATTTTAGTGCCAGCACACAGAGACATAGAGAACTAAGCACCTTCCACCTTGTGCAATGAAATGTTGATATACATTTATTGGAATGTTGCTGTTATGTTCATGTTTGTTCAATGTGTAAGTAAACAGAGCTGGATCAGTACAGTGATGTGTAATTCTGTGATGCTGTAGCATAACATGACTATTTGCTTTAGGATTTGTATTGTATTTAAAAGGTAACAGAGACAGTTGACTTGGGAGAACGCCAACACTTCTGCACGTGGAGAGCAGAGAAATCAATGTACAGAGAGGGCAGGAGGTGCCAAACATCTGAGAAGTGATGATGGTCACGCTGGTTTTCTTGTGTCTCTTGAGTATTAAGCAATGGTGTAACTGAAACGCTTAATGAAAAGTGAAATGTTGTCCTCTATATACTTAAAAATAAGTGTTTCTTGGTATCTACTAATGCACGTTTTGTTTCTTGGTTTTGTTTTTTCTAATGAGTGAGCAAGTAATGAAACACTGTAGTTAATCTTACGTTAAGTTTGACTTTTTATAGTGTGGGAGCCCGTAAAGGTCGGTGCTTTAACTTTGAAGGTGCATCGGTGTTAAGTCGTGTTCTTCTTATGTGTTACGCAGGAAGACGAGAAATTTTTGTCTGAAGTTTTTGCACAGTTAACAGATGAAGCTACAGATGATGACAAACGATGTGAACTGGTGAGTGGTTTGGGGGGTTCTTTGAATGCTCCGAACTGTGCAGATTAAGTAGAAATATTGAAGCTGTTGTGCCAGTTCTGCACTCACTGAGGCATCTCTGTAACTATGGGATCATTTCCAGTGTAGCTCAGTCTTCATTTATTGCAAAGTAAGTTCTGATTTATTTGTTCTAAATAATTATCTTATTGCCAAGGACGTACTAGCACTGAGCTGACATTCTAAACGTAAAGCTGTGCTTCTTCCAGATACTCAACATACCGTATCACCGACGTTTGTCATAAAACACTGCTTTTGTCACTGTACTTTACTCATTCAAAAATATCTCTCAAGTCCTATGATTGAGGATTACCAGTAATCCCTTAATATACAACCACGAATCAACTCCACCTGAAGTTATTTTTTCCTATGCGCTAGGTGAACTTTTTCAAGGAATTCTGCGCGTTTTCTCAGACGTTACAGCCTCAGAACAGAGATGCGTTTTTCAAAACTTTGGCAAAGTTGGGAATTCTTCCAGCCCTTGAAATTGTAATGGTAAGTGACAACGTGGAGTTAATAAAAGCAGCAAACCTCGCAGCCATGGAGCCGGTTCTTCTGATGCGCTGAGCACCTTTGCGTGGGTTTGACTGGGCAGTTTGCTCTGCTGAAGATGAAGTTGATTGACCGTTCAGGATCCCAAAGGTGTCCAGTTCTCAGAAGCAGCCTGACTTTGGGGCTGTTACATTTTCAGCTTGCACGGTGGGGAAGCCTCTGGTGAACACAGGCCTTTTGGCAACGTAGTGTCAAAATGGAAATAGATTCTTTTTTAATGTGGCAGCTTGATTTTTTTCTTTTGTTGGGACCCTGCCAGAGAAGTATTTTTAGCTAATCTTGAACCGTGAGCTTGTTGCTATCCGAAAGATCACTTAATCCTGTCTTTTCAGAGCTATAAAGCAGATTAATCCATCCTGATGGGCAGTGTGAACACAGAACTGTTTTCACTCCTCCCCTTGAAGCAGCGGTTGCTGCCCGACCGCTGCAATTCATGTCAGCGCTGGCGTTACTCAGAAACCATACGTTCAAGGGGTTATATATTCTAGAGTAACAACCTGTGGAGTTACTGAAGGGCATTGATTGTTATGGAAACATTAAAGTCATAGAGATTCTTAGTGATGAGATGAACTCTAATCTCATTATTCTTTTCTGGGACTAGACCAGTCCAGATATTTGATGTTACGTTAATATTTTAGGCTTAGAAGTCGTACAGTTACCGGAGAAAATCACCGTAAGGAAAACTATTAATTCTTGTTGCCTGGAAGCGAATACAGAAACTTTTGTACAGATTGACTTGTGTGGTTGATCCTTTTGTACAAAACCAGTAAACTCTGGATAGCAAGTAGAGAATACTCATGTCTTAAATACTGTAGCAAGTAACACCATATGTATGTTTTCTGCCTAAATAAGGCTATCAGTTTCACAGAAATCCTTGCCTTCTTTTTGAAGGAGGAAAATACCGGGGAAAAGATTTTGCTCTGTTTTATTTATTTCCTGTAACCACGTTACCGCATCTCTCATAGAAACTTTTCTAATCAAATGTTCTCAAAACTTTTAACTCCCTGTTCTTTGCAACTTTACTTGATAATAATACAAGACTTGAACCACTCTAATAAATTGACCTCTTTTTTTATTAGGGAATGGATGATCTGCAAGTTAGATCCGCTGCTACAGATATATTTTCTTATCTAGTAGAATTTAGTCCATCCATGGTCCGAGAATTTGTAATGCAAGAGGCCCAGCAGAGTGATGATGTGAGTAAAAGTGGTTTGGAGTTGTCAAATGTGCTTCTTTTAGAACAGACAGGGGGAAAACCAGCAGAACAAACCTCTCCAGCATTTGGAGAACAGCCTAAAAATGTAGATAGTAGAAACATGGGAAGAAGTGGGTGTGAGACGTGAGCTGTGCCCAGTAGGGATGTCGGGCAGGGAGCGTTGTCCAGAAAACCGAGAGTTGCGTTTGGTTTGACTGGGGTTCTACTGGGAACATCGTGCCGCTGTTGAAACTGTTCCGTGCTTCCCCGGTCCGTGTTTTGCAGGATATCCTCCTCATCAACGTGGTCATCGAGCAGATGATCTGCGACACCGACCCGGAGCTGGGGGGGGCTGTGCAGCTCATGGGGCTCCTGCGAACCCTCATCGACCCCGAGAACATGTTGGCCACAGCTAATGTAAGAACATGCCGAGGGGCAAAGACGCTTTCCTTGCTCAGCACAATTAAAAACCTCATATCTAGTGCCTTTACTGTTGTTGGAGGGTTAAAAAAAGATATTTTTATTCTTTTTTGACAGTGTTATATATGGTCTGATACTGAATTTAACAAGCAGAAAAATAAGCTAACATTTCCATTAACTTCAGATAATAAAAGAGGGTGGTATTGTGCAAGTGTTTATTAAACTCAGCAGCCCTGTGCTTCAGTGAAATTGTGTATTTGCATCTGGGGGGTTGGTGATAGGTACATTGGTTTCAGGGCTCTCGGATCTTTTCCCAAAATAAAAAGACACATCTTATTTGAGTGAAGATGAAGGTGCAGGACCTACCAGAAGGATACAGGCAGACCTGAGGGCGCTGGCAGAATTATCTGTCGGCTGGCTTTTATGCTGCTGCTCTTTCTCATTTAAAAAGAGGGATACAAATGCGAGTATTTAATAAAGTTGTATTTGTTTTAGAAAACGGAAAAAAGTGAATTTCTCAATTTCTTCTACAACCATTGTATGCACGTTCTTACTGCACCGCTTCTGGCTAATACAGCGGAAGATAAATGTGAAAAAGGTAAGATTCATTTTTATTTTCCCCCATTTTAAGACTTGTAATGTTTTCAGGTGACCTGCAGTCCTGGTAACTGCGATAAGTCTGTGGAGCAAACGTGCATCTCCTTTTGTGTAATGTTAATTTTATGCCAGTTTCCAGGACTAAAGCAGAGAGTGTCTTTGGTTCCCAGGTCCTTCTTTTTGAAAGCTCGCGGAAATGCTGTGACCAGCAGTTCCAGGCTGTGCCCGGCTCATTAGAATAGGCGCTTTCCTTTAGTCTCGGGAGGAATGAAGTTCCTAAGTATTAGGTTGTGTATTTTCACCGAGTCGAATTGGAACGCTTGTACCGTAAGTTGAATAGAGCGGTCTGGTCTGGCGAGCGTTCCCGCTGCCTGTTTATGGCCCTACAGCTTACGCAAACGTTGGATTAGGTGCAAAGTTTGAACAGCTGGTAGAATGGCTTGTTTATCCCCATCTTGTAAATATTTACAGTGCTTTGAAAAACCTTTTTCTGATAGTTGTTTCTGTTTTCTGTTTATCAGATGCAGTAGTTGGGTCCACTAAGAGTAATACGATTTGTCCTGGTAAGTTTTAATTGACCTTGAGTGTTGAAACTTGTCTTGTAGGCTGCGTACGGTGGGGTTTGTCTGTAACTTAAACCCATTAATTTTCCTTGTAGATAATTATCAAACGGCACAACTACTAGCCTTAATTTTGGAGCTGCTCACTTTTTGCGTGGAACACCACACGTATCACATCAAGAATTACATTATGAACAAAGATTTGCTGAGAAGAGTCCTGGTCTTGATGAATTCCAAACACACTTTTCTGGCCTTGTGTGAGTGAGACCTGCTGTGATTTCCTTCTTCAGGGCTCTGTCTGCAGTGTGTGCAATGGGTCCGACTGCTCGAGCCTACTCAAATTCAGCATTTCTGTTAATTTCCAATTTATTGCTGGCTGGCTCTTTAGTAATATTGAAAAAGGTAGATGTCTGTTTATGGTGGGAGGAGAAGTGTGTGTTTTGAAGCCCGCAGTGATGCTTTCAGGTCTTCCTGACAATAAGGCTCATTAGTGATCAGCCTCTCCATGGAAATACTGAGGAAATTTTGCGACCTGGGGTGTTGAAAGAATCGGGGCTGGTTCTGGGAGGCGCACACAGGAGCGAGCTGATAATCCAGCTTCACGTGTGCTCGTGTTCACTGTGTCTGTATTTCAAGGCAATACTAATGGACGTGATCGCGTTGTGATGCGCGGGGAAGTCAGAGGAGGAAGGAAGGGTTACCTGGCAGCACATGTGTTGTCTTGAACTTTCAGAAAGTGCTTTTTAGTGCTCTTGGGTTGGGGATGCATCTTCCTCCCGGTAACATCGGGTTTTTTCAGTTCTTTCCAAGCAAAGCAGATTGGAGCCCTGTCATGTAGTTATTAAATCCCTTAATTTCTTTATAGGTGCTCTTCGCTTTATGAGGAGGATAATTGGCCTAAAAGATGAGTTTTATAACCGTTACATCACCAAGGGAAACCTGTTTGAGCCCGTTATAAATGCCCTGTTGGATAACGGCACGAGGTACAACCTGCTCAACTCTGCGGTGATCGAGCTCTTTGAGTTCATCCGGGTGGTAAGTTCAGCGGTGTGCCGCATCTCGGGTAGAGATACACAACGTCCGTATTTCATGGGAAATAGCCTATTACTGCTAAAAGCATAAGCTCAAAAGACGTCTGGGTGAGTGTCCTGTAGATTAAATTGTTCTCAGTGGTTGAATGTATTGTTGCTGGACCAAACTTTGAAGGGAGGAATTAGTGAAATATGTTCCATGCGAGTAAATCTGGTTTTTATTCAGTCTAAATGAGACTGACCTGACTGAATTTGGATGATCGCTGTCCTTTAAAGTCCCACTCAGGTGCTTTTTTAGTGTCAGCTTTGAATTGGCAGCTTTTCTGCTGTGTCTCGAAGGCTTCATCCCAGCCAGAAAGCATCCTGGCTTCATCAGCCCACCACAAACAGTTCATTGGGACACTGCTACGTCTATTGTCCATTTATGTGGGAAATTTAATTTCTAGGTTTCAGCTTTTTTATTAAAGAAAAAGCAGATGGCTTCACATTTGTTCTTTACAATCATGCTTTGACTCTGGCCCGTCAGCTCCTTTTAAAACTAATCTCTAAAGCTTTCTGAACTTCTGCATGTTCATATTTGAGACTGAAATACTGTTTTGTTCTCGTGCAGGAAGATATTAAGTCCCTTATTGCACATATAGTTGAAAACTTTTATAATGCACTTGAATCTATCGAATATGTTCAGACATTCAAGGGACTGAAGACAAAATATGAGCAAGAAAAAGACCGACAAACCCAGAAACTGAGCAGGTACGACCTGGTTTATACTTTCTGAGACTTTTATTGAACGCCATGATGTAGTCTCGTTTTTTCTTTCCTAGAGGGGACAAAAAGCAGAGGGCTGGGATTGTTGGGGTTTATTCAGTCTTGTTCAGTTAGAACAATCCTTGTCTGGCTTTCCTTGTGCCCTGGTGTAGGACAGCTCATACTTGTCGGGATATTAAACGCTCAGCTGAATGCACTTGGAGCCATTTGTGACGCTGGCTGCGTTCTGTCTCTTGCAGCGTTCCATCCATCCTGCGCAGCAATCGATTCCGCAGGGACGCGAGAGCCTTGGAGGAGGATGAGGAAATGTGGTTCAACGAAGACGAAGAGGAGGAAGGGGAAGCTGTTGTACCTCCGGTTGAGAAGTCCAAACAGGAGGATGATTTTCCAGATAGCTATGAAAAATTTATGGAAACTAAAAAAGGTATGAACTCAGTTTCAGCTTGTCAGAGCTGGAAGCGCTCGGTGTCAATACGTGGAGTCACATGTAAAGAGTAGCATGCGCTCTGGATCATAAGCGGGAGTTGGGGTGTTCCATGAAATCAAGTCATGAATTATTAGCATGTTTTGCAACCTAGTTTAGGATTAAAATAATGCGTTAAATTGCTTAAATGATATTCAGAAGCGAGACTTGATGTGCTTGTGTGTGCTGAGCGAGCAGCATTGCCACGTCCACAGCGCCTGTGCCACTCGGTGAACGCTGGTGTGTTTGCTTGAGGGTGGGTGAGCTGCTGATTTAAACTGAATTTAAAACGAAAGCAGTGGCTTTTGCACAGGAACGATGCTGTGATGTGGATTGTCCTCCATGCTGTACAGCTGATACTTAAGTATGAAAATGTTTGTCCCTCAGCTAAGGAGAGTGAAGACAAAGAGAACCTTCCAAAAAGGACTTCAGCTGGGGGATTCAAATTCACTTTTTCCCACTCAGCCGGCGCAGCCAACGGCGCAAACGGTGCGAACGGTAAATCCGTGGCCGCTCAGACGTCGCCCGCAGGCTCCAACGGCTCCTCGTCCAAGGCAGTGACGCTGAGCAGTGCGGTGACGGCCACCAAGGTGGGAGCGCCGGGCAGAACCTGCCGTCCCGCGGCCTAACCAGACTCGAGCGGTGCTGGGTGGCGGGTCGGCGTTGGTCTCCAGTCTGTCTGTTCATCCAGACCCTGTCTAGCTAAATCCTGCCTAGTTTGGGGGAAGGTTTCAGGAGGTCTTAGGTGGGACTCGAGGCTGTTGCTGATCTGCTGGGCACAGTTTAATCTTGCGTCTTCCACCTCAGCTCCTCAGCTTGAACTGTCTGGTGCTGCTGCGTGTGATACACACGAGATTGGTGTGTTCTGAATCATGTCAGTGCCGCTGTCAGGGATGTAAGTGCTTTTAGGCAGGTCAGATACAGTAAGTAATAATGCTGAGGCCGGATCCAGAGGAGAGAGGAGGTTCCAGGACTTGGTTCAAAAACATTCTCAAGACAAACGGGTCCTTGAATGACAAAGGTGTCATCAAGAAAGCTCCTGCAGGCCGGTGTGTCCCGACAGGGTGCGGGGGGTTGTGCGCTGACATCGCGCATTCCGGCGTACTTTCTTTAATGTGAGGTTTTATTTCTTCATTTTTTGTTTTGCTGTATATTTGGCAGGGAAGTCTCGTTGGCCTAGTGGATTATCCTGACGATGAAGATGATGATGAAGAGGAGGAGACGTCTCCACGGAAAAGACCTCGTCTGGGTTCCTAAATGAAACCAAAACTTTGGAATAAAAACTTTTATTATGGGGTTTCAAATGCTGCAACTGTTTTAAGAGCTAAAAAGAACCTGATGCAGAAAGCTTTCTCCCATGAGTATGTAAGATAATACAAGGAGTAGCAAAAGAAACTCAGTGTATGAGCTAGAAAGGGTTAGTTCTGTAAACACGAAGCTTCAAGGAACTGAAGATCTTTCTAGTAAATAAGAGGCTGCCCTTCGGGCTGCCAAAAAAAACACAAAAAAAAGAGGGTTAGTATTCAGAGGACCTGGATGATGCTTCTCAGCACGGAAAGTCTCAGGTGGCGGGAGGGCGGGAGGGCACGGAACGCTAAACGCTTCAAAACTATTGCAGGGTTTCCCCGGTGTTAACAGGACTAGGAAAAAAGCTTAAATTTTGAACCCAGTAATCTTAATTTTGTAATGGTGCTGTCAGTTGTGTTCTTTTAGCGATGCCTCTTTTTAAAACAATTTTAAGGGAAAACTAACTCTGTTTGCATAAGAACAATCCAGATTTTGGGACCATTATTACCAATAAAACGGCTTTTCTCATTGCTGGAGGGAGGGACGCTGCAGTTAACGGTGCATGTCGAGTTGTTTTAAAACCATTAAAAATCAGTTTCGATTAGTTATTTTTCAAGAGGAGAAAATGGAAGCTGGATTCAAAATGGATGGTTTTGCTTATTTTTTAATGAGACAGGCGGTAGCGTCCATGCCGAGGAACGCTCGCTTCCGCACGCTCTCCCGCAGCCGCCTGTGTGAGCGGAGCTGGGCCCGGCCCCCCTGCACCCGCGGGGGGAAAGGCGAATTTCGGTGCTTTTCTGGGTGCTGGGCGCGCTGGGTCTGCTCGGAGCAGGAAAGCGCTTTCCTGCCTGCGCTTCCCTCGCGTAACTGAGGTGGCGACAGGAAACACTAATGCGTCGTTCAGGGCCATGAATTTAGCGGCGTTTTAACACCAAAGTCACTTTGGACCAAGATGGAATGATCTCTAACAGAACGCGCTCTTTGGGGCGGAAGCAACAAGCAGCATGAAAGCCGCTTTCTTTTTAAAAATAAAAGCACATTCCACGTAGTAGGTGAGCAAACTGCGGCAGAAATAGGTGAGTGAAACGAGGCAAACAGTCCAGGTTTTGGTTTCAAGAGCAGCGAGTGAACCGTACGTATTTTGATGTGAGCTTGCCCCTATGATCTGAGATCATGATGAAGCGCGAGGAGATTTCCCGACGACAAATTGAACGCGTCAGACACGTTAAAATCCGGAACCAGCTGCGATCCACCACATCGGTCACTCGTAATATGTGTTATGGGTCCATTTCTCCTGGAATAGTTTAAACTGAAGCAGTTTCTCTGTTTTGGAGACTTTTGTAGTTAATTTTAATTTTAGCTATTGTTTGGAAAAAGATGGGCTGTCTGTGTAGATATGAAGTATAGTTTTTTCCATAAAATAGAAGTTTATTTTGTATTAAAAATACCACTGTACTTGTTTTACACCATTTGTATACATGTGGTGATATTAATGCTGAACTGTAAAATTCAGGAATTAAAATGTGACCCTGTAATTCCATAATTACTGCTTCAGTTTGGTTTGTCGTACGTGGTAAGTTTGACTCAGAATTTTTAATGTGGCCATTTTAGAATATTTTTGAAGATGAGTTATCCAGGTAGTTTTAAAGTAACTGGATCCCAGTGGACGCGATTCCCCCCGGGAGGGTGTGACTTGTTACCGACGTGTCCCCTTTGCAGGCAGCACAGAAGGGGACGACTCGTGTTTTGGCCACAGGCCCCATCAACTCCCAGCGCTGAGGAAGCGTTTGCTGGTCCAGCTCATTGTGTGGCCATCGTGTTTTTCTTCCCGATGAGTCCTTTCTCGCCGTCGGTACCGGTGATGAACTCCGGCGCTACCCGTGTGCGCTGCTGGAGCGGCACAACGTGCCTTCACTAACCTGAGGCTGAAAAATCGCATCCCCTGGGCCGTGGAGCCAGATTGTCCTGATGAGCAGTGACCGCAAACGAGCTCCGCGAGGGGCTGAGTGAAGTGAGTCGCTCCTTCCTCCTCCGCCGCATCACTCCTCACTCCTCCGTCTTGCTCCTCACTCCGTGTTCCCACCACCCCTGCTCTTCCCTGAAGTACTGTCAGGAGCTTTAAAAAATACATTCAGACCAACAGATGAGGGGTTTTGAGCAGCAAAGCCAAGAATGTCATGAATTTTCAGAGTTGCTAGAAAAAGACTGTGGAAAGTGGCTTTAGGTGTCCTGTTAAAACCAAATTTAGGGTCCCTGGAGAGGTCTGTACCAAAACAGGTGCTGATTCCCAGCCTGGGCTCCTTCCACTGCCCCTCTTAGGGAAAGAGCAGAACATCTGCCACCATGTATCACTTATAAACGCTATTTTAATCAACAGCTGCGTGAAGCTGGAGTGGTTGGGTGGTTTCTGTTCCTGCTGCCGGCAGCCAGGTAAGGACACGGGGGCAGCGACCAGCTCCTCTGCTGTGTTTTGAGTCTCTCAAAGCCAGACAGGTAATTTTAAAAGATTTTTGCCTGGAAAGGGAGTTGCTCGTGACATCCCCAGCTTTTCCTCTGCAACTAAGGCGAGTCTTTTTCCTTAAAGCTGCATTTATAGCACAATTGGACTTAAGGACTATTAAAGTGCCCCGAAAGTATGTAAAGCTGTAATGAAGAGTTAAGATGTAAACGTCCCTACTCTGAGCTGCTTTTTCTGTTTCCCAAAAATAAGATGGTCATAGTTGTGAAATTAGACTTTATTACATTGCACAGCTGAAAAATGGTAATTTGTTTAGAACATTCTAGTAAAAGGAACAAAGTTTTCTAATTTTAAATATAAAAAAAAGTTCAAATTTCTAACTTGTTCAGAGCTGTTCCCATAGGAATTATTTGGACAGATCTCTGTATCTGTGCTTGTTCTACAGAATACCAGTAGCCTGGAAAATCTGTGTGCTGAGGTGATGGTTCAATGGCCTCACTGGGGAACGTGTTCCAGTGACAGTCAATGAGGTTCCAGCATTCTGGAAAAATAAGTGTTTTTAGTGTATTTCAGTGTAATTTTAAATATATAGAAAGTACTGAGTTGCCTGTCCGAAAGTTCTCTAAAACTAAGTGGAAAACAAATCCATTCGGTTATTGATTCTGTGATTTATTCTAAAAGCATCATTATGTTCTTGGCATCTGCAATAAGCTTCTTAAAATTACCGCTTATTGATAACTTCTTCTTTCAGTTTTTCTGCCAGCATTTTCCTCTTCTGTAGTAATTTTTGCTTCTCTTCGGACATTTCCTAAAAAGCAAAATGAAAACACGGCAATAAAGTGCCAGCTTTCCTGGGACGAACCCCGACCTGTAACCCAAACCGCTGACGCACCTGGGAGCCCTTGGAACCCTGGCGCTCTCCCGAGTGCTTTAAGGAAAGAGAAACACCTATTATTGCATTTCCTGGGCACACCTGGCTCCTCACATCCATCTGCCCATTTGCCACTGCACTGATCTTTTATCTTCTAAACCTCATCGCCTTGCTTTTTGTGGCTTTTAAGGTTGTCTAGTAGTTTATTTCCGCTGAGGGTTTGCAAGCATTTCTTTTCATATAAGTGTAGATTGGACCTGTTTGTGACAAATGCATTGTCGTGTTAACCGTAACAATGATTAACAAAAGAAGTTTGGGCTTTTTTTTCCTGCTCGAGGCCTCTCCCTTGGTAGAGCTCTGTCCTGTCAAAGCAGTCTGGGGCTTTTATGGGTGTACTTTCCCTGATAGGATTTACTTTTCGTTGCTTCTGTTCTAGTGATGACTGATAGCAATCAAGCATTTCTTCATTTCAAATAGGCACCAAACTCTCAAGAGAACAAAAGAACGAAGCGTATTTGTTACACCTATAAAAAAAGACGACAAAAGTAAAACGTTCTTCCTATTTCAGCTGGAAAAAAAATCCCAGGAATTTAAGGGAGCCTAAACTGCCAGTCACAGATTAGGAGAAAACCAGCATTTTAGCCATCCGTAAACTTAATCATGAGGATTTGGTGATACTGAAGCAAAATAATGTCAACTGAGTAAAGCTCTACCCTCGAGGCTTCTGCAGAAACAGTAACTTGAAAATACTCCCTCTCTGCTTCTCCCACTTGTTTTCTTTATCTGCTACAATATTCAGCAACAACATCGACATCTTCACGAAACCATCTGTGTTTTTTATCAACGGTCAGGATGATTCAAAGTGTGAATCTTTCACCTCTTTAGGAGACGATTGCTCCTTCTTCTGCTCCGTGGCTGGTGGCGCCAGGACGTTATTTCTCGACTCTTTCTTTGCAGCCATCAGCAAGTCTCGTTTTTTCTTTAGGTAGTCCTCTCGCTGCTTCAGCTCCTGTTCTTCGAGTTCTGAGAAATTCTGCAATTTTTTTTTTTTTAAAAATACATTTTGAAATTCATTTTTTGTATGTGCGTTGCGTATTTATGAGATAAAAGCATTTGCATCACATTTCTCTCCAAAATAACCAGCCGAAAAACATCCAAGTTGAAGTTTCAAGCTAGAGTTGTCTACTGTCTATTATCAAGGGACAAAGGCTGAATTCGATTCTAAAACCAGGATGATGAGCTGAAATTCATGCAAATTAAACTGGTGAATCCCACAAAGCAGTGTTTGCATGCTGGTTGAAAAAATACACATTTAAATGTAATACTGTCTTAGATACATATTTAAAATGTGATCCGCTCTTTCTGCATTCTAGTTCTAGGTTTGGGGTTTTTTCTGGTGTGTTTTCGACTTACAGGTCCTTTCAGCCCCGTTTTGGGTGCTGTGTTTGCTGAACCCCTTCCAGGTGCCGTTTTCCCGGCATCTTCCGTGCCCCTGTTGCCGGCTGGTCGTGCTGAGCTGCCTGGGCCTCTGTGGAACGCACGGACCGGTTTCAAGTCTTCCCTCCCAGATTCCCGAGATCCCTCTAAAGAGCAATTGGAAAGAACAGAAATATACCAACCTCCCTATATGTGTGCATGCGCACATATACATGCACACATATAGTTTGCTTCTTATCACCTACGAATTTTCCTGCTTTCCTGAACAGGTCAGCAAGAGATTAAAATGAGTAACAAAAATCTGAACCAAAGAGAAAAAGATTCAGCTTGGTGCTCTGATAATTCCTCTTGAATGAATTTTAGGTGGACTCTTCAATGGTCTCAGCATTGTGCTTTCCCAGAATATTACCTAAAGGCGTTTTTGGAGTTTGTTGAGCAGGATGGGCTCCCTCGGTGGACCCCTTCACCTGTACAGCTCCCCTCGAGTCTCCTGGAGAACTGCAGGTGACGTCTGCTGATTTAACTTTACCACGGGCCTTAAGTTAGAGAGGAAACAAACAAAGCCAAGAGTTACATTTCCTGGCGCTGTACTTCAGCGTTCAACCGTCCCTGCTTTTGCACAGCGGCAGGCACTGGCAGAGAGCTTGAATCTGGTGGAATATCCCAGCTGCCCAGGACTTGCACTCGGTAGCGCAGCCATTACACCATCTGTACCTATCCCAGGTTTTCTTTTTGTTTCTCGGTTGCTGGACGATTTGCAATTGAGCCCATCCCTGTTTACCCTGTGCCCTTTCTACACGGTTTACTCTGCTGGAGACCAAGCGATACTCTAACGCAGAGAGGATTTCTGCTCCTGCTGATTAGGTTCTGGCAGTATTGTGCAGACTTCATGAATAACTACACCAGCTATGAAGCGATCCTTAAAATTCCTGAAGGATTACGAAAGCTGTAATCTCTGAGCAGCTTACACTTTGAAGTCTCTTTGATCACGACAATATTAGTAATTCAGACGTTCTCTGGGTCTGCAGGGTTGACATCCGTTGCCGGGATTTTAGAATTCAGATACAGAAGAGGGAACGCGCTGATCCCAATGACTGATGGTTAATGGGATCGTGTACAGCACCGGTGTTAATGGTACCGCCAAGAAAAACGTACACAAAGGAGCAACCTTTCGAAAAGAATTGTCGATCGGCCCTTCCTGACAGACCTTTTATCTGCTTTGGGTGGCACCCACTGCCCTAAAGCCATACAGTGGGAACCAAGACAGGAGTATCAGAGTATGTCTGAATCACCAGCGCAACCCAGCTGGAAAGGTAAGGTACTCACTTCTTCAGTCCTTTTCCTGTCTTGCTCTATTTCGTATTCCTCCTTCGATTTCCTGGAACACAAAATATGCATAAATACTCAAGACAACTTTAGTATCGGTGTCTTTTAGGTAAATTTAGCACTGCGGAAATATTTGAGAACTATCGAATTACAGGATAATGTGAATTTGTTAGTGTCCAAAAGAATTCCATAACTTAAGGGAAAATGCACTTCATAGAAATAAATAAGTACGATAAACATACAGATGCCACCGTCTTCAGCAGGATTTTGACAGGAACATTCACGTCATCTGTGAGATGATGGCACTTTCCTGGGAAAGGCTGGAAGACTTAGGCCCTACATACTTGTTATTTTAAAATAATGTATGAAGTAGGACTGATTGGTTTTTTACCTGAGAACCTCCCTCAGTATTTTCATTTCTTCCTGTTCAATTTCACTGAATACATCAGAACCCTCGGTCAAACAGTCAGGTAACACACCTATAAACCAAACCAAAACAACACCACAGCAACATTTATGCGTTAATCTAAAGAAAATCACTTTGTACTCCACTCGGTACCCTTCTTCAGGCAGGGAGGAGAAATTAAAACACAAACCCAACCAAACAAAAACACACAATTCTTCCTCTCTGTAACTGTGAAACCCCCTGTTTACCACTTCTTACCATTTCTTTCCTTGATGATCCTAATAGCTTGCAATTGCATTTCAATATTCTTCTGTACCATCATTGTTTTAAATAGTCTAAAATCCTCTGCTGCCAACACAGTTTGCAAAATGGCCTGTGGAGGGAAGATACGCACAAAGTTAAAAACCCTGGAGAAATCACAACCATCTCAGTCTGCTTCAAGTTATTTTAAGTTCCGTGGCGCATGTTTTTAATAGTTATATTTAATTCTCCTACCTGTCTATTTTTCCAGCCATACAAGTTGAGTTAGTAGTCAAGAAAAGAATTGGATGGTTTGTGTCTTTAGGTCAACATGGCCACGATAATATTATCACAAAACCTGGACTGTTTCCCAGGGTAAGTTTACAATTAATTTGACTTCCTGACCAAATCTGTAAGCTGGAGTGAGGAACCTGCTGACAAATACGCAGCTACAGGTGGTGGAAACACTGTCTACGGTTTAGAAAATACGAAGCACAGAAGACGGATCTCAAAAGGTGTCTGACGCCACACAAGTACCTGGCGTTATTTTCAAGACGCTCATTTTTCTGCTCAAAGTTCCTAATATAAACCAACACGATATGTTTCAGAAAACTTTTTGAAGTTTCATCTCCACCCTGCGACATTCATGAAAATATAAAGCTAAAAATTACATCTCTATATTCCTAAACAAAATTAAAATGACCTGTGACGTGTGTGTCTTTGCAAGAGGAGATGAAAAGGCTTCTTGAAACTTCTCTTCATTAATTCCAACTTCTTTAAGATAGTCTTCTAACAATCTCTCAACCTGTAAGAAAGTACAAGCCTCACTTTCTATGAGGTTTTTCCCTAAGAATCATATTATTTTTCCATACTTGTATATTCTTTTCTGCTGACACTGTATTTTTCTGATATGGCAGGTTTTATTTCCTTTCCTAAGCTGTTCAAAATAAGGATTTTCATTGCTAAATTTGACTAGTACTTAGCTTAGCTTCTCGGGTTTCCAAGCAGCTCACTTTTCCGCCCTTTTCCCAGCCTCCTGACTAGCATTCCTCATCATCTTTTGCCCTGTAGGTAAAGGGCGCTCTGCCAGTCTGTGTGCCTGAAAGCCTCCAAGGCCAGAGCACAAACGGATGTCGGTGCGTGTTGATTCAATGGATGCTTTTTAACGTCAGCTATTACCAAGCCTTGTTACAAAAAACTACTTTTTAAATAAGATGCATTGGTTTACAGGTATTTTAAGCACACTCCGAAAACCTCCTGTTGTTTTTTTCTGATAACTGAAAGTTAATTCAAACCACCAGACTCATTAGTGAAAGAAATACAAGTTGTACATGTTCTCAGACATTGTGCTGTTTGTCATTTTGACAAAAAATATGAAGATAATCAAGCTTCTAAGTGCAATGTTTTAGCTAGCAGATATATTCCTTTTAATGAAAAACATGTACCACAGCATAGGAGATATGACTGCGTGTTTAAGTTTCTTTTCTACGTATCTGATGTGTAAGCATAGAAATGCATATGACAACTACGACTCAAAGCATTTCTAGGTAACACATCAGGCAATATCAGAAAATTCTAATTAACACAGACAACACAATTAGAAGTTCATCTAAATAATACTTTCACATTTTAAACTATATTTCTTAGGAATCCACCACAAATAGTGAATGATGCTCACCAGAGCTTGGTACTCCTGGTAAATCTCTGTATAAGACAATTTGCTTTCTTCTTCATCATCGAACACTGGGGGGGAACAAACAAACGAACAACACGGACACGTTCTGGAGTCAGTGTACACACCACAAATCAATTCATGCCTTAAAGAGAAAGACTAACATTTACAAGGTAATACATTTCATCACAGGAAAATATAGGCCACTATTGCTAATAGTATATATTTCCACACATTCAGGCTAAGCATGTACTTTTGGTCATTTATTTTAATTACATTTCATAACTTAATACTGGGAAAACCTGTCTTCATAATAGAAGCTGCTTTCCAGGCAAGTTAAGGATTCAGCAGATACGTACACTAAAAAGTAAGATTTAACATAAGGACTACCACGTGAACTTGTGTAAGGTTGTTCTATGATGGCAGATGGCAGACAACAAGCAGGAGATGTCTCTCTCTCCATGGATTCACTTGAAGGATGTATTAATGACTTCAACCAAGTTTTTTTAAATGCCATTCACTTAGTGAGAAGCCAAGGTGATGCCGGAAGATGAGACCCTGTCTGCATAAAAGCAGATAACCCTCCAGACGAAATCTGCTGCAGGTAAGCTGTTTTTTAATTACATCTACCCTGATTTAGACAAAATGAGCCTCTATCTAGTATAGGCCATGTTAATCGTATTCATGTAAGTTTGTACTAAGAACTCGACTGGAAATATCAAGCTAATGATCTCTATACTGCAGAATGGATGGAAGAAGCAGCAAATAAGAGAATCTGAAAACTAGGGCTTGGGGTTTTTTTTAATTTACATTTTTATCATGTCAACAATGAAGAGAGGTAATGTAAAGGCTCGCAATTAAAGCAGAGGCTTAGAAATCAGCCTTCCTCAATCCCCTTCAAGATTAGCCACTACATGTTGGACAAGTCATTTCCCATGTGCTTGCTTTGAAGTCAGTGAGTGATTTATTCTTCATGTGTATATATATATGTATATATCTATGACATGTGTGATAGAAGATGGTACTGATGTGCATAGAATGAGTCTAATTTGCGGGCAGATTTGGAGTGCCTTTTGGGAAGCACCTTTCCCAGCTGTGACAGCACAGAGGCAACATCTCTGCACCTTCACAAGGCTGCTCCTCAACCAGAAATTACTTGCATTGCTCCCCAACAACCTACAGCGACGCAATGACAGAAATCCAACCAAACAGTTAACGAGCAAGGGAAACTTGATTTTCAAATGACGTCATATGGAAAACCAACATTTGCTTTTGATTCATTTTTGCACAAGGGATTTCTTTTTAATGAAGGGATTTGAAAAAAAAAAAGGCTTTAAGAATATCTAGCAATGAATTCAAATGCCAAGGGGACGCTTCTGAGTCCCCCGAGTGCTCGCAGAGCTGCAGGACAGCGTGGAAAGCCGAGTGGAAAGCCTGCACAAGCTGCTCTCTGTTCTCGGGCTCCGAGCGAAAAGGGGATGAAGTGAAGCGCCAAGCAAACAAGCTGCAGTGAGCGCCCCTCGAGTTCAGTGCCGTCAACGAGCACTTTGAACCAGACCTTGGATCTTCTGGAGCCAGGGCTCCTAAATCACATAGTGATTTACAACTCTTGTCAAACTCATCTATGTCCAAATGATGTTTCAAGTAATACCTTGGAACATGTGAATAACACTGAAAATCCGTCTCTCCTTAAATAGGCATCCAGGGATTTGACTTCAGTTTCACAGCCACATTAAGGGAAATTGATCGAGCCATGAGAAATTAATCGAGTCCCCCAAAAGATGGAGAAGAAACAATTATCAATAGATGATAGAAAACCATTAGCATCACTTATAAGTTGAAGTGCAAGGACTTGCCCTAAGTAACCCCAGCTCTTACATACACTCGCACATACATGGCTATCTCTTACACAGCAATTGCCAAAGCTCAAATTCGATTTCTGAGGAATCACAAATTATTGTCAGTTAATCAAAATGTTGCTTATTTGCTTGTTCAGCCCCAAGACTGATGTTCTGAGAACAATAAGAATTCTGTTCTGACAAAATACCTCAGCAAAAACAGCAACAACAAAAGAACAGAATCAGTACAGTGTATCTATAGAAAGGAAAAGCAAACAGCACAGATACCTGCAACTAAAACTTCCCATTTCTTTAACTGTGCTTCTTAGCAACCCTGGCATTGCAGTTACACTTCTTCAGCCTTTTCTTTTTTCTCAATAGCGTCTGAGAGTTGTCCAAGCGCACTCTGTAGCACTAATGATGCCTTGGAATATCATTTACTGCAAGTGATTTCTCTTTCTTCCTCTAACTTCTGCAGAAGTGCCCATTACATAAGCCAGTCTCACCCTCCATGGAAATGTGCAGAGGTTTGCTAAATCTTCTTACTGCCAGTAAATTCCCCTCAACCTTCTAAAGAGAGATCACTGCTCCAGAGAGGGATAAGCAATTCCCCCGAGCCCTAAACCCAGACCCTTTGCACAATAATGAAAACGCTTGACCAGCCTCAAGATTGGGCAAAGCGTCCAGCCTGGATTTCTCTGTAGCTGCAAAAAGTCTGGCAGCTTTACCTCTCTCGTTTCCCAGTACGCCAGAACACGGTGCACGTCCTCACAACGATCCCGCCTCACGGGAAGCTTGGGAAGGGCAGAAACTATTTGGGATAGGATAAATACAACTTGTTTAGAACCTGTGATGTGAATCAGAGGTGTGTCTGCTTCGCTCAATGGGATGTAAAACATTCCCCTCCCGCAGCAGGACGGAGGGGAGGAAGGAGCAAGCGGGTAAACTCATAAATAGTAAGAACCACTCTGCTTTGAGCTTGATGTTAGTAAGTCTCTAGAAATAAAATGCATTTGGAAGCCATGACTTCAGTATTTTAAAGTTATTAATGGATCCTACATCCTGTCAGGTGATACTAAAGGAACAGGTTTTATTCACAGTAGCCACAGAAAGTCATCCTAAAGTCTACAGCAACATGCTTTAATACTTTAAGGCTGGGCAGGAACACAGGCCAAATGCTTTTTTTCAATAATCACAAAGGAAAGCTTCCTTTTTTTTTTTTCGAAAGGACTTAGGTAATGCCTTCAGACTTGCCCAAACTATAATTATTTTGCTACCATAAGGATCCAGGTGTTCTTCAACAGCAGAAAATCTGTTCTGTAAGTAGCAGAACTAATTTAGCCACATCTCCGCTGCAGAAAGTCTATTTTCTCCTTTCCTCACCACATACGAACACCTCTGCAGGTTTCCTTGAGCACCTTTACATGGAGCTACAGGTCCATCCCTGTTCTCCCCCTCACCGCCCATTCTTCCAGTTTATTCAAGCTGCCCCCCAAATTATTCCACGATTCGCTCAGCTCTTTCTCGAGGAAGAAAAGGTCCTGAGCTGAACTCACGCGCAGGGCAGCCTACAAAACATAACCGATAACTGTTGACTCTTTAGTGCAGACTATAATTATTTGAGAGGTACTAAGTTATGGTTTCTAGTCTATTAACTGCCATTGTTCACAAAATTGCAGGAACTGAACTTTGGGCCTTCTACTCTTCTGTCCTGCTGGCCAGACAGTGATTTTAATGGTACTGTCCAGTTTCCTGAAGAGAAACATCTAGCTGTGGAAAAGTACTAAAGGCCTCCACCGGCTCTCCAGCCACGTCAGGGTGTTACACGCAGCGGAACGAAGAACTCGCCTGGCTGTCACACTGTAAGCTCATGCCATAATCCCCTGTACGATCTAATGAATGCTAATTGCCACATCTTGAAAAATCGCTTGCTCAGGGGAGATGGACTTTCCAAGGGCGAGGCAGCCTGTCCCTGCACACGGAGCCCAAGCGCGGCCTGTGGCCGGGCAGAGCCCCAGTGGGGATCCCCGGGCACCCCGCGGGGACCCCGGGACAGCGCTGCCCGCACGGAACCGCGGCTGGTGCGGGCAGGCAGCGCCCTGGCCGGGGCCCGCCGTGTCCCCTCGGCCCCCGGCGTGTGTCCACAGCCCCATCCCGTCCCCCGGGCCCAGCGGCCTGAGCCGCTGCCCAGCCCCGCCGCTCACCCTCGCACTTCTGCTCCATGAACTCCAGGATGGGGATGGACCAGGCGGGCCCCTGCAGGAACCCGGCGATCGTGTCCACCACCCACTCCACGTCTCCCTCCTCCTCCTCCGCCGCCATGGCCGGGGCCGCCGCGGGCGGAACGGCGAACGGCGCGCCCGTCGCTACGGCAACCGGCGTCACGGGGCGGGGCACGCACGGCACCGGGACACGGAGGGACAGCGGCGGCGGGGGAGGGCCCGGGCCGGCCCGCGGGAGCTGCGCGCTGCCCGCGGGACAGTGGGACTGAAGCCGGGTGGGCGGTGATCGTTGAACGCCGCTCCAGGAGGAGGATGTGGGGGGATCGCTTGCCCAGCGTCCCCCGGCCTGACACACACGTGCTCGATAGTACTGAAAATCGAACAAAACGGTACTAATCGCGATGCTCGCTACCCGTTTCGAGGTACCAGCCAGCCTGCGGCTTCCCTGGCGTTGGGGAAAATGGGGATGCCATGGGACGAGGCCCCGAGGAACCTCATCCCAGAGGGCCCTGTGCCCTCCCAGAGATCAACCAATTCTGTTATAATCCCTCTGTCATTCACAGTTTTACAGGATAGTAAAGGTTGGGCTTATACATTCGGTTTCCATAACAACAAATATGTGGGGGATGATCCTGGATGATGGAAAAATCTCCTTAACCCGTATCTTATCATGCACAGAGAGCTGTGGCACTGCAGAGCAAATGCTAACTTATGGTCCTCATCCTACTGCTCCAGTTCCACGTACCTGAACTTAAAATGTTAAACTGTTCATCAAAATAAAACTCAGCCACCAAAACTCTTCTAATGGTATTTATCCTTTTCTAACTCTATCCTTGTTAGAGGATTTTTTATGCAAACGAGGAACAAGTGGTACTGTGGTCATCCCAGTTAGTTACATCACGCTGTATTGTTCTTGCTCAAGAAAAACTTACAGACATGAATGAGTTTTACCTGCATAAAAATTCAGTGCTGACTTTTATGTTTCTCTCCTTTGAATGAAGTAGGTAAAAACCTGTAACAAACATATGCTTGGAAACTAAACAGCAGCAAACATTCAGATAGGACTTCTCAAGAAGGGCAGCGTGTACTTCAAGGCGCAGGATGTTTTATACATCATACCAGAGAGCTCACAATATGCATCTCACTTAGCTTAGAATTCATTTGACATCTTAAGAGCCTCATAATTTCTTTAATCGCTACAGATACTGAGATTGTGACAAAGAGGTCATAATGCAAAACCAATTCTGTTCTTTGCATCACACGCCTACGAATTGGTGCACGTAGCTGTATTATATGACACGGCAAAACCGTCTGGCTTTTCCTGCTAGAAAAATCTGCTTATTCTTTCCACACGGGTGCTCTTATTTTTCATTTTGTTGTGTGAAATTTCAAGCATTTCATCGGAGTTACAAGAAAAATTGCTAGAGTAATGAATATGAGGGAATTCTGTCCGCTATAATCAAAGCCGTTTTGTCACCTCGTATGAAACTGCCCAACATTATTATGTTCTGTTCTTAGATGTCAGGGGGAACACTCGAGTTAGTGCTTTAGTTGTTACTAACACAAGATGGAGCAGGAAACGCTCTCCTGTCTGACTCGCGATAGAGCTATTACTGCTTCATTTTCCGCCTTCTCTGTACGAGTTGTTATACGATATCAGACATTTTGACATCCTCTTGGTTCATCGCCTTATATATATACTGACAAGCAAATTTTGTCAGGCCTTCCAGTCTCTGCATACCGTTGAATTCTTTATGTCACTACCCAATTCTTTTCACCTCCAGTAGGTGTCAGGTCCTAAGGATATTTATGGGATAGGCAGCCCGGGTGTTATCTGTATGAGGTTTGGTGTTTTAAAAAGTTATAAGCCTATAATAGTATATCCACCTAGTTTTTAGTTTATTGCAGAGAGTCAAAACTAATGAATTTGAAAAATAAAATGAAAAAGAGGCAAATGGTGAGGCAGAATAAGCTTTTAGCTATTGGCAAAGCAAAGCTTGTGTTTACATCACCTTGAATGTCTTCCTTTTAGTCTTTTCAATGTGGATAATTTTGTTGATGTTTGAGCAATTTTGAGGATGTTGGCACAGCTCCAATACCTAGATTTACAGTAATAGTAAACAGTCTTATTATTACTCTTTTCTTAGGCTTTAATTCTTCCATCCACCTAATTTGTAATACCTAATAAATAGCCTTACAACTATAACAACTATAAATATTTTCACTTTAGTAAACCTAATACAACTTTTCCGATTTGTTTTTGTAAGTTTTCGTTTGAGAGGGATTTTTTTAGGGAATAATTACACCTCTGAAAGGAAATTCCAGTCTTGTTTTATAAACCTGACCTCAAAGAGAACCCTGATCTCAAGCTGTCTTCTGGAAATCTGTGGTGCAAAGGCCTTTTTCTTCATGGGCACTGTGGGCCTGTCGGGCAGGAGAAGACCATGAGAACTTGACCGTGAGACCACGTTACTTCAAAAAACTTTAAATAGGTTTCATGATCAAATGATGACTTGTTAAAGCCTCTAAAGTTGTGCAGCTCATACATTTTTTAAGCTGTCGTTTTTACTCCAGCAAAACACAAACCGCTCTGCAAACTGCAGGCCAGAGGGTTTATTCGTACGAGTATGTCATGGGAAAATGGGCAGATCCTCTCACGTCAGTGGCGTAGCTCCCTCGAGTATTAGTTTGAAAGGTTAAGCCTTATGACTCCAAGCTTGCTTGCTCAGATTGACGTGCGTACGTGCGTGCGTCTTCTCTTCATCTTCTGTCTCGCCCCTCCAGAGAAAAGCAGTCGGTAGCCGGACGATTAAAGAGTGGCACATTGCTTTTGTTTGGGAATTCAGTCGAGATTTGCTTCCTGACTACCCGGCTACAAAATATTTAGTATGAGAAAAAAGAAACCATTGGAGTCTGCTTTATGGCCGATGGGAGTCTGCTTTATGGCTGCAAGACAGCTCTTCCAGAATAATCTATATTTATATAAAACAGCAGCAAAAACTACTAAACGCTACCTTCTTACATGTATTTTGACTCATGGGGCAAACCTTATGGTCAGAGCATTTTTACTCTTCTTTATTTTTCACCAGGAAGAAATGGAGTATGTTCTAGCAAGTGTGGGGGGTTATGTGCACAATTTAACATGCAGAAGTTAAAATACCCCTCAGTCTGGTTTTCTTTGCAGTTCCTTATGATGAGGTGTTTTGTCAAATACAGTGTACTTCAGTGACATCATTGTACTTTAGTCAAAGCTAAAACAGAAGTGAAGCTGGTTCTAAGGAACGCAAACACATTGAAGAAGCGCTTAAGGTCAAATAAGGACTGGTGAGTTATCTTAGTTTTCCTCCCCTTAGGGATACTAAACTCCTGCAGGAACTTCTAAACATCTTCCTATTTAGGTCATTTGCTTTTGTGTCATAAAGCTCATCTTTCCTCTTGTGATTTGAATGTTTTATACAAAGATAAGGCTGTTTCACTGGAAACCATCCTGCATCACGTACCATTCCTGAAAGAATCCTGTTGTATTTTTAACTGTCTTCTCCGATGAAAATGTCAGAAATGACAACTGAATATTTTTTGCCAAGAAAGGTTGGCCCAGATGATCCTTGTGGTCCCTTCCAATCTGGGATTCTGTGATTTTGTTAAAAATGAGCAGACTGATTTATTATTAAGAAACCACTTGACCCTACTGACTCCAACCCCCCCAACTATCTTTTTAAGAGCTGTAATAACTAATATATTAAGCTTTTTATATCATTATAATTATTCTTCTTAGCTACATTATCTAATCTTAAAAGCATCTAAAGTGTCCAATATCTAAAGCTTTCACCTTATAATTTGTGGAAATAAGTAAAAAAGTACTAAAGTACTAAAAAGTACAAGATTACTTATTTCTTCCCCCTTTTTTATTTATATAGATGCCACAAACTGTATGCCATGCAGATTTTACCCACACATGTATTTAAAAGTCCATCCATTTGATTTCAGGTATTTTCCCAAAGCTAGTTTTGCTCTTCATTCACCAAAACTAGGAGTTATTCACATATATACATGTATACTTTTCATAGGAATTTTCTCCATGCATTGTCTAAGTATTTTAGTAGTATTTCAGGAACTGCTCTAGTACTTTCACCATTAATTTTCCTTGAATTCTAAACACGCTTGTAATGATTTCGATTTTTCTGTCCGGTGTTGGTGATGGTTATTGAGGGAAGATAAACTAGGGCAAGGTGAATTCGATGGTTGGATTTGAAGCCCGTGAGCTTTGTTATTCTAATCTCTTCTGGCACCGAGTTCTGCAGCCATGAGCAAATTAAAAAAAAAAAAAAGAAAAGAAAAAGAAAAGAAAAAGAAAGAAAAGAGAAAAAGGCCTGTCTCCTTCATTCTGAAGCAGACAGTTTCATTGAACCAGGAGCGGCAGCGTGGGGAGCCCATCCTCCTGAAGATGGAAAATGGAAATAAGAAACTCCATCCTAAAGCAGAGGAAACTTTGCTGAAGTTTTATCTAGACTGAAGATTTGAACAAATGGGTCTCTTCTAGTTGTTTCAATGGAAAATGAAGAAACACTTGTCTGAATTGTTGAAGGGTTCCTCTGGCTGATGCTGGCAGCCATGAGTGGAGGGAGAAGGGGGGTGGAAGCTGGCACACATGAAATCACAGCCAGAGGCAAAGAATGGAGTCAAAGAGTAGTTCACCTGCAGTTGTGACACTCCGCTGTTTTATAAATCAGGCAAAATTTCCCAGGCTAATGCTTTCACTGCTTTTGTACTACTCCCTTATTCCAGTCTAGAAGTTTAAAAATGTGTGTAATTATGGCCAAGTCTAAATCTAAATTCCAGAAGTACGTGGAGTTGAAGCTGACTGCTGTTGTAAGAGTTGTAAGCATTTCCGTCTCATTCGTGTTTCATCTCATGAGCAGCACCTCTTTTTTACAAGGGTTACACTTGGTCTCATTGTTCAGCCAGTAACCGATCTCAGGCATTCACAAAATTGGGAAATGTTCCCTTGTGACTCTTCATTCTCAATTACAAATTGAGACATGACCCTTAATTAGACTACATGTGGAAGAGCTTCCCTGCCATTCAGGAGTTCAGAAGTGTCTTCCACTGTCCTGCCGTAACCATGAGGGCTGGGTTAGTAACTTTAATTTACCCATCATGATAGAAAGATGTGGCATGTGTTCTAATTTTGTGTTTAGAAGTTGTCAGATAACTTGTAAAGTTCAATACATTTAGTCTGCCAGAAGGTTTGTCACAGCTGAGCACCAAATACTCATTGCTTTCTATAAAGTTCCAAAACGATGGCTGGTCCTTGAACCACCAGCTTTGAACCACGTGTGAGCTGCTTCACGAGGACCAGCTGAAAGTGGCTTTGAGCTAAAACTCTTGAACTGCACACATGCTTGTTTGTGGCACAGTCTACTGGTTTTATTTTATTGTACTAAATTAATACCTAATTACAGCCTTAGGTTTGGTCATAGTCTGCACTGTTAACCTTACTGACAACACAATAATATTTAAATTCCTTCAGAGCTGACAGAGGCATGACCATGGTTTGGATTTTTCCTAACTAGAAAACTTAAGTTCCTAACTGCTTTAAGAGAAGAAAAACTGATCTAAGTTGACTTAACTTTCATTCTGCCCCGTGTTCTAATCTGAAGGATGTAGGAATAAATTGCCAGATGCTAAGGCATTTTTCTCCTTGCAGAATAAGAGCAGGAAGAGTTCAGGGAACATGACTGCCACAAGTCCTTGACAATAATAGTTAAAAGATAATAATAATAATAGCCTTAGAAGCTGTATATGGATTTTTGGGAAAGATCTTATTTGGTTTTGAGGTTGCAAAACTTTCTCTACAGCTCCCGGATCCCTCTTTTGAATCTCCAACATCTTCAGCCAAGTGTCACACAAGATAAGCGGAAAGATTTCTATTACATGCCAGCTCATTTCATCTTCTCTTCAGTTTTTAGCAATTTAGTAAATATGCACTTTGTTTTTAGAACTTCTCTTAAAAAAATGCTCGTCATTATTAGGATTAGTGAAGTGTTACCTGAGGATAGCTGGAGAGTGAAACTAGAGCAGATCTGAAGGCTGCCCAGCCTTGGAGCTGCTTCATCTGTGTAGTGCAAGGAAGAGTCTTACATGCAATTGTTAGGGACGTGAGTTTGTTTTGAGCCAATCAGCCTGACCGCAGGGCTTGGCTTTCAAGAAGGCATTTAGTACTGCACAGACAAAAGCGCTGGTCTGGGGGCTCTTTAGAAGAATCTAAGTGGAGTTTGCATTTCTGATTTTTATTATCCACATGTTTCAGTTGCCCCCAAGAACTTTGGCTAATTGCACTGTATTGTTGATCATAAAAGCCAGGAAAAACAAAAAAGACAATGCATTAGAGTGTTTCACAGAAACTGCGCTTTATAATTCTGAAACAGAAAAAAACAAATTGGATATACAAGAAAGAGATATTTCAGTGGAGATACAGATAGAAGTGGTTGAATATAACATATTCTGCCCTGTTTCATAGTTTTCAGATATATAGAACTTGCAGCAAGTCAGGTACTAGAAGAACGAAGCAAGTTAGATTAGCAAATTACATATACATATGCATAACTTGATCCCATTTGCTGGTGTGTGTTATCTGTCTTCCAGATGTAGGAGAGATTCTGTGCTAACAATTAATGCTCAGGCTGTGGCAGCTCGCAGTTGTGATTAAGCCACATGGAAGTTCAGGGTGACACAAGAGCATCAGGGTGAGTTCTCTGGGGATCTGAGCAAAGCTCATAAATTACAGCCTCCTCACACTACCACATCAGCTCTCATCACTGTTGCAGCTGGCCTCCCAAAAGCTTGCAGGTTTGATGGGTGCTGGTCAAGAAGGTTTTTAAGGGGCTTTCTGGTTGCTGAAGGCAGTAGATGGAAAGTGTTCCTAGTTCTACTTTTCTTCCCTCTTTTACTGTTAAACCTCTACGTTTGTAAGTAGGGGAAAGCTACGCTGTTATTCTGCTCTGGCAAGATTTACTTGTGAGCCAACATTACCCACTACAGACGATGGCAGGTGAGGGTAATGATCTGATTCTGGCATCACTGGAAAAGATTTGCCACCATAGACAGCACTCGGAAGAAAAATTGCGTTGCTGTCATGTTGTTACTTCACCCTTACTCTGGTATTTCCTTTTTATGGTCTGCTAAGGTTCCACCTAATCAGGCTTGTACCAGAGGCTCTATCTGGAGCAGAGTGAGCGATGAGGCTGTGTTGGTGGTGGCCAGGAGCTGCTGAGCACTATTTCCCTCAATATCCAAACACCACTGCCATACCCATGCGTGTGAGAACAGGAAGGCAAAATAAAGCAGAGCTGGGAGATGAAGAGTGGAGCCTTTCACAACTTTATCAACAGACTAAATGAAAGTAGCATAAGCAGGGCTGCTTGTGTTCCTACTTGGAGGATAGACTGAGTGTAGAATTCCATGCATGGTTTTCATTAAGCTTTCTGTAACTTTTCATAGTTGATTTTCATGAAAGCACCATCAGTTATTTATTAAGTAGTTTAAATTTGTGGACTATGTATTCAGGATATGGCATTTTTACTTGTCCTTTAATGAAAACTGTGCTTTTATAGAATGTTCCTTATCAAATGATGCTGTGTGTAACTTTATGGGTTATTTTGTGACTGTATCACGGATTACCTCACAGTAGAACTCAAAGCTGGGATCTATGCTGTCATTGCATAGGATTTATATCACCTAATGTATGTCTTACTCGTGCTTTTTTAACCTTATAAAACTTCCAAAGTATGGCAGGCGTATAAAACTTCTAAACACTCTTGACAAAGGTGTGAACAAAGCAGACTGTTTAGGTTTTGTAGAAAACAGACAGGAAATGAAGTGAAATGAGTGGCACAAAAATTAGTGATTTCAAATTAGTGTTAACAATGGAAGGCAGACAGCGTGAAGTTCTCAGTGCATACAGCTTTTTGTTGTGGCCTTTTCTTTCTAGTCCTAGTTCTACTTTCTCCAGGGGTAAAAGACTGCAAGCTACCGTGCTTTTCAGGTGGAGGGATGAGAGGTCAGCTGCTGGCTTTTGTTTTCAGTAGCCTGTAGGTAGAAAAGCTGATTAGACAGTCTTTGAGATAAACTGCCATTCCCACTGTGATGAGGCTTCGAGGATCTTCTAAGACCAGGCTTATAATTCCTTCCCTCTTTGGTGTGTGTTTGTTTTGGGGGAGTGAGGTGGGAATGATATGTGCTTACAATGCTCTCTTAGTTGGCTCCTAATACCGGGATACTACTACATGCAAGGTTCCTCAGAGCTCAGTGTCTGTTCTTGGGACATTTGCTGTGGCTGGCTGTAGTGGACGGCTCTCAGCAAGGCTCTAGGATGTTCTGCTGTTTTGCGTATGCCCATGGTGGGCTGGCAAGCAGGGCTTTGAGGCTCATGAGGTGAAGCTAATCCAGGCTTTTGCGCTCTTGCAGAATCCTGGCAGGACTTCAGGCCATGAAGAGAGTTGGAAGAAGGACAAGGGTTGCGGGGGAGGTTAGAAATTGCATTTGAGACTCTGCTGGGAGTCTTAATACTGGTAATGTGTTCAGTGTGATAAAGTAGAAAAAGTGCTTGTTTGGGAAAGCAGATGAGACCAGCAAGATACATTTTGGTGACACTTTACTTGGCTGGACAGGCTTAGCTCACTATTTTAGAGCAAACAACAAAGCAACTCTGCATTGTAGCGCCAGAGCAATAATAGAGCACTTCCTGTACTTTAAATTCAATTTTACATTCCCTGCAGAACTACACATGGTTTTCAGTGAAATAAATACAGTTTAGCATGTTTGGTATTAATATGATTGGCTCCTTGCAGTTTGTATGCATTTTTATGCCAGAATAATTTTATATGAGAAAAATGTGTCTTGAAAGCTTTTCTACAGATGAAATGCAATACTTTTTACTTGGAAAATGCCTCCAAAAGGCTTCATGTTGTGTTCCATGCTGTCTACTAATCTAAAATATAATGAAGTGATTCAAACTGACTTTCACAAAATGTTGAGTTCCTTGCTATATACCCAGTGAACACTTAGTGTGGTAAAACTTTCATCTGTAAATCCAGGACACCAAAGGGGATAGTGGATGGGAAAGAGAAGTATTTCCAGAGTGGCTGAGTAAGTTACTGAGTAAAAGGTACTACTGAATCCTGAGGACTGTAGGCATGTGTTTTGTGCAAGGCCTTTGGCACGTTTACTACTCAATACATGAGTGAGTAGGTTTGACACTAAGAAATTGAGACAGGGAGCTCAAAAAGATAAGGTGATATTTTGTGACAGGCTGAATGACGTTTTGGTTGGTTAGGAGCAGATGACTTGAGATATACAGGTCAAGACTGATTCTAAACAGAGTCCTTTGTAGTCCCCACTTTTTTGTGCCTGATTAGGGGAGGAAAAACTCACATCCATCCAGCATGCTAGTGTGTATATATATATGTATATATATGTGTATATATGTGTATATATGTGTATATATGTGTATATATATATATTTTAAGGTGCATCTTGAATCTGTATCATGAAGTGTGATGCTAATGGCACAGAGCAATGGGAGGTGTAATGAGTCACAAGATAACTGCCAACAAGCCACGGTCTTGATTGCAGGACTGGATCTTTGGGGGTGTGTAGGAATTGGTGGCTGGCAGATAAAAGGGCTGAAAGATTTGTTAACAGGCTCTAATGCAGCATGTTGCTTCTCCTTCGGGGCTCGGCCAGTCTCTTGCATAAGACTCTTCAATATCTGAATCTAACATGAGTCCTGTAAGCACAAAGGATGGTGGAGCTCTAATCACGACCAGCACACTGCATGGTTTTGTGAGAAGGCAAGTTGTGTGGTAAAGCACCTGGAGGACCACAAAATAATCTATAGCTCTGAGGCATCCATATGAAAGTTAGTACAATCTTACTATGGCATCAAATAACTACTTTCTAACAGAAGCATATGTGTAATGTCTGATAACTATTTTCTAACAGAAGCATATGTGCAACATCTTGCCAGTTGCTGCGAACTAAGATTTGCATCGTATGGATAGAGATCATTTCAATAAGCAGTAACTGAGCTCAGCACAATTAATTTGTTCCATTCCCCTATGTGGGCACACCCTGTAACAGCAGCAACTCTTGATTTGAAAATCAGCAGTTCTCTTACTGAATTTTATACACGACACTGTCAGGATTTCTCATCTGCCATTCCTCTTCTATTTTTTTCAATGTCAGGCGACTTTTGTTTTAGTGTGCTTTCTGCTTTTCTGCTAATAATCTGCTGTACCACAATACATCTTGCCTGTTTATTTCTGAAATCCTTCTTACTTGCCCAAATCTCTGAATTTTTTTTTCCCATTCTCATCTTTTGAAGCAAAGCATTTTTATATTGGTCTTTATTGCAAATCAGCATAATTATTCTTGTTCAAGATTTCTCAGGCTTTTTTCTTGCTGTTTTAGAGAGAACATTGCTTTTGGGCTGGCATTTTAGGGTGCTTTTGAGTTTTGGAAAATGTTTAAAAGTATCTTCTGTCATCTTTAGGTCTCATATTTCATAGCAGGGCAAACTTTCAAAGTGAGGGAAAAATAATTGTTCTCAACGATTGTTTCCTGTATTCGTCTAATGGTATCTATACATAATTTGGCAATCTGATAGTAGCTTGTGTGGATGCGCTGAGACAGATTTAAATGAGTCTGCTCAGATATTAGCAGCAATTTAGCTCTAATAGTAGAGGCTGTGCAAACCCACTAGGGGTTCCCAAGGAATACACAGCAGATGAATCCAGAGTTACTACAACTATACTGCTAATATTTTAACCAGCTTACTGGTTTCCAGTTTGGACAGAACTGTGAGCTGCAGGCACACTTGAGCTCTGCAGACAGACGTATCCTAAGTCAAGTCAGAATCTCATCAGCGTTTGCAGGCCAGAGTTGAAGGCATATAGGATTTGTGGTGTCATTTTCTCAAAATGTTGCGATCGCAGAGGGTTCGATCTGACAATTTTGTCTACTTTGATGGTACTACTAATATAATCCTCGATACACAATTGCAGAATTTGTTCTACAGTTGGATAAAACAATTTAGTTACGCATCTTTAGGTAGAACCAAAAGTACGGAGAGGCTTGGAAGCAATAAGGCTTGTTTGCGTCTGGAAATATCATAAATCTGTGCAACTTTCTGGGGCCTTATTTGTAGGTAAAAGTACTGTGTTTACCTTTTAGGCAAACAGTCATTCTTGAGCCGTCTACCCTATGCATATAAAAATATATATCCCCTCAAGGGGGCACTATTGGTTTAAGCACAATATAAAGGCAGTGCAGTTTCATCTTGATTTTCCTTTGTAGTACATTGACAAAAAAGGCTCAAGGAGCTCCTAGAATGACTTTCAAGTCACGGTTAAAATAAGTGTTATATAAGGTAAACGATCTTCAATGTTATAATTCGGGTATAAAGTAAATCCAGTTATATAGTGCCTACAGACAGAATTTTGACTTTCACTTAAAACAGGATCGTACTAGCAATGAAGACTTATTCTTTAGAAATTTGGTATTTACTTGACTTACCTCTTTCATTGTTTTTCTTATTGCTTCTGCAGCTACTTTTTTTGTAGGTGTAAAAGCAGGGGGGGAAATCAACTGTCACTGTATGTGACATTGAGGATTTCCTGCTGTTACAGACGAGGATACATAAATGGAACAGACCCATAGTGACAGTGAAAAATGTGATACATATGGGAAGAATGTATTGGGTAATTTAGAGGAAGCTTCCTGCTCGGTGTCCATTTCCCAAACCCATGATAATTGAACTGCAATTTATTTCTAAACTGGCATGCTATTAAGCTTCTTTTGCTTCCTTTTGAACAGCTGGATTTATCTTTGGTATCATTGTTATTAAGCACTGGGATAAGTATTAGTTCTTCAAAGAGCAGGCATATAAATATGATATTATCTTTCATAATGATGCTCTCACAAAACAGCGCAAGAAAAATTGGCAGTAAGGAAAGAAAACTACATTAAAACTCTATTTGTACTACTTTTTTTTTTTATCATCGTGTTGCTGCAATAGCACGTAGTAGGTAAAACTGAACTATGCCTTGGGCCCTTGAGTGAGAAATTCCTTCCAAGAAACAAGCCTTGTATTCTTCACAAGAAGGATTAGCAGTTCCTAAATGCCTGACTAATTTCTTAAATACAGTCCACGTTGCTATAAAAGAAACTACAGTACTTCTAAGACTTCACTGTTACACGCTTCCACTTCACCGCATCAAGACAAGACAGAAGCAGTAAAAGAAGTAGACAGAGCAAAAGATGTGAGCTCAGAGGAGAACGGTTATGAAGTCAATCTGAATCACTTGCAGGGGTGTATATGCACTCAATGGAGAAGGATCAGCTCTGAAACGTTAAAAAAAAAAAGCCTCACAAGCTGGAGGCAGGTCAGTCATCTTTTTAATGAAACTGTGGATGAACTGGGTAAAAGTATCAAGGGTTCAAATACTGATAATTTGAGTCAGAGGTTACTTGTGGGCTATTTCCACTATTAGTAGCCGTGGCCTCTGCAGCAGCTCCTGCTTTTCTGGCAGCTGCTCTCTGTTCTGTGCTCCGCAGGCATCACCCCAGGATGAAAGCTGCAGCTCCAGCAGAGATCTCATCAGAGTCAGAAGACCTCTTGATACTTGGAGATAATGATTATTATTAGTGCCAACACCCCTTTTGGGTGACTGTCAGCCGAAACTATAGCCCAAAATTGGCTATCCTCTTTTGTTAATTAATTTTGTTTGTAAAATACTCCTCTGAGGGAGAGGGAATAAATGTTACCATTAAGGACTTAAATAGGCTTTCAGCTGAAATGCCATAACCAGCTGCAGGTCAGCAACAAACCATTCTTTGTTAAGGTGTTTTCCTTTTACAGAGATACAGACTTAACAAGCTGAATAATCTCATCTTTTTAAGGCAGACTGTTAAGGTGGACTACTTTTATGATCAAAAAATATCCTGTAGGTCATAGTAGCAGGAAGGAATTGTAAAGAATAAATTTTGAACTATTCTCTATTTTAGGATAGCATTTTCTGAAAAAAAAATGTGAAAAGGGCTATAATATTGCCCTACTTATGGCTAATATTTTATATATTTTTTGACCTGTTCCTAATATTGAAAAGTAATAATCTTAAGGAAAAATAAACCCTTTCTGGCCCACACAAGAGTTATCAAGCTGGAGTCAAGAACCGATATATACAGAAATTGGAATTCTAATCTTACCTAAGCTATTTTTTTTAAATCAAACAAATCAAATACTTTTAGCATGCTTATTAATGTTATTTAATGTTTATTAATATAAGCATTAAAAATCAGTAGTATGAAACTGCTTTATAATAGATTACAAAAAGAAAATCTGATATCTCAGTATAAGCCTGAAATTACAGAAAAAAAATTACTTTTTCGCCAAACCATCCTTTGACCTTTAAGTAAGCAGGACACTATGTTATAGCTTTAACTTAGATGATCTCAGGAAATTTGTAACAGAGCAGTATGTACAAATCATAAAGAACTTCAGTATTATTTGATCACCTTAGGAAAAATTTACATTTCTCATATGTATATTATAAATATTTATAATATTTACATTTAGTAAAATGTATAATTGAGCTATCATACTGTATTTGTATACATAATAGGAGCCTTGGAGTTCCTTCTCAAGATCACTCCTGATAGACTATAGAAACTAAACTGGGTATTGTTCCCATACACCATGAGCTCATTCAGGAGATGTGAAGTGAAGGTGATGTGCACATGTCAGAAATTGTGTGCTACTGACAGCAGCCCGTGTGTTCACTGTGATTCGCTAACGCTGCTCTCAACCCATACTTTGGAATTCTGAGGTGCCTTTACAAACCTTGATGGCCCATCTTCAGAGGTGAACAGGAATCGGAAAGAATTCCCATTTTGTGTTCATCTCCAATTAACTTGAATTCACAGTTAAACTGGTATTACAGTGAATTGAACCATCTGGACATAATGCAAACAAAGGGGTCTTACAGTTAATGGTGGCCTCTTCAGAGGTGTGAATGAGTAGGCTGTTCCCAGTTTTAGGTGTCTCATGATCCACACACTTGCAAGAAGCTTAATCAGGAATGCTATCTAGTAAGTGTCATTACCACTTTTATTCAGCATTATTTATTTTTCTTGACCTTCACTTCTTTGTCTTAGTTCAAATGTTTTAATATCAGGTTTTTTTGATGTAATGATTTAAAAGCATAGCTTGTATTTTCTCGCTGTGCAAGCTTGTAAAAGGATTTTCCCAAAGGCAGAATAGGGATTTCTTAAAAGCTTTTAATTGTTTCACTAGTATTTCATAGAGAGAAAATCTGTTTTCAGACGTAAATGACAAATAACCAGGGGTAAAATTGGACATGAAAATTAATAGATAATCCTAAGGGAGGGAGCTCAGAAGAACAGAGATTTGAACAGAAATAATTCTACTACAATTATATTTTTAGTACTGTGTATTTTTTCATTCTTCTTATGGGCATAACTACGTCCATGCACACAAACTGAATCTCAAACACAGAAATGTACTCCATCTAGTTCATTATTTACCGACCTGGGGAAGATCCTAAGCACCATCCCCAGCTGGTGAGGAATGCCTCTCTAATGAGAGATGCGAACATCAAAGGTGATGCAGGGCTCTATGTGAAATGGAAGCTAATAACCTCTGCTGAGCTGATAAATATGGGTTTCATGCCAGCATTGCCCAAGCTACTGGGGTCAAGTGACATGAAGACTGCAAAAACATGGATGAAAGTGAGGAGGCACCAGCAAGGGTCTGCGGCAAAGGATAGGGAGGCAATTACCAGTAACGTGGTATTCTGTGAAGCTAACTTAATTTCATAATAAAACGAAACTGAGGCAGCTGCGGTTTGAAGAGGTAAGCAAGCCTTTAGCAGGGGATACAAACCCTCTTCTGTTTTGTTAAACTGAATGGCCACAGTGCTCTATACTAAAGGAAAATGCTAGAGAAGAAAATCAGCTCGATGTTTCTGTGCATTAGGGATCCAAGATGGCATAGCGCTGTTGATGCAATTACAGTGTCTTGCTTTTCTAGCCACCTATCTGCATATAACAGCTAGCTGTAATTGCTAACAATTAGCAGAAGGGGCTGCACTTTGCTCCGTGTCAGAGGAAATGCATAGTGTGCCCTATAATTCATCTTTCTGACCCAGTTCAGAAGAACCGCTACTCACACTGGCAGGAACTTGTTTGACAGAAGGCAAGTCAGCAAGAGCTTTTGCTCAGTCTCACTCCACTGGCCACAACAGAAGTTTGTACCAAAGCTATTGTTCCAGGTAACTGCTGTTCTTGCTGTAACGTTTAAGGCTTGCTTTTAGATTTAAAAAAATATATAAATATATTTTCTTTGTATGCAGCAAATAACAAGGGGAAGTTCATAGACGACATTAATAGACTGTCTTGTAGTTAGCAGATGAAAGTCAAAACCACAGGTAAATGTTTTATTGGCTAAGCAGGAAAAGACCTGAGTTAGTTTAATACTAAATTCAAATGAATTTTTTTGTAAGGCAATATTTGCCTACTGTTCTGTTAGGAGTCTAAGCCTATGGAAACTTTAAGGAATGGCTATTACATTTAAAAATCAAGATAGATAGTTTGCGATTTATTTCTGATCATATCAGCTGACATCCTTCCTGCCAGTCCAAGTGATTGAAAGGCAACAAAAAGCTGCAAGCGCCTCCCTCTTCAGATGAATAGAGGTATTAAATATAATACTTTCACCAACTGTTTCACAGTTTAAGTACCAATTTAGCTCTTCAAGTAAATTAAGGCTTGTCTAATGTGCAATTCAGTGATACAGCAGGAGTTAGAATCTGGCTGTACTGTTGCAGTTCTGCCTGGGGAATATACTGCATTGACTTCTCTTGAGTTTAAGATGTATTTAAAACAACTAAGTACTTAAAGTTAGAACTTATAATCAAGTAGTTTATTTTTAATAACAAAAGTTGTTATTGGAAGTCACTGCTAGATTTGTGTGAATCTGCTAGATTGTACTTTTAATTGTAATTCAGTCGAAAATTATGGATTCAATACCCATGTGGCTAAAAAGGGATGACACAGATGTGGAGATGTTAGTTAGGCATGGCTGAAAATGCTAAGTACCTGTTCTCACAATTAACATTCTGCCTGACAAGAAGCTCTGATGCGTTTATATTGATGCTGATGCAGAGAACTGCTCCGGATCGTAGACAAACATACAGGATATTCCCTGTCTGATGTCACTTATTTCTTCCTACTTGGTATAACTAAACATGAACTGTAAAACCTCTGAGGTCTGGAAAAAAACCTTAAATGGACAACAGACACTCTCCCCAAGCCTCTACTGTTTTGTTCTTAATTTTTCACTCAACATACTCTCATTCTGAGGTTACTTACAGTTCTTGCTCAGAAAGCTCCCTTAAAGTTGATGGGGAATTTTGATCACATTAGAGCAGATGCAATAGCAGGGAAGAAATCTTCAAGAATTGTTGTGGAACTTCCATTTCATTATTCATGTTACAAAGGGGTTTCCCCTGCTTTCAGCTTCTGTGGAACAAGAAGTAACTTTTAGTCTACTGTACTTGTGGGACCTGTGGGAATTCCAACCCACACTTACAAAGACTAAACCCCTCAGTGCCCCTACTCTTCCTTTTATTGCCCCATCTGCTCCTGTAGCCTTGATTTGAGAGGGAAATGGGCTTCTCTGGGAGCAAACATAGGACAAGGAAAAGTGACTCTACTTGTCAGCTTCCCGTTTTCACTAGCCACAGCCCTGTCAAGTGAGCCCCTATTCAGAAAATTCTAGTTTGGAATGCATTTTTACAGCCCAAGCACCCACACTTGGTTCCTGGTTTGTCCTCTTCTGAAGTTTTGCCAGGCCAGGCAGAGGCCTAGCAACCCGGCAGTGCAGATGAGTAGGCAAAACCAGCAGCACGAGCTTTCTCTGCAACCTCTTTCCTTTGCTTATGTAGGAGAGGAAGAGAAAACCACTGTCTCTTGCATCAGCTAAAGCTGGGTAGATTGTTCATACTCTCCTCCCAACGCAGTCCCCTCCCTTGGCTCACTGTGGGCAGGGCTAACCAGAAATCTTTTGACAAACTCTGATGAGGGAAATGTGGCTCTACACAGTTATGCTTTCCTGCCGTCTGCAGACTTAAGGCATCACTTTGTGTTCTGGTCATTCTTCAAATTTTATTTTGCAACAACAGGCATGGGAAATTATGCTATGAGAGAAACAAGCTAAAGTGAGGCCATGAAGTAATTCTGTAATTTGCAGATCTGGGGTCTAGGCATAGATTGGTTATAATTTCTCTGTCTTCTACGTAGAATCCTTGTGGTACCAAAGGAGAGGAGACACAATAGAAATGAGATGGAGATGCTTTACCTGTAGAAGAACAAACACTACACTTCAAATAACATGGTTAATCTCTAAATCTGTACTTTCAGAAGAGGTAGGCCACGCACTGTATTAAATACTGACAGGTCTGTTCTAGAGAACAGAAATATGAAAGAACAAGACTGTTCTTTGTGCATTTTTTCAAATTATAAAAATGATTTTTTTAGTTCTAAAATGTTCCTGAATATGCAGTCCTACAATAGTTAAAACTATTAAAACGTAAGTTTAATAAATTAATATTTCTGCATTTTATTGTTTCAAGGTAAAAGAATCGTTCAATCTTATCAGTTCTATTATAGACAAAATGGAGTACTTTACTTTCCAAGGAGAAGATAAGAGATATAATTTCAAATTGCATCATACCATTTAGGAGAGCTGCATATACTGATGAAATGTGAAAGCTCGGTGTGGGATCTTTAGGAGGTGTACAGTGCTGGGACTATGAAAAGAGCCAAGGTGGGTTCTTACCATCTGAGCAGGCCCACAGGTTGGCTGTTAGAATTGAGGAAGCGGTGCTGGTCTGAGCAGACGCCTCACCAGACACCTGAGGATCCAGATGCTCCACCCTGCAGGGGAAAGAGCGGAGAGAGGAGGATTTCAGACAGCTCGCACGTCGAGGCATCAGCAATCACCTGCTACCAGGCTGCTCTGTTTCTGGGTCAGTTAACTCAAGCTGCCAACTTCTTCAGCGGGTACTGAATTGTTGTAACAAAGTTCCTGGATTTACCACTATAAAAGTTGTCATCAAACTTGCTTAAACAATGCAGCAAAATACGTCACAAGCTACAGGTTATTGCAGTGTTGCCTCACCACTTGAAGTAGAGCTGTGAGTTCTACGTATTTCCTAGGTCGATGCTCCTGACAGCCACACTAAAACCAGGAGCCGTCCATATTCCGTTTGGCATTAGAAAAACAACTCAAAAGACAAACATTTCTTTCTACCTTCAACTCATTTCAAGGGATGTCTGTCAAACAAGAGCTCAGTTGTCCAAGGTAGACAGCTTCTCATCTTTTGGCCAGTTGTCTCACCTCTGCTAGATGGCTGCATGTTAAATATTAACAGCAGTGTTTCTCTAGGAACAGTGACCAACAGCACTGCTGAAAACACTTGCAAACTGGATGGTGAGGATGAAAGCAAAACCATCTAAAACTGTTTAGTCAAATCTTTATCTCCATGTTATGAAATCTCAGTATAGCATAGTTTTCAGGAACTCATGAGCCAGCTGGTGTTATTAACACGTGACTACCGCATGGGCTATCAACTTCTACTAGCCCGTCTTTAATTCCTAGAAACTGCTTTATGCCAAAGTCATTAGTGCCTGATTAGAGCCCACAAGAACCAAACTGATGAGCCAGGGGGGGTCCACAGTGTTGAATGCACAATTGCATATTACAGACCATTGCCAGACACCGGGAGTTTAGCCGTTGCTTCGTCAGGCTTGTACAAAAATGCTTCTGTAGTTGCCTTTAAGGGCTGGTGGTTTATTGGCAGTTATTTCACCCCTGGATCACCAGATTCTTGTTCAGATCCAAGACTGGGAATTTTTCCCTTGCTCTTTCTTGTTTCTTTTGTTTCACAGGAGGACGAGTTCACTCCAAAGCTCCGGTTTGGACAGAAAGACCAGATTTTTGATGAAAATGTATAATTGTGAGAATCAAAGTCATTTAACTACGCAACTTTGTTTAAAAAAATCTCCGGAATACAAATGGTATACTAATATTTCAATGGTATACTAATATGATTTATTTTTGTAATTTTTTACTCAGACATTCTCTTTGGTTTCACATATGGGGAAAGCTTATTATTGGAATTTTTTTTCTTTTCTAATCTCAGACCATTAGGACAAATACTATATGCAGTATTTAGGTTACAAAACCCTAATCTGTTTAGCTGTTACTGTGATGTTTTTCAAAAGGGCTTAATTTCAGTCACTTTTACTGCAGTTTTGTGGCGGTATTTTTACCGTGTGTGTAAAACTGAAGGCATTTGGAAAAACGCTGCTGCAATTTAATTTATACTACATGGAAGAGAAGCTGGATTTAGTTTGAGATTTATTTTTTTGTAATGCTTTGTCAATAAACTACATAATCTATTAAGCAGATACGGTCCCGTATGTTAATGCAGTATTTGGGATTTGAAGCACAAGTGGCTGGAGACAGCTTAAGGACAATAGCTTAGGCGAGAAAACTGCTTGTCATCATTTGCTTTTCTGTAACCAGGTCGCCCTCCTCCCCGCTAAATCCCCGCAGAAAGCTGGATTTTGTGTCACCGTGGGTGTGCCTGCCTCTCAACCGCTCCCCTCCCGAAAGGCGGGAGCGTGTGGTCGCGGTGCGGATGGTGCCATCAATATAATATCCCGTTTTTCTCCTCAAGGGCGTCAGCGACTCCCTTTCCCTCCTCCCCCCTCCCCTTTTTGCCCCATTTTTCTTCCCCCACAACGAATTTTTCCTCACAGCACCTTTTTGGAGGGTGGGGGGGGAACAGAGGAGCATCTTCCCCTCAGCGCCCGCGCGCGCTCCCGCCTCTCGCGCCGCGGCCGTTGGGCTCGCGCGCCGCCGCTCCCGTGCGCGCGCGTCCCGCAGCGGCTCCCTCGGCCCCGCCCCTTTTCTAATTGCGCCGCCATCCCCGAGCGGCCGCCGAGGAAGAAGGGACCCGGGCTGGCGGAGGGATAACGGGCTGCTGCACGCAGCCCCGGGCGGAGGGATTCATACGCTGGAATCGCCCGTAGCGGGGGTGGGAAGGCGGGAGGAGGGGGCGAGTGATGCGGCGCGGCCGGGCGGGCTGAGCGAGGCGGCCGTTATCCGGGGGAACGGGGGTGGGAAGCGGAGCTGGTGCCGCGGGAGGTGCGGGCAGAGCGGCGGGCGAACCCGCGGACCCGAGGGCTGGGGAGGGGGCTCGGGGGGCGGCGAGGCCCTGAGGGGAGGGGACGGGGGAAGGGCGAGGTTGTGGGGCGAGGCGCCGTGTGTCGCTCCCGTCCCTGCGTTGCGTCGTAGTTTAGTGGAAAAAGGAAGGGGTTAGAAAAGGGAACTGGTTTAAAATAGCCGCTGGTCCCTGCCGGGGGCTGGTTCCCTCCCGCGGGGCTCAGGGGGTCCCTGGTGTGCGGGGGCTCGGAGCCCCTCGGGGTTATCGCTGTGGGGATGAGCTTGCGGAGTTTTACTGGAATTTCTCCTTTTCTGAGGAGCTGCCGCTGCTGAAGCAGATTTTTCCTTCCTTTTTTTTTTGTCTGATGCAGAATCCCCGTAGCTAGGCAGCCTCCCTCTTTTCTTCCCTTCCTTCCTTCCACCCCTCGCTATGTAGGAAGGGAGAGGCATCAATGGAAAGGCTGAAATACGAGTAGATGCGCTTCCAAATGCCTTTTTTCTTGAAAGAGGAAGATAAATCCCAGCTGCCAATGCACGGACTTTTTTTGTTGCCGTCGAATTGCTTGGTAAAAATGGGGTTCACTTACTCCTGCTAAATCCTTGGAGCGTGTCAGAGAGTTGCTACGGTGAAGGACTTCTGGTATTTTTTTGCATCAGTGGAGCTACGTTGATGTTAACCATTTTTTTGTAAGATGGAGAACGAAATATTCACACCCCTTTTGGAGCAGTTCATGTCTAGCCCTCTTGTCACCTGGGTAAGCGTTCATATTTCCTCGCACGGTCTTCATTTATTTGCTCATTGTTTGAAGATCAGTGCCTTGCGGCAGAGGATGAGGTGGAGTTAGCGTCACGGTGATGCTGATTTTTGTTTTAGGTTAAGACATTTGGGCCGTTAGCTGGAGGAAATGGGACCAACCTGGAAGAATATGTGGCGCTGGTGGACGGTGTGTTTCTCAACGAAGTCATGCTGCAAATGTAAGTGCCTGCAAGTTGTGCCTTGCCTTTATTTTTTGCTCTTGCTTTTCTTGTACGTTTTGCTTTCTTATGAAAGCTCTTTTTTCCCCCTCCATATTGCCCTTGGTACATTTCTCTCTTTTATACTTGAATTAGTCATGTGGTCGGTTAAGAGGAGACTTTGGGGCGTAGCAGATGCTCTTTACAATTTAATATCTGAGTGATATATTTGCAGGGTATATAGTGTATATATAGATATACAGGCTGAATCATGAGATATAGAAGTTACTGGAAAATTGGATGACTGTAAATAGCTTCCCAGATTTCCACTGAGAAGCATAAAGGTTCATTCTACTGAAAGTCATGTTCATAAACAGAATTTTGAATAAATTTGCCTGGCTAATAAGATTCTAATCCATATCATAGTTCACATTACATGCAGCTTAAAGATCGCATGTGAGTCGCATAATGTTGTTTACTGAGCGAATGGACTGTCCTTTAACTCCTTCCGCTTTATTTTTCACAGTTCCAAATCCAAGTAGCTAGCAGTTGTGCAGTAAAGCTGGTATTGTAATGGAGAGTGTAGAATGGTTTTTGGGTATGAGCCACAGAAGAAACGTTTTTACAGACTTTTGTAAATTGTTTATTGAAAACTCTGATTGTTAGAAACATCTCTTTACCATTACAGTGACTTTTTGTTGATCATAGTTTAGACTGGAATGTTGCCCACTACTATAATGCTAGAGAGTAACACTTTTGTCAAGTGTCTGGTGGTGGAATCATAAAAACGTTACTAGTGGAAAAAATTCTTTGTACTTTTTTTTTTTTTTTAAATATATTTTAAGTCTTTATGGAGAAATCCATGTTTTGTTTGTATAGGTATGAAAAAATGTAGGTTTATGGATGGCTGGATAGATGAGTGCGTGAGCAGCTTGCGGTGGCAGCTGCTCCTCAGGAGCTGCTCGGTGTTGGGCATCCTTTTACACTCTTTGTAGTTTTTGCTCATGTTTAGTACTTTAAGGTTTTGCTGTTGGTATTCAGCTTGTGTAACTCGTCTACGTAAAAAGAGCTACACGTTACCACATTTAAGTTTGAATTCACCAAGTTTGAATTTCTTTGTCACCAATTCTATGAATTCCAAGTGTTTACTTCTGTAATACTGAGGAACATGGAAAACTTGCTGGAATTTAACTTCTTAAAAAAAATCTTGAGTGTATTTCTGGCATGTATTACTAAGAATTTTAAGTGATACAGTCACAGAATCATACAATTTTTATTTTACAATTGATTTGTTTTTTTCTTGGACTTCATATGAATTAAGTAGCTTGTCAGTTATGACCATGCATTTAACATGTAAAGCTTCTATTTGGTAAAAACGTTTGGCAGCTGGAAGGCAAATTTAGTACTGGAACCGGACCAAGGTGATTTTGAAGAGTACAATCTTGAAATTAAACTTTCTCAGCAAGTTTCTGGAATGCTAACGTTATAAATTGATATCCATTATGTGAGATACACATACATGAAATGGAACACTGCAGAGAGGCAACATTCTCATGCTTAAGTCACTGTGCATTGAATTTGGCTTTGACTTTGTACATGCATCTTTGACCCCAGACCATGATTACTGGAGTTTATTTCAGAGGTTTGTGCGTGCCTATAAAAAATACGTGTGGGAGATGTGAATTTAATATAAAATGGTTCTGTAGTCAGCTCAATTAAAGACTGCCTTCAACTGTGGTGCATGTAAAAGGAGTGGTGTACAAATACAATTCATTTGACAAAAATGTGACTACGCTGGAAGGTGTATTTTACATAAAATACATTTTTGGGCGACTGAAATGTGTTATGGTTGATTACTGCTTAGAATTGAAGTTTCCAGAACTGTGTTCTTATTTTGAAGGGGGTTTTATTTGTTTTGGGTTTTTTGCCAGGATTGAAAGAGGAAAAAATGTTTCATGTTTTGCAGACAGACTCCGTCTCTGGTGCAGTCCTGTGGAAACCTGTGGTAACTTCTAGTCCTGTCCACTTTGAATATCCACCTATTAAATGTCTACCTTCATTTGCAAAAAGATTTAAAAGATGCAGCTCCAACTAGTCATCAGTATTACTTATTTTCAGTATATTCCATTTTATTAGTGTTTCTCTTTTTTGTTCAGTCTTAGCTACCATGTGTTGAGGAAATGTGGCAGAAAAATTGTATCACGTGATGTCAAAAGCAAAATATTTTTCTTCGGAATGTTGTTTGGTGTTTGCTTGTGGTTTGGTTTTTTTAAGCTCTCAATGACTTACTTCACATGAGAACTAGAGACTCATGATTAGGAGCGATGGTGCTCTTAGAACCTCTAGAGAAATGTTCTTGCAGAAGTCACCCGGAATGTCATTTGGAGAAATGTGGAAAGTACCACTAGAAGGTGTGTTTTTTTAAATTCACATGAGTTGTGTCATATGGTGCTTACTATTTCCTTTGGGTTTGAGCTGTTTCAGGCTGTTGGTGTTTTGGTGTGAGCATGCAGCTAGTGTGTACCTGTCAGCTCAGGGCTTTGTGATGTGTGCTGGTGTAGGTTGGGTCCTCTGCTTGAAAAACCATTGAAAGCACGAGCAGGTGGAGGCTGCTGGACGTGCTGTGGTCCTGCTTTATATATACTCGAATACTTTGCTTTTGCCAAACGTTGAAAAAACAAATTCTGTGACCATGAAAGTGAGTGTTAATATATTGGTTTAGGCATGGTTTATAAACAGCGACATGATCAAAAAAAGAGGCTTTGATGCTTGGAGAAGGTTTTTTTGTTCAGTGGAAAAAAGAGTTAATCCTGCCCTCCGTCAGTGACAAGTGAGAGTTTGTTCGTATGGCGTTTGTTTGTCCTTGTGCTTGTCTAGACCAAGTTTAGTTTCAACATTTGTAATGAATCAGGCAGAGGAAATAGATGTCACCATTGGAATACTTGCAGGGTAGTGGTACCAAGATGGTCGGGTTTTATCGGCATTATTAGTACCTCATACGTGAGCAAGAATATTTCATTGCATTCCTTGTATGTCTTTTGCTTTTGGCTTCTTGGACGTTTTAGTGCACATGAAAATGACAGAGATTCCCTTCAGTGTCCGGTTACATCTGAAGAGCTCTTTCTTTGCTGGAGATGCTACAGGCCAATTTTATTAGTATTTTTAGGAAATTATTTTTAATTAAGAAGAGTTCCAGTGTTTTAATATTAAACTCCTAACTTGAGAGAATGTCTCTCATTTCCTGTTTAAATTTAGGTCCTGTTCTTCAAAAGTATTTGGTTACCTACCTTCTGCTGGGATCAGTCAGTATCTGATGCCTCTGGATAGAAACCCATCTGTCTTGCTAAATCTGAGCCTTTATCTTGGTGTTCTTTGATACAAAAAGGAGTCACGCTTCTTGGGAATAAATCGGAATGCAAGAGATCAGCGCAGTGGAGTTCATGGCAGGGAGGTGGAGGAACGTGCTGAGAATACTTCATACCTTTACTGTACCTCCATATCCTAATACTTTTAACATATAGAGTGCTCATATACTTGAGTAAAATACATTGTGTATAGTACTAAAATAAAGAAGTATAATTAAATGGATTAGTCACCTGTTGCACATCTAGGTGCCATTACAGTAAAGTAATACTTAGTTGTCTTAGAGATATTTTTCCAGAACCTAACGCCACTTGATTTTTTTTTGTCTTAGTATTTTACTGTTTATATACTCTTCTGATCCCAAAAGATGAAGATATTAATACATTAACACTCATTTTCTGAGTGTTTTTTGTTTTATTTTCTGTTAGGTCTTGTCCTCTGATACTTGTTAATTGAATTCCAATAGGATTGTGTAAGAAACGCTGAAAATCTTTTAATACAAACTGTGGTTCCTAAAACTCGTTCCTGTGAATAAAAATGGACAGCTGCAAGTAGTTACAGGATTGGGACTTTTCATTATATTTAGCACCACCATTAATATTTGGTCAAGTAACAAAGACTTGAAACAGTATGCTAGTTTTAGTGGGTTTATTTTATTATGCTTTGTGTTTGTGGAAATGGATCTGTTTAAAAGGAACTATTGGCAAAATACTGTATGCAGAATTGGAAATGTACAGAACCAAACCCTGAATCTTGAGTTAATTTAATCCACTGTCCGGAGAACCTGTCTGCTTTCATAACTTTCGTCTTAACTGAATATGTTAATCGATACTATCTACATCAGTTGCTGCACCCAGGCGTGCTGAGAACTACTCCAGAAGGATAAAGTGTTTTCTTGTTCTCCTGTTTTTCTCCTCTTTGCTGTTCTCCCACAGTTTTTCACTGCCTGGATGCACACGTGAGCATTCGACACCCTTAGAATTTTCCAGGTGGACGGGCTGACTGTTCCACCGCTCTGGTGCTGTGTGCCCAGAATGTGTAGACTGCTTCATTGACTCCTTTGCTGAGCTCTTAGGCTTGAGTTGTATGCTTTTTTTCCAAAGTGTTGAGCTTGCCAGCCCATACTTGTGGCCTGCTTACACCATTCCCTGAAAACTGGACTGGTGTCCAGCGGCTGAGCCAGCTGCCTGGCTCTGGGAACAGGAGCAGGCGCTCCCCTCCAATTCACTCCTTCTGGTGAAGAACACCTAATATCTGGGCAGGGAAACGGAAAAAAGTTTTGGGGAAAATGAAATTGGTGAGTTCGGCAGTAAAAATACAAGCACATATTTAGGGAAAAGTCAAATATTACTAAATCTGCACCTTCACCTCCTTCTTGCAGCGAATGGAATTGATTCACACTTTTCAGACGTGCTGTTGGGCTTCTGCAGGTGCAAGGTGGCACATGCCACTGGCTGAGAGCTGCTTCTCCTAAGGGTGCTTCTGCAGCGGTAGGGCCTAGGTTTTCCTGAAGAAAAGCTGAGTTTACAACACTCGTGTTTTTTGTAAAGAAGCAAATTATTTCATAAATGGTTCAGCAGAATGTGCACCATGCTCAAGATTGTTGGAATTAAAAGCTTTTGATTACAAAAAAATAAAAGATAGTTCTTACGGTGTAATGATAATTAATTTTAGACTTGGCCACCTGCCTGCAGTGAGCATTGAACTGGGCAAATGAGGTGGACATAGGCTGGTTCTTGGACTTCTGAGGTGGTTAGGGGTTTGATAGCTAAAGGGGAAAAAGTGTGTGTTGAACATGGAAGGCTTAAAGCGTTTGCTCTTTGTCTATGTCTCTGTTTTGCTAGGGGTTTTTATGCTTTTGTACCCTTTTCTACACTCGATGGCCACTTTCCTTCATCTTGTCCACTCTTGATTTCTGTGCAGTAAACTATTCTGTAGTTCACTCTGGGCTTCTGCAGTATTTTGAAGATTAGGAAATAAATAACCAAATCTTCCTCTGCATGTATACATCCATTTCTTCACTTTTTTCTGCATGTGCTATCTTGAGTATCTATCTTTGATTCTGTCTCCTTTCTTTCTTTTGGTAGTGTGCTACTTATCACATCCTTAGTCCAGGTGAATAGCGGGGCCAGGGAATAAAAGCTGAGTTTAAAAATGTTTCTTAATAAATACAGAGGTGCTCTATTGAGTCTAGCTACCTGTTCCATAAATAGAAATCTTAGTTGAAAGATCTAAAATCAAAACGACTTGTTTCAGCACTGACAATACGCTGGCAAGGAAACAGTATATTCACTACGGCTTTACAGTTTTATTTTTAGGGTATTTTGCATTTCACTCTTATTCTAGGTGCTGTTTCAAAGTACTCTATGAAGATAATGAAATGCACGTCTCATTTCTCTCTAATTTTTATACCACAAAGGTTCAGAGGTTTAGCTTAGCTACGAATATATCCTACCTGGACTGATCAACTTGCATCTTTCACTGGCAAGGCTGTATTTCTGCAGGTTCCATGGCTGGTTTGGGGATCTCTGTGCCACAAACCTTTGTGAAGTATTGCTGTGGTCTGATCTTTTGTTTTCTAATAAACTAATCTAGTTAACTGACAAATTGGTTGCTAAATCAAGCACATCTTAATTCTATGCTAAATTTGGGAAGCTTACTAGCTTACTTCCAGACTTTCCTCGTGTGTTTCTTCAGTGAAGAAGGAGCTTTTAAGCTTTGTGTTCTTTCATGTGTTCCTCCTCCTTTTTCTCCAAACTAGATACCAATTCGTTGCCTTTCTTGTCTTTCATACTGCAGCACTTTTCCTTATGTCATAATTATTTAGGGATCGAGACATTTTTCAAAATGCTGCTTTGTTGGAGCACATGACCTCAGTGGTCAGAGATTATTTGGTAATAACTGTGTGGGAGTGTGTTCGTTTGCTTTGTTTTAAAGAGTGCTCTATTTATGCCTTAAGATGCTCCAAAGCAGCATGGCCTCTTAGGCAGCTGTTCTTAAGCAGTATTTACAAAATACATAGGCTGATTGACGTTAGGCTGTTGAACTGGAGCAAGGCTGCTGCTTGGCCTGGGCTTGGGTGGTGTGATTTCTCATTGGCTTACTCTGAGGAAAAAGCAAAAATTACCTTACGTTGTATTTTTGGATTTAGAAATCACAGTGACTGAACTCATAAGCAGCTTGTGTTATATCCCTGGCTGTTGAGTGAATCTTTGTAATACACACTTAGATATAATTAAGATATTGCTTCCTTTCCTATAGTGATAGGAGATAGTCCACTTAGCTTTATTGCAGAATTGTGATTTATTTTAAGCTGCAGGGAAATATTTGCTCTAGTTTTTGTTTGTGTGGTATCTTTGTTTTTCTTAAATAAGCCCTTGAGCAAAAAACGTCTGGTGTAATTTCCTGGTAGCTTGGGAATATAGTTGCTATGTATTCAGAGTATTGTGTGTGCCGGAAAAAAATAAAATACGGATACTAGTTGGGGTATGGCAGAATGCAGAGAAATGTCCTAACTAAAAAGTGCTGGTTTGCGTCTTAGCAAGGACATTAATATTAATGTTTTAAGATGAAAAGAATGCACTTATTTTACAGGCCTGTATGTGTATGCTTATCTTGTAGCCGTGAGTAGTTAACAGGGGTACAGTCCATGTACTGCTCTATTTATATATAAATCAGCGGGGGATTGTACGTGTATTGATGTGCATACAGAATTTCCAACACTTAGTGTGCTAAAGCAATCGAGTTGCTCACGTGGGTGAAATTTCACAAGAAATGTAACTTGTTTTCTTTGGCAATCCCTGTAGATCCAGGAGCCTTGCATTTGAATTTGTCTCGTTCTCTGGAGTAATCTGTACAAAGGACTCAGGGCTGTCACTTGGTAGTCTCAAAATTGGTACAGAAGAAGATGACGTATGTTTTATTGTTACTAATTTACTTATGGAAGCTTTATTGTACTTCAGAAGAAAGGCAAAATGGAGAGTCATAGTGTTCTAACCAAAACTATTAACGGAAATCTGCGTGGCAGTATTTTTACAACTTAAGATCTTTTTAGTCACTGAAACTGCAATATTCAGGTAGCTTTGGTGTCATCTCAACAGGCTGATTTCACATCAGCATTCCCTATGTTTTTAGTGCTCAGTGTGCTGAGATGGTTACCTAAGGTCAGACTATTTTGAATCTTAAATATGAGCTAATTATTTTTGAGAGTTTATAGCTTCAGCAAGGTTTGAAGTAAAGAATAAAGTGAGGGAACATTTTCCCAGGTTTCCCAAAGGACAAATTATTTTTGGTGATGTTGTGGTGATCAAATAAAGCAAAGTGTGTGCTGCTGTGGTGTTGGAAGTTGGTTAGAGCAGAAGAGAAAAACTTGTACACACAAATTTAATATGATGTTAATATTTTTTTAAGCTTAAAGAAGACTGTGTGAATGTGAATTGCTTTTAAATCCTACGGAAATTATTTTCCCTTATATTAATGTTTTAACTATCTTAGGAAGCATGTTAGCTCCACAAATGTCATTTGGTAAGGCCAGCAAGTGTTCATTTGCTCCATTTCTGTCCTGCTTGCTGCTTCCTATCTGGCAGCTCTCTGGCCTATTCTGCTGCTAATTGAGCAGTTTCTGAGGTTTCTTCCAAGTAGTACCTGTATGTTTGCAGGATGTGCTTTCCAAGGTAGGCTGTAAAACCATTTTCTCACTTCATACCCTCTGGTATCAAGTTGTGCTGCACCTTGTGGTGCAGATCCGGGAGCGCTTGCTTATGTAAAGCTAATCTTACTGTTGTCACAGGATTACTGCTGCTGTAAATGTTTGCAGTGTTTTAATGGTCAGTTACATCAAGGTGTTAATCACAAAGTCAAGTAGTTTTCAGTTAGTCTGTTAATTAGCATTGGACTGAATAGATCTTAAAATTTGAACTCATTTGAAAAATGCAAAAGTCGGCGCTGAGAAGGAGAATAACACACAGTGCTTAAAGGAAAACGCAGAACTTCCGGATTCTATGGTATGTCCATCTCCTTTCTTGCTTGTCCTTTGTAGACTTAATGCTCTTGCATCCTGTGCTGCCTTTTTGTTTTAGTTTAATTTGGGAAGTAGTATAGTGCAAGTACTACAGCAGTGTAATTCTGCCTGTTGAAACAGTATATGCTACTGGGCCTCATGCAGTTCAAACCAACAAAACCACCAAACAACAGTAAGGAAAACCCATACCAGAAGAAGATGACCCTTATTGGATATTTAGGTTTGTTGAAGTAGTAAAGTATGTTTTCAAACTTTCTGGTTCTCATCTGTTTGCTCAAAAAAAGTTTTCTTTGTCAAGTTGTTTTGTCTAGGAATTCTCAATTATTTAATAAGCAGGAGTGTTTATTTTGTGTGTGAAGCATTCGGTGATGCTCTGGATCCTATAGATTTTTTTCTGCCAGCGACAGTGTTTAATTTGGTGGAAGGCCCCTTACCTTTTGCCAGCTGTGGAGTAGGGGCTGCTCCACATTCTCATGGATTTTTGGGGGGGGCTCCCCAGGTTACTCGGTGCGGTGAGTGGTGATTCGGTATTTTCAGTCTTTGGCCAAAAGCTTTTTTTTTGACACAGTACCTTTTATTGTGAAAGGGAAAAGAGTACATCTGACAGTCAAGGTGAAAGAGTAGAAAAGTAGTTTCATATTATGTGATGATAAAGACAGCTGTTGCTCTGTAAGCTTGGAAGTTAGGCGTTTTGGGCGTGTTAATTCAGTGATACAAGTGTGTGCTTAGTAGATGACAGGTGAACTGGCTTAGTTCCTCTCTTTCTCCTGCCTTTCACTCACCTGCATGCATCTTCCCTATTGCTACTAAGGAAAAGAGAAAGGACAAACCAGACATCTGCGCTGTTCTGGTCTGTGCCTTTTTAAAACCTTGGGAGGGAGAAGTTAAAGATCAGTCACCAGACTTCTTGAACGTGCCATGATTTTGTCTGGCTGTTGGCTCATTCACGTGTGACAGCTGTGAGGGGGTGTCTCGTCGTGCAAATGACACCAGGAGCGGTGGGACCACCCAGCAGAGCAGTTGCTGGTCAGAGCAGCCCCGAGGCCGGGAGGCGCAGCAGGTTGGTATTGACGGAGGAGGGAGAGACGGGGTTGAGCAGCACAAAAGGCTTGTGGCACTGCTTCCGATACAGCTATTCTGGCACATGTCAGCCATGAGTAATTGGGCTGTGAGCACCAGTAAGAGAGCTTAAGTGCTGTGCAGCTCCCCTGTGAGCAGCTCAGCCTGGTCGGATGCTGCAGAGCTGAGGCAGGGAGTGGGAAAGCTGTCTGCAGATGCTCGGTGTCTACTTGGCTGTTCTTTGTGGTGTTCTTGTGATTGCCACCAGCCAGCTGATTTGTCGTAGGCCACTTGGTTGTGTTTCTTGTAAGCAGGCATAGAGCTTCAGTCTCCTAATAGTTTATGATGTTGGACATAATCCTAGAGCATGTGGTTTTGTGCAAGGGACAGAAGGCTTATGAAGTTAGAGTTACTTCTAAAACTCATGTTAGCATAAGGCAAAAAACTTTTGATACAACTGTTAAGATTTGGGCACATATAGTCAGTCTTTGCTAAGTGCAGAGTTAGCAAAGTGTCCTTAAGTTGAGGTATTAATATGCACCTTATTTTGCGGTAAAGGGCATCTCAGCATTTATAATGATACCTTTAGATGTTTGAGCAGATGTTCGCATAGTTCTGCAGACATTTGAGTGTGCGTTGATTGCTGCTTGAACAGTATGGTCTCAAAGGCAAAAATACAGGTGTTTCACAAGGAAGAGGTGGATTGTAATAAATGCCCACTAAAAAGGCAAAGAAGAGCAGTTGGTATAAATCACATTTGGTTGCTCGTTGCAGGTGAGGCTTAGAACATCCTTTTCTGGATCCTGTGGAAGCGCACAGAGGTAGAATGGCTAGCAAGACTCAAAACTGAACACTTGTACAACTCTAAAATGTACATCCCTCGTGTCTTCAGCAAGTCAGACTGTGGTTCTCCAGTTGTGATAGTCGTGTGCACGTTGTGTAACATCGCTGGGCCATCGCATCGTTCAACATTGTCAATGCATTGCAGCCTCAGGGCTTGCTGCATGGCTTGCATGATGCTCTTCGAGAGGTGGAAGGATTTTATTGCCTTCTATTTTTCAGATAAGAACATGCCAAATTAGTTCTTTGCATGCTTCAACCATGGATAGTCTGTATCGTGAATTATTCTTTAGAGAACTTATCTATTTAAATCCATTTCTGTCAACACAGGAAGCCTGATGAGTATGTGCCAGAGACAGAGAAAAGGAGCTACATTTATTTTCTTCATCTTTTTAGTAGTTTTAGCATGGAAATACGCTTTGGCAGCAGAAAATGTTCATACTGATAGATGCAGGAGGAGTTTGAAGTGTGCCATCTTGTACCAGTGTTTCTAGAGTCTGCGTGATCACCAGCTTCAGATACTGACAATATTGCACTTCAGAATTTGCCCCATTTGATGCTGTAACTCGATTGTAAAGGCTGTTGAAACAGTACGCTGAGGAAGGCCAGGGCTCTTCTTGTCCAGTATGCAGAGGTGCTTTTGATAATTTAATTGCCTCAATGTTCTGCTCTGTCTGGTGTTGCTTCAAATATTTAAAGCAAATTGGAGATTATCAGTTATTCTCCAGGGAAAGTCCTGATTTTATTTTAACTTCCACAGTAAAAGGACACTGCTGTATCAAATGTCTTTGTAAAACACATTTTGTACACATTTATTTTCTTGTTAACAGTAAATAATTGCAATGCTGCTTTATTATTTGAAATCTATCCAAAATTTCTCCTACCAGTAATTATTGGAATATTTGGCAAAGAGCAAGAGTGAGCCTCAGTATTCCAATTATAGGGACTTTGCAAAAAATAGAACTTTATTGGGCAGGCAGCATTTATATGTAAATGTGAATACCATGCTACTGTAAGCTAAATCACAGAGGAACAGTCAATATTTATCATCCTTTGAGCTGTACACTTGCGTAGGTTTTTTCAAAAGTGCTTGTTTCAGCATTTCACTATACTTAACAAATACATTAGAACAATGATACATTTCGAATGAGGGTGCGTTATAATACTGGACTTAATGGTTAAGTACCATCAAGGAACAGATGGCAAGAGAGGACACAACTGGTTTGCAGTCTGCATAGATTTAAGCATGAAGCCATTAAGATATCACATTCCCGTTTCTGATAGATTTTGGTCAATGAAAAATTAAAGGCACATAATCCCTGATTATATGAGGTCTCAATCTGTAATTCATGACACTGGTAGTATTTCAAAATTAGGAAGTTTTCGCTGTAATCAGTAGTTTTAAACTAAGGCATTATTGGGATAGATGCTCATGTCTGTTTTTATGGCTATTGAAATTAATGTATCTTGTCATAAGTAGGTTGCTCTTAAATGTAAAATCGCTCAAGGGTATCTTTTACTGCTCTGCTTCCTATTGACTTTGCGCAGATTTGCCCTATTTTGCCAGGCTATTCGCCACTGAAGCAGTTCAGTAGCTCCGCCTAATAAAAGGAGCAATTCAGAGTGCAGAGCATGTATTGCCTTCAAAATGTTTCTAGTGTAACCAGCACAGTAGCCACTGGAATCTTGTGTTTTTAAAAAACTGTTCTTTAAAGCTACCTTTTACAGAGGTCTAGTTTAGAACTGCTTCATTTTCAACAGGATTTCATTTGCATCTTGTTGAATTGCCAGCAGCGTGTACCACTTTATTTCAATGGTATTGGACCAAACATATTTTAACGAGCAGAATTGTTTAGTATGAATAAAAATGTAATTATTAGAAAAATTTCTTGGTCATAAAAATGGAACAATTCAACATGTGGATACAAGTAATGTATTAAAATCTGTAATAAATTGGTTGCCAGAAAATGTAAACTAATTTCAAGATATGTGCTCTTGAAAGCAATACAGATATTTGGCAATTTAAGTTTAGAATTTTATCCTTCTGTATGAAAAGTGTTTGCAGATTATATTTCATTAGCTTTTTCTGTTAGTTATTTCAAAATGCTTTAGAAGAAAATCAGTATGTCTGTTGGTGGGTTGGACCAGTCTGACAAAATACAGTTATACAAACAGCATATAATGGAAAATGTGTCACTAACATCAGGCTGTGTTAGTTCCTCTTTGAGAGGAGCAAGTTAAGACATCAGTATTTAGCATAGTCTGAAAACTAGAAATCAGTGACCGAAGATGAGGGAACGCTGGTAGATACAAACACTGCAGGATTCTTCTAGCAAGCAGCCTCTCATTTAGATGTTTCCGTCATTTAGACATTTTGGGTCATTTCTGTAGGTAGCCTATTGGTATTCTGTGTTTACACAGTATACTCATTTAATGACGTAGTGTGGTTAGAAACATTTAAATTGCTGTAGTGCGGAGGTAAAGTCCTTTTTGCATTGGAAGGTATTCAGAGCAGGATTTCACTCCAGGAAGAGTTAGAATCAATTTTTTATCAGTGAAAGTCATCCTAGTCATTGCTAATGTGTTGATTGGGAGCGCCAAAGACAACCTACCTCCCTCCTTTGAAGAATAATGACCCAATATGACAATCTTTACCAAAACGTGACAAAATCAAAGAAATACAACTTCCTACTAGTAAGAGAGAGTTACTGAGGGTACATGTTTAGTTGTATTAAAAATGAATTGTGGAGACTAGTAGTGATAATACTGATGTGTAAGTAACTTAAATTTGTCAAGCCTCAAGACCAAGAAGTTAAGCTTCTTGTTACCTGTAGCCGTAGTCTTTAGGAAAAAAAACTAAGATTACAGAAATAAATGTTTTCTGTGCACTTGTTGTCCTGAGCCTGACGTTTTAAATTGTTGCTATTTCTGCACTAGCAGAGGCTCATAGAACGGGACAGTTCCAGAGCACACCTGGGGCTTTCCCAGCAAAATTCACAGCCTCACTGAACTGTTGCCTGCAGCTGATGCCAAAAAACCCCTACGAAACCCCAAACCAAACACAAACAAGCAGTTGAATGCTTTCTGTTTTGAGTTACAGGAATGAATCACTTTGACCCAAACCAGCATAAAGCCTGGAAGTTCCATAAAATGTACGGAATATGTGTCCGCCATTCATTTGGTCTAGATAGATGAAGATATTCACCACGTTAAAATAATTATTATACATATATGAATTATTGTAAGAATTTGTATCTATTATATATATGGGGAGGAGGATACCTGGGTGAATTGGTGGAAATAAAGGAATATTACTTTGCTTTCAACATTACAATTAACAAAGTCTTTTATTCATGTCAGCGTTAAGCTTGACACAAGACTAATAGAATAGAAATTCTCATTATCTTTGTTAATGCATAATTTGGCAGAGTTGATCCATACACTGTTGGATTTCTAAGGATTAAGATGGAAAAAATGAAGCAAGAATGATTTGCTGTAGCATCTGCTAAAGCGTTCTAAAAATGCTCAGTTAGTGTCTGTTAGTGCATTGTTTGAGAGGTGTGAATTATTTGTGCTGTAAGCAGAAAGGCTGGTAGTTGGGATGGAAGTCCAGGAACGGGTATAATGACACCCTATGGTTCCTGATCTTGCCCAGATGTTCTGACTTCTGATTTCAAAAATGGATATTAATGTAATGAAATAAACCAGAGATGCAGCACATGTGCTTTGGGTTTTATGCAAGTCCCAGTAATGAAATATTGTACTGCAGAACATGAAGGTGATGGTGGTGGGGAACTAGGAACTTGTGTCCCAAGAAATCTTGGGCTGTAATTGCCCTTTTTGTTCTTCTTTTCCCTTCTTCACACAGAGCCCTTTGGCATTTTTTCTGCTGCTGTTCAGGAATTTGTTGTTTGTGTTCATTTCCCATTTGTTTTATTGGGATAGTAACAATTTGTCTTAGAAGCATGTCAAGATTTCTGTTTACGTACCATTATGAAGACATAGTGCTGGTTTTTGTTGTTACAAGATCTGTCTAAATTCTCTAGTACAACTTTGGAAATGATAAGGTGTAAAGCCTGGGCTTCTATGACGTTTGTGTTTGGTTGCACACTGATTTTGGTGTTGATACTAAAATAAGAGCTGTTTCAATGTCCGGGGAGCTCCAGTGCTGTGTTCTCGGTGCTCCAAAGGGAGAGTCATCCACAATGTGCGGCTGTAGAAATGCTGCTGAGGAGGATGAAAAAGCCTCGAGATAATCCCATAGTCATCAAGATTAAAGATGAAGATTAAGGGCCCAAATCGAACGTAGAAACAGGAGACTTCGGCTGATCTCTGCATGCCAGCAGGTCAGCAGGATTTATCCTGGATTTTCTCTTCTGATTTTAACAAATGTGAATGAATTCCGTTTGGAAAGGAGTCCAGGTCTGCACAGCTGCAAAGCAGAATCAATTTGAGCCCATGTAGTTCCTTTTGCAGCTACAGGTTGGCTGAATTAGTAAATCCAAGGTAACATCTTAGTCCACTACAATATTCAGGTCATTTTCGAGTGTAATCCTTTGCCTGTGTTGAATTCCAAAGCTACGAAACTTCACATGGGTCATGTCATGAATTCTGTGAGCCTTTGACAGGCTGTTGTGGGAGAGTTGCATTGGTTCTGCATTCTTTTCCTTGAAAAATCACAATGAATGGTTGTCACACTGTCTTGTATGCAGTTAATAACTTGCTATGTTACGAGCTATTGAAAAAGGGTGACTCATCTGCATTTCCTCAGATCCTTCCTACTTTGTGAAGGAAAAAGGGATTGGTTTCCTCTCTGAAGCCAATGCAACCCAGACAAAAATCTGGTAGTATATGAGTACATGACAAAAACTGCCGCTAATGATCCCTTTGTTGACAAACTTCACTCATCTGTAAATAAATTAAAAACAATTTCATGTGTGGTAGCGTGGTGGATTTCCTATTCCTCATTGTTCGAAAAGTTAAAATTTACACGCTGGATTTGTGCCTCATGATAAAACAGCATCCTATAGTTTTTGAGTGTATAGACGCTGGTTAATGTAGCCACTCTGCATTCTGCTCCTTGTAACGATCTGCATCAGTGAGAAGGGTTCCTGGTGTCTCGGTGTGTGCTGGAATATTTAGGTTATAGCTGTGCTCTGCTTTCTGTATCGTGTCAGGGCTGGGGCTGCTGGGGGGGAACGCGGAGCCGCAGAAACGTGCTCGTTGTATTGATTCTCCAGTAATTGCGATGGTGCTCCCTGTTACATGTTGTGTTAATAGGCAAAAAGGGTGCTAATCTGGCTGGCTGTGTCACAGACAGATGTTGTAAGTTATTTATTTCTGCCTTTGGCAGTCACTTCCACAACTCCTTATTTGCTTGTGGAGGGAGAAAAAAGGCGTGATAACCAAGACAAGAGGTTGTTGTGCTGGCACATTAACTGTATCATTTGTTATGCAGAAAGATTAATGTTCAGTGTGTTCAATTTATTCTCTTTTTTTTCAGTAATCCAAAGTCTGCTAATCAGAGGATAAACAAAAAAGTCAACAATGACGCATCATTAAGGATTCAAAATTTGTCTATTTTGGTGAAGCAAATAAAAACTTACTATCAGGTCAGTAGTTGTTTCTTATATTATGTTTTGCCTAGAATTGTTTCTAAGTGTTCTTTTATAGTAATGCCTTGAAGGGCAACAGTTTGCAGCAGGTGACTCAGGAGAACTGAGCGCCCTACAGGTTCTGCTGGGCTTTGGAAATGAAAACCATTGAGATTCCATCACTCCTATGGGCGCTCTGTCAGCCCCATTTGACACAATGTATGAGTCTTTAATAAAATAGATGCTGATGAACTCCACAAGTTTGTATGAGCAAGGCAGAATTTTGTCAATAGGCTTAGTTTATTTTTGCAGGTTACACAACAGTTAAAGGAAAGGTTCCAGTTTCACCTTTTTAATAGCAGCAGTCATTTCAAAAGCACCAAGCTTGCTCGTGATGTTAACAGCGTCTGACAGGAGAGGTGGTAGACGGCTCTGAAAAGGTGGAGGTGGTGTAAGAAAAAAGATGATAATGTCACTGATCCGTAGAGAACACATTTCTTGGTTACCTCTGCTTGTACTCTGCCTCACAGTAAGAAGAGCTTTAGAATAGCATCATGAAATTATTTGAGCTGTTATTTAAAAACCAAACCCACAAAACCACCAAGCCCCCTTTAAAGTATGGGATTGTCCTTTGTAGTAGCTATAAATACTCATTGCATTATTTATATTTTACCTGTTCTTTATTAGTTTAAAAATTCCTGTGGTACACTTCAGTTTTTAAAAAATTCTGTTTGAAAATTAACTTTGTCAATATCTTAGAAGTACAAAAGTTATGATTGCTTGAAATTCATTATGTTTGCATAGATCAAGATATTTTCTACCTCCTTATAATTTGTCTTTAGCACGTGCAATGAGGGTACCTGTTTTTCAATCTGTTATCAATCATTTGATACATTTATTTTTTAATGTCCAGTATCAGCTGGTGGGAACTCTCAAGCGCAGCTATAGCTAAGAATTTCCACAGGTGGTTTTCAAGTCATGTCATTTTTCAAATATGACATAATATTAGTTAACTTACGTTAAGTTCTTAACTTACAATATGGCACATGTGCCTTTGGGACGTAAAGCGGTGATGGTCTGGAATACGTTGCTTTAGAGTGTGAGCGTTTTCTGTATTAGTGAATCCAACACTGAGGAGAAACAAAAAGCTGGACTCCAGAGCTGCCCACATGGCATCTGCTGGGAATAACATCTGGGAAAGGAGGGAGATGATTCTGCTCTGCAGAATTAGGCTCTGTCTAGACTGGGGATTTGACCTGATTACAGCCCTCCGTGCCCGCCAGAAGTGTCCATTGATACCATCTATAGGATGGACGGACGGACAAAGCTGCTGCTTGAGGCCGGGGACTGACCAACTCCAGCCCCGCCTCATCATGCAAGTGGGATTTTGTACCTTTGTGTTGAGGATTGTGCCAGCATAACTACAGCAAAAACCCTGTAATTTTCACATCCAGGTTTTGGCAAGGCCACCAGAGACTATGGACATGAACTTGAGGACATTGATCTTTTGTGGTAGAAATGCAACTTAGAGCAAATAAAATAAGCATCTCTCAATAAGCTACTCAGAGAAACATGAACGCTCATAATTTAAGAGTTTTGCTGCGTTCTGAGACACAGGATCTAGTTGGCTTCAGGTCCATTGCCACGAGAGGATTTTACTATGGTGACGTGATCTTGCAAACCAATCAAACAAGGCTTTGGTAGAAGTAATGCATACTTGTAAGATTTTTTTTAATTAATGTCCAAATAATGAAGTGTTGAACATGTATATATTGACACTTGACAATTTTTAAGCTACTGATGTGATCCTAATTTCTTTTTAGTGGTGGTTAGTATTTGATATTTGCTTTTGTTCAATCCATATGGTTTAAATAATATTTTAATTAACTTTCATAGGAGAATTTGCAGCAGTTGATCATGATGTCTTTGCCAAATGTATTAATAATCGGCAAAAATCCTTTTTCTGGTAAGTTTATTTTTAACTAAGATGAAAATTTACATTGGTGTAATAATTTGTATTATTTCACTGGAAATATAATTCATATGGGATTGAGCCTTTCAACAGAAGATTGTGTAAATACTTCTAGCAAGTAAGTGGTTTCTTAATGATGAATAACAGGTTTTTTTGTTTGCACCAAAGGTCCACACTTCATAAAAACGTGTTGTGTCCAACCTCAGCATTGCCTGTTATTGGGCTTTATACTGAAATGAAGCACATTTCCCAGCAACCAGTGAGACACTGATACAACAAAACATAAGTTTCATGTATTCCCAGCTACTGTGCTTTCAACTTTCTCTACCTAAGCCACCCCTGAGAAAACTGGCAGTTCAGTGCATCTCACTCAACCCAGCTCCTAATCTGTGTTTTTCCTTCCCCAAACTCTCCTGCTTCTCTCGCATCGTTACCTGAAAAATATTGCAATTACCTTGGTGCTTTCTCCCCGAACTGATACTGTCTTCTCCATGCTCCCACCTTCTCTGCTTCCAGCTCTGAGAGTTGCAATTTTCAGACCAAGAACATTAGGCCGTGTGGACCCAGCTGAGTACCCGCAGCCGCTCGGGGATCTCTGCAGCGTGCTCCCAATCCCAGGAGCAGGGAGCAGCCACACCTGGCCTGCACGGAGCCACTGGGGACTGGGCACACTGTATTAACTTGGCTCTAATGTGTCCCGGGTGTTCTCCTTCTGATGTTGTAGCGCCTCAGCAGAGAGGTTAGGAACTCCTCTAACAGGCTGTGTGGCTTCCCCTGCCTTTTTCATTTATTTAAATGTCTTCTATGCCATGCTTCCGTGTACGTGAGACAAGATTTTTCTCATGCGCGAGAAGGATCATCTGTGTTACCTCGCTTTTCAATTTCAGGGTTCATAATGTCGATACTTGCCATATCCCATCCGCATATATCTCATTTATGTAGGTATTTTGGTTTTTTTTTTTTAATTTTTATTTTCTGCTTCTGAGTATTGCTGCTTTTGCTTCTGAGGTCACAGCCTTTTAAGTTTGTATATGTGCAGATGCTGTAATCTATCATATGCACCAAGACGCGTGAATGTGGTCTCTTTTCCAAAAGAATAGAATCCATTGTGCTTTTATATTTTGATTCCAGACTTTCTTAAGGTTTTTGAAATGCTGCATGGATATGCCTAGAGACCAAACTTAAAGGAAAAACAGAATAACAAAAAAGGCAGGTTGTAGTACTGGTTGTGTAGTGACTTTTTAAAAAATTATCTTAACAATATTGTGTAGTAGAAGATGAAATGTTATTTCAAATGCACTATGGAAACCCACCAAGATAATTTCGTATTGAGTTGTATACACAAACCCCTGTGCTTTAGTCATCAATGAGAAAGCTGCTTCCTGTTCCGGGACCTCAGCTCAGGCCGTGGAGCTTTTGTGGTCTGGCAAGCGGAACCTCTGGTGGTGTTTGTGTTGTTCTCCTCTGGGGATGTTATTGGATTGGTGTGAGAAAATACAGATCTTGCTGTAGCATAGACCATATTAAAAAAAATGGTGATGTGCGACATTATTCTTGAAGACGTTTCAGATTCCTGCTTGAGTTCATCATGGAGTTTGATCCAAATCAGAAGACAGAGCTGTTCTTGTGGGTTCCATCCAGAACCTTTCCTCTCGGGAAGTTAAGACTGCTCTTGCTGTGTCGACTTGAAGAGGAACTCATGCCTATCGAGTTTTTTTTCCTTTGGTGTGCAAGTGTGGTGAAATCAGACCTTGGTGACCTTTAGAGAGGCTTGTTATGCGAGTCTGGTTGCACCAAGACAAGCCCCCGTAGTACAAGTTGATTTTGTGATCAAGCAGTTAGGATTCGGTTCACTAAAGCTTAGGCTGTAGCTGTGATTCTTTTCACAGGAACATCTCCCGATTTTTCCCCTTTGCACTACTTGGTGCTTAAGGAACTCAGTGGAGAAATACCAGAAGACAACAAATCACAGCAGGCAAGGGCAGATAAGATCTCAGGAAGAGAACCGTGTTTGACTCTATCAGAGGCAGGTGGCTAATCAAGGGAAATGCAGATAGAGTGCTGGATTTGAGCTTTGGTGAAAAAGGGGTCATCAGACTTTATCAAGAAACATTTCAGTGGAGCTAATTGGCAGGAAGCCAGTTGGAGGAGAAAGCTGGAGAAGAGCTACAGGCTGTGATTGTAAATGCTCAGTTAAATTACAGGGGAAAAGGAAAAAGGAGATAATGATGAGGCACATATTCTTTAACGGGGGAAGAGGCAAGATTAAAACCAGTTCGTATTTCTGAGGGTGGAGGCTGCAGAGATCTGACAGGCAGGGATAAGGGGGCGTGCGGGAAAGATCAGAGGGTGGGTATGGGTTGGGGTAGGGACAAAGCTCAAGCAGCAGGTTGGGGGTGTGGAAGAGAATGATCTGTTTCTGTATGGGTGATGCAGAAAAAGGAAGAAAAACCTACAGCTGGTTGGTCGCAGTGGGAAGCGGCAGGATTTTGCCATGTTCCTTCAGGGAATGTGTGGGAGAGACATGGACACCATCTTCAGGTTGGCTTTGAAGAGCCAGTCAGGAGATGCTGAAGCTGTGTGCAGATGAGCATCCCAAGAGGAGTTCACGGCTTGCTTTGAAAAAAAAGTGACGAATTAATTGGGATAAATGAATGGAGGATATGTGGTACTCGTATGGATTCCTTCAGTTACAATAGTCTGGTTAATCTGTATTAATTAAGACAGGCCGCCAGATGGAATTCCTCTTGTGCAGCTGAAGTAGCTGCTTCTGGTGAAACATCTTCATTGGCGGTTTCAGTTTCTATGTAAAAGACTTCACAGCTCGAGTCTTTGAGCTGCAAATCTGTATGAATGATTAAAAATCTCCCATTTGAGTTCATGTTCTCCGCAATGGATCTGCCTGACAAACCTCTTTTGAAAAATGGAAACGTCACGTGTTCATTGGGATTATACATATCTCCGTCTAAAAGCAGCAGATTGAGGCAATGTTAGAAAAAGGCTCTTTACTTAATATTCTGATGTACAGAGACCTCGTAAAGCCGTGGGGAACGCTTGACTCTGCTGAACGCTAGTAAAAATCAGTAAGAATTATGTATCCTTTCGGGTTCTTTCCTGGTTACTTTTTGATTTCCTCTCTTGATCAAGATTATCTCACATCTGCAGCTTTTTGAGAAGGATTTTGCATTTGCCTCCCTTACAAAGTGGATCAAATCAAAGGACAGTTTTCAGGTGCCAGTGAGTGGTTACAGCTTTCTTACGTGAGGTTTCATCCAAAATAAGCTGACTTACCCAACGGAGATGCAGACTGTCATTTCAGAAGGAAGGTTCTGGCTGGATTTTCTTTTAGATGCTTGTAATCGTCCTGTGATCATTGGAGGTTGTCTGTGATTACTCGGTCCTTTAAACAAAGGGCCTTGAGTAAGTTAGGCCAGGCTCAGCAAGGCCTGCGCCTACCTGAGCACCTGCTGGCCACGCTGTGGTGGTTTTGGACCGAGACGATGTGTTGGTGATGGCAGAGCACAGGTTTGCAGAAGAAAGGTCAAATTTCTCACCAGCACCAGCGTCGTTATTTTTGACAGCGTAGCTTTTGTCTGGTTCACTAACAATGAAATAAACCATTGGCTGAAATCCAGAGTATATTGCAGAAAGGACGCTGTTAGGCCCCTTTTATTCCTCGAGAGCTCGGTGGATAGTGTTTTCTGTTGCAGTAAAGCAAAATTATATATGACCATTTAGAGTTTCATTCCAACTAACGTCAGCTATTTTGCCATCCTTCAAGTGTTTGCTTCTGGCATTTATATTCTAGATGTAGCATATATTTAATAGCAGGATGAGGACATCTTGCATGTAAAAAGTAAGATACATCTTTATTAATCTGTAAACAGAATTCTTTAACTTAAGCTTCTTTAGGAGATTAAGAGGCCTAGGGCCAGATTTGGATATTCATTTTGGTTTTTAGATGTGCAGATGAATATCTAATCTAGCTTTACGGAATAATTTAAAGGAATTTGTCACCTAGAACTTACAGCTTGGAGGTGGCAAATAATTTCAGCATTTTTGTAAATATCGTGAAATACTTGAAATTACACTTGAAAACTTGATTGTAGGTCCCCAAAGCTCTTGAAAATGTCGCTTCTAAGTTTTGCTTTATGAGGGGCTGAAATGGTATTTTTTTCAGTAGAAACTATTACGGATATTAAACTACGTGTTAATGCTGCAAGTTGGCAGTTCAAAGGACTAAGTTGAAAGCTGGGAAGATGGGCTTTTCTGCATCTTTTGTTTTCTAAACTAAGTTGACATAAATGACATGAAAGCAATGAGCAAACCTGCTGTTGCCTGCGGGGTAGGGGAAGAAACTCAAATGATCATTTTACACCTACCGTTGTTTTGTTCTTGTTTTCTTCTTAGAGCCAGGTACTGAAGAAATTAAAAAACTCCTGCTGCTTTTACTTGGTTGTGCGGTTCAGGTAGGTTTCATTTATGTTGATATGTGTATGAAAAGGTTTAAGTGCTACCCATCTCTTTTCTTACTGTTTTAATAGCTGAGGTGGTATATGACTCAGACCTTCCTTCCTCTTGTGGTACTATGGCATTCCTTGAAAATCTGGATATTCCCACAGTGAAAATGGCTGTAATTTTACACCTCTTACATTTTATTGTATGACCATAGCAAAGTGTGTATGTAGGATTTCTAATACTTTATATACTGTAATATTGTTAATTCACCTGATTGTGTAATGAGAGGACAAAAATGATAAAGTGCTGAAAAAGTATCGTCTTATCTTCCCACTTTTCAATAGCCATTTTATTATTAGTGTTGGAAGTTATAATTACTGTAACATGACATAAACCAAGTGTTTATTGGTCAACACAATTATGCATAATAATTCAGCAATATGATCGTTGTGATTTCAGATTTAACTTTTTTAGCTCTTAATACAAAGGAGGGATGGAAATACTTGCAGTTTTTTATATACATACGTATATAAAATAGATATCTTTATTTTTAGTGTCAGAAAAAAGAAGAATTTATAGAAAGAATCCAAGGTCTGGATTTCGATACAAGAGCAGCAGTTGCAGCCCATATTCAAGAGGTACGTAGTTATTTTTTGGCAGTGGAATATTGTATTGTAAGAAGATGAATTGCATTTGTTCAAAAGCAAGTAAAGCAAATACATGATTTGTGTATCTATTGTTTGCAGTAAGAAAAAAATGCCATTATTTTTTAGCTTGATTCACAAAAAGATTTCATGATCAAGCTCTTTTGGGTTACATTGTTGAGACAGTACCAGGGGGCAAGTATGTTGCTCCAAGAATGTCTTAGAATTACAGCAAACTTAGTGACATTTTCATATGCAAATTCATTTATAAAATATAGTTCAAATCCCATGTGTTTGATACATAATGTATATTCTGTCCAAGTTACCTTTTGCTTTTTATTTTGCCAGAAATACAAGGTACTACTTTCAGGTAGATAAGAAACTATTCCATAACATACAATTTATTCTCTTTTATATGTTTTTTCATACCTTGTCTTGAGAATTTAACCTGTAGGGTTTCAGCTTTATTTTCTCGTGCTTCTTTTCTGCTCTTACAATTTAAAGAGGGTGGTTTTTTCTTCCATTTCATTCCGTAGGTAACTCATAATCAGGAGAATGTGTTTGATCTGCAGTGGATGGATGTCATTGTGTTGACACAAGAGTATGTTGAACCTCTCTTGAAAAATATGGCGTTGCATTTAAAAAGGCTTATAGATGAAAGAGATGAGCACTCAGAGGTATGGATGTGGTTTGTTGCTGAAAGAAATGTAAGAAGGAATTTTTGAAAATGATACAGTTCAGTGTTTTTAGAGCCTATAGGTTAATGTATGTTCTGTTAGCGTATTTAAGGAGGGACTCCTTGGTGCCCCAAAGTAGTAAGCAGAGTCTCAAACAACTTTAAACAACATTCAGTTGTAGTTGATAAGAAGAAAATCCAAAGCTGTATCAGCTGAAGTTTCCAGGAATCGGTGACCCATCAGTTTGCAGCCAGTCACCCAAAGATGCGTGTTGCATTCCTGTATCCTGCTGCACAGCTCTGAGTGAGCTGGAACAGAATCCATACTGGGAGAGGAGGTTTTACAAGCTTGTTGCAAGGCACAATCGTTGTACTGTGTGAGAATCAAGAGACGGAAGCGTATTTAATTAAAATTGCAAGCTATGAATCAGCTTGGTGCTCCCAGATTTGCCCCTCAGTAGAGTGGGGATATGTTAATGTTGCTGCTATTCCAAGTATTTCTTGGACAGTCAGCAACTGTCTTTGCAGCTCACAGCCTCAGTAAGAGGAAAAGAGAAACTTAACTGTGAGGGGAGAGGATATGCGGTAACACTTTTTTACAACGCAAAGGAAAAGTCACTTTAAAATACGAGAGATCTTCGTATTAGAATAACACCTTTATTTACATGACAAAATAGGAATATTCCTGTAGGTCTGATGCTTTATTCAGTTGGCAAGGATGCCGCTGCTCACTGAAGAACACCAGCTTCTTCAGAGATTTACATTTATCCTCATGTTCAAGGAATTGTGCAGTTAATTACCCAGTCCATTCAAAGCGCTGATAATTTTGTGGACTTAAAAGTCTAAATTTAAGTAGTTTAAGAATAGCCAAGCGGTAGTGTAGGATAGTTGTGACTATTTGCTTTAGTTATAGAGGTGTATGTAGGGCTTCTAACTTATTATATGGCAAAACTTTCCCGTTATTTGTGCCTCATTTCAGTCTGATTTATTAAGGCAGTAAATGATATTTGTTTCTCTGAATGGAATTATGTACTTTTTTTTCTCTCTCTCTCTCTCTCTCTATATATATATATGTATGTTTTCCAATTTCTTAGACTATCATAGAGCTCTCGGAAGAGCGGGACTGTCTCCGTTTCCTACCTCACGCGTCAGCAGCGCAATCTCCGTGCGGCTCTCCGGGTATGAAGCGCACGGAGAGCCGGCAGCACCTCTCGGTGGAGCTGGCGGACGCCAAGGCCAAGATCCGGCGGCTCCGCCAGGAGCTGTGAGTACCCCGGGCTGCAGAGCTGCTCATTCATTCATATCTAACTAGAGTTTTAATCTATCTGTATTCATATACGCTTCTGAGAGAGCAGCGTTATAGTTGAGGTAATTTCGGGTGCTACATGGAGCAGGCAGGTGGGGGCTGGAACTAAGAGCCGTGTCCTCACCGTTCAAAGATTAGCGGCAAAAAGCCCTTTGTAAAAGGAGAGAGTGCTATAGTGATTCCTCAGCAACACCATGATGACGTTACCTGTTTCTTGTTGGAAATATAGGAAGAAATAGTCATTTATGGTTCCTTCATGGTTTACAAAATATTTTCACTTAGCCTCATCCAAATACTGTGAAAAATCACAGCGAATATCTTTTTTTACTTTGGTTTTCGTATCTAATGAAAACCTTTTTTATCCCTTCTGTTTCATGAAGGAAACTGATTTAGTAAGTACCGGTAGGTACTTTGTCTTCATAGTCGAGGAACAAATCTAAGCAGTAATGAAGAGTTATTTAAAGAGAAAACCAGTAATAGGCCAACGGAGAATCTGTTTCTCCCTATAGCAATGTTTAATGTTGCTTCAGCAGAGCAAAGTGTGTGCAGTTTGAGCTTCAAATACAAATGATGCATCTGGAGAGATTCAATATACATACAGTAACTTGCCTATCGTTTAGAAACAGCGTAAATATATCTTAATCCAGCGTATCTCGTGCAGAGAGGAGACAGGTAAAATTAGATTAAAAGTTGAGCTGCTAATTGTGACTCACGCTGCCCTGGCTGGTCTGCTGGTAGCAGGGTCTGCGGATCAGCTCATCTCTGGCTGGATTAAGCGTCTGGTTGATGCACTCGGAGGATCCCCTTCCCCCACGGCGGCTTGGCCTTCGCAAAGAGGAGAGGACAAAAAGCTACGGCTCTTTTTTTCTGGTGTCTGTATTATTATGTGTCTGCTGAAAGGAGCCCGCCCAGGATATTCTATAAACAGCTGCACCAAGAAAATTAGTGAAAAAATTGCTGTTATTAGCTTGATTGACAGTTAATAGATAGCCTAAACAGTGAACACTGGGATGTTCTGTATAATTTAGCACAATCCTCTCCAGTCTGTAGCTGAAGCATGCAATTAGGGCAACAGTGATGGCTCGGAACAGTTCACATTTTGCACTCTATTTGAATTCAGTTCATAAAGAATTTTCCTTTATGTGTAGCAGTATGGTTAAAATATTAGATTTAATAAATTAACTTTTGTCTGTAGCATTTGGTAGTAAATGCTGCATGTATTTGATAAGTTTAAAATTAGATCCATTCCAGCGTTACAAGTATTCAGCTTAAAATTTATTTATAACCTGATTTTGGCAATGAACATTTGTGTCTGGTTTAATATGCTAAGATAATTTCATACAAAAGGTCTGCAAAGATTATTTTCCACTTGGATGCAGAACAACTATTTGACGCTTGTGATACAGGAACTCCAGGATTGGAAGTGGCACACCTGGTTTGCTGTATTAAGTCCTTTGTGTTTCTATGTAGAACCATAATCCAGGAATGTGAATTTTAGAGTGATATCTAGTGCAGGGTCCGTTTGTGGTGTCTGAAGGCTTTGCTGTCTGCTGTGGACACTGGTGTTACACACAGATGGATCCCTGGCTGCTTGTCGGCTGCCCGTGACCTTTCTGAAACAATGCATGGCTGCAAAAAAGGGCATTTGTTGTGAAATTGGCTCATTTAAAACAAACAAACCAGTGTTCTAGTTTTGTTTAAAATGAATATATTTTGTTAGTATGATTACTTTTAGTTTGTATTATACATTTCAGTCTATTAGTTTCTCTTACCTCCTCCTTTTCTACCTCTGTTTTGTTTCGTGCTTGTATTCCAAGGTATTAAATAATATAGCAACATGAATATGCGATATATTTTTAAAAGTGATACAATTTTGGCTACGGCAGGATTTTTTAACAGCCGGTAATGTGCAGTTGTATTTTGAACATTAGTTATTTTGTGTCTCTGAGTGAATTAAGTATTTCCCTTGCGCTTACTCATTGTTTCACAAACTCATTTTTGAGTCTTGAGAAAAGTGTTAGTGGGAAGTTAAGAATGACACTGTAAAAATTGTAGTTTGTATTACAAAATTCTGAATGTACTAAAGTAGACACTACATTGTTTCCATCAAACTAAGCTCCACTATATGTTTCATCAAATTGAAGCTATTAAGTGATTATCTTTTAATGAGTAAACCTTCGTTCTTCTCTGTAAGAAAAATTGCAGAAGTATCCAAGTGGCTTTAAAATGGGCTTTACCTGATCTGTGCCAGCATTCAGCGGTGGTCGTTGTCTGCTTCTCCTGGAAAATACTTGGACCTTTTGAATGTATATTTTGAAATTATTTTGAGTTTACTTGCAGATGTGAGTCTCTTGGTATATATTTATGTGCATTGTCTTTTTTTTTACCAAAAAAATCTCTTAACTCTTATCACAACCTCTTAACTCTCTTATCACATATATCACCCTCATGTTTTCTGCCCCTCGTAAGAAATCTTAGTGAACAACAAAGATTATGAAAAGTCTGACTGAATTAAAAATATTAGGTAGAGTGTAAAACCTAAAGATATTTAAAGCATAATGGCATACCTAAGTTTTACACTGCATTGTCCATGAAATTCTGGATTACATAAGGGACGTCTCCTGAGTGTCAGTGTTTTGTTCTCCAGTGAGATGCTCGCTATCAAGTTTTGCAGTCACACTTATCTGCTTTGTGTTCTCTCTTTGAAGCGAGGAAAAGACTGAGCAGTTGCTTGACTGTAAGCAAGAACTTGAGCAGATGGAAGCTGAGCTGAAGAGGCTTCAGCAAGAGGTATGGGCTCTGGAGATCCAGTGCTTGCAGACAGTGGGGAAGAAAGTTGCCACCAATGATTCCTCAAACACAATTCACTCAGATTTCGTCTGGTTGTCTTTATACTTTGGGTCTGTATGTTGATAATGCGGGAAAACTTCTGATTCGTTCATTATTAGGATATGAGTGTATACAGTTGTTGGAGATATTTTAGTATGTTATCTGTAAAATAGAATGCTGTTCTGAAATTTAAAAATGTGTGCATACCTCTCCTTGCAGAAGGTCAACGCAGTTTTCTTGGAAATACATCGTCTGCACTGACCCTCTGAAATAGATTCTTTTACCTTTCTCAGAATTGACTTCTATACTAAAATAATGCTTTTAATAATGAAGCAGCTGTGTTGTCCTCCAGCGTGTGCTGCTCTTGCCTTTAATTGCTGGATTCCCTTCTTTTCTAGAATATGAATTTACTCTCAGATGCCCGCTCTGCCAGAGTGTATAGAGATGAATTAGATGCTCTTCGGGAGAAGGCAATTCGAGTCGACAAGCTTGAAAGCGAAGTCGGCCGCTATAAAGAGAGGCTGCATGATATTGAATTCTACAAAGCTAGAGTGGAGGTATATAAAGGAAAACAAAATACCAAATAACCATCATTTTTTGTTTGCTGTGGCTTTTTCAAAGTTATTTTGATGACTTAAACATTGAGATGTGAAAAGAGTGTTCCAGCTTCTTGCTCTGGGATACGTGATAGTCAGTCTTCTGTGAGACATTGCTGTTTTTAGGCAAGAGTCCCTGTGTCCAACGGCATCCAGTTTCAGTTGAAGTCAGCAGCGTTCACCAGAGCTCTAAGCCAGCAGGATCAGTGGGATCCTCTCTTTAGGATATATGCTATGTACTGAGAAACCCAAGAAGGATCTCATTAAAAATTAATTAAAAATGAATGAATGACATGAATTACTTCATAAACTGTGTATATCTGCTGCTGTTATAAGAGGGACTGAAAACATACGATAAAAATTGGTGAAGATGTTAGTGTACAGGCTTTGAAAAGAGTGGAAATTTCATTTAGTAAAAACCCTGAAATTTGTTTACATGTTTCAAAGCTTCTAAACTATCTGATTTTTCAGTCATGCTTGAATAGAGACAGATGTTAATTAGTTGGTTTTGCTTCATAATAATAATAACTACTAATATTTGTGTAGGGAGGAGTATGAAGGATAAATATTTATATGTTGCATTCACTGATCTCTTTCAGATTTTGCAGCTGACTGCATGCTGAAGTTCAGAAAGTTTTGTCTTTATGAGTAAAATTGTCAGTTATTCCTTTTTGCACATTATTGTTTTCATCAGATGCCATTAAAAACAATCCTCTAGCTACATAAATTCAAGCTATTCAGGACCTATGCAATAAATTTTTCCGGGTCACAGCTCACATCACAGGGGTATTTATGGTTTGGTTATCAGTTTCTATTAATAAGGAAATACCTTTTGTTGTGAGCTTTTTTAACTGCTTGACTCTTGCAGGAGTTAAAAGAAGACAATCAAGTGTTGCTAGAAACAAAGACAATGTTGGAAGATCAATTAGAAGGGACCCGAGCCCGTTCTGATAAACTACATGAGTTAGAAAAAGAGAATCTGCAGTTAAAAGCTAAATTACACGATATGGAGATGGTAAGTGTAAATGGAGGGTGACAAAGACACCTGAAATGAATTTAATTTCATTTCTATTTTTGATAAAAGAACTTCCAATGACAATGGTGGGGAAGAAGAAGGAGGGATGTCTAGATTTGCTAACACTTGCTAACTAATTTTGCGTTTCTCTGTGGCATACTAGATAGTGAAATATTTTCTGTGTGTCGAGACATATGTTTTTAAAAGTTGTGTGTGAAATAATCTTTAAGGAGCGTGATATGGACAGAAAGAAGATTGAGGAACTCATGGAGGAAAATATGACTCTAGAAATGGCTCAGAAACAAAGTATGGATGAATCCTTGCACCTTGGCTGGGAACTTGAACAGATAAATAGGACTACGGAACTTTCGGAAGGTAAACAGGATGATACTTGCAAACTAATGGAATAGAAACATTGAAAGCTCAGAGGTCGGGCGCATCAGGAAATTACAGCTCGCAACATCTAAAGTGCAGGATCTTTCATCCTCCAGAGAAATGACAGTTTGGGGGTTATTTTTGGGGTTGTTTTTGTTGTGTTTGGGGTTTTTTGGGTGGTGGTGGTTGTTGTTTTTCCCCACTCAGTCCCATGGATCCTTGGAGATACATCCTACATTAAAAGTCTCCGCTGCTGTGATTCTTGTTCACTTGGAGATACAAAACCCGTAAATACCTTGGCGCTACATTGTGTTGCCATGCAAACTTCTATACTCCATAGCGCAGATCATGAGTCTTCTTGCTTTACTGTTCTCAAAGTTAAGATTCACTGACGCTTCTCAGAGTAATTGTTTGCAGAGATAACTTGTAAAATGTTGATTCTTCCAAAATAGCGCGCTTGGCCCTACACTGGATCCCATACAAATGATTTGTGGAAACTTAGAAATATGTCCTCAGTCTCAGGAAACAAACCTCAGCTGTGATTAGGAACTGTAGGATGAGCAGAATACTTTATTTTATGCATCTACAATGTTATCTGTTGGGTAAGCAGGATGAGCCATTAATCCTCACGAGCTCTGTTCATCCACAAGGCACCAGAGGACCAGCAAAGGCTTCTGAATCCCCTCAGTCTGCAAACGCAGAGTCCAAGAACTCCAGGTAATAAGTAACCCCTTTTATTTTTAAAAAGGAGCTTTTTTCTTGCAGTGCCCCAGAAATCCCTTGGTCATGAGGTGAATGAACTGACATCGAGCAGATTGTTGAAGCTGGAAATGGAAAACCAAAGTTTGCTGAAGACGGTGGAAGAACTGCAAAGTGCCGTGGGATCGGTAGAAGGCAGCAGTTCAAGGATTCTGAAAATGGAGAAGGAAAACCAAAGACTTAGCAAAAAGGTACTAGTCAGTCTATGGTTGAATTGTGTGTGAGCTGCCTGACGTTGCTTGCTGTTGTCTTTCTAAAGGCTAATCTTATGCATTGCTATTAATTTGGGTGAAGTATTACTAGGATCTAAGGTGTTGGGTGTTTGTAAGTTTATGGTAAAAAAGAAGACCACCTCTAATTGTTTTTCTTTCTTTTTCTTAGTTATTCTTTTTTATAAATGTAACCATGTGACCATTTTATTCAGAAAGATCTTATACAAATGAGGGAAAAATATTAACATATAGAGATATAATGAATAATGAAAGTGTTTTGTGATATCTGAGAACATTATTTTAGTTTTTGTAATTCTTAAGCAGGGGAAAGTGTATGTACATAGGCGAAGGCTGCCTGGTAAGTCTAAGCAGGAGACTTGGTCGTGTGTCCTCATTCGTAACTGAGAAAGAGAGCAGATGGAACAAGGAATTGATGAGCCAGTGAACGAGAGCAGTTTGTCAGATTTATCTGTGCTGATCTACAGTATTCTACTCTCCAAATTATATCAAATACAGTAATTAGTGATATTTATAGACAGAAAAAAAGATGGAAAAAAACAGGGACTAATTACAGTGGAGTTGAAGTGTCTAAAGGTTCTGAAATAGCTTTTACTTCAGCAGATATTTCAGATGTTAGAGAGACTATTCTTAGAGAAGAGTAAGAGATAATTAAAAAAATAGATGGAAAGAAATCCCTGCTGTATTCCACACTTGCACGCTGCTTCTCATTTCTTACCAATATGGTATATTTTGCAGCACCTGTGTCCTGCTTTGAGTGCCGGTGCGGTCCCAGGAGGGCGGCTGGGAGGGTACGGAGAAAGGGACAGGTCTTAGAAATGAGCACACGTGCTTATTTTCGCTTGTAAACGGTTTTGCTGTTTGGCGACATTGTGAGCTGGACCTATTCCACAAAACAAACCTGTGCGTTTAATTCCCAAGGAATCATCATAAGTGTCTCTTGAAATAGTTGGGTAGGATCAAACAACTTTCAAACCTTATATGTTAAAAGGGACTTGGATGAGCACTATAAATCTCACAAAATGGAATTTTAAGAGAAGAAAAAAGATGTTTGGGGAAATATCCAAAGCCGAATAAAATCCGTCCACTGTTTTAAATGCAAAATACTTTATAGATACAATTTTCTAAGCCAGGGAGAAAATTCTGGCAGAAGTGAATTTATTCCTAGAAGAGATTAATTGTTTCAGATAAAGAATAGAAAACTCCATGTCATTCTTTCCTTTAACCTTCTTTATTCATTTCTATAAGTTTACCTTCAACCCAGCTAAGAGGAATGCTATTGTCATTTTTAAGTACATTTAGAAAAATCTGTTTCTTTTTCCCTAGCTTGAAGAGCTGGAGAATGAAATGAGCCAAGAGAAACAAAGTCTTCAGAACAGTCAAAATTTGAGTAAAGATTTGATGAAAGAAAAAGCACAGCTTGAAAAGACGCTTGAAGCACTTCGGGAAAACTCAGAGAGACAAGTAAGTAGCAGAATTAATGTCGTAATGCTGCGCTGTCCTGTGCTTTTGTACAGGCATAAAGGGATTGTGAGGGCAGCAGATCTGCCAAAAGGACGTATCTGCAGAAAATCGTTTTTCCAAGACCTGCAGCCACTCAGAGACGTGACTCATCTTGAGCTGAGGCTTTACTGTGAGTTTTAGAACTCCGCAGCGTTTTGTAATGCTCCTGTGGCTTTCCCGGCCTGTGTGTTTGCTGTGGTTGCTTTGAGGGTGTAGCTCAGCCAGAAGAGCAAATGGGGAGCTCTGGAGTGCCGCCAGACACCTCTGCATGGACGAGAACAGGTTCCAGGCAGCCTCTGAGGTTGTGTCGGGCTATTAATGAGAATTACAGCCGCCCGTCCCGCTGCACATTCTTCCTCCTGTGTCGCTTGTGCATCTGGGGTAGGAACCATCGCATCCAGCTTCATAATATCCCCTTATACTCAGATGTTTTCTAGCTGTGAATCGTAGGCAGAGAGCAGAATTTATTATTTGGTGCTGGAAACTGGCACCTGGGGCTTTGGGAAAGATTCAGGATGCATTTAGGAGGGCACTCAATGGCACTGACATATTAATACCTGTATCTCAGGGTGCTGGGCCTACTAAAGGGCTTTGCAGAGCGATCCAGAGGAGCTGTGGATGGCAGCCAATGGGAAATGAGTTATGGAAACTTCTGGAAATCCCACTTTTAGGAATCAGCTCCTCTAGAAGTAGAACTGTAGTTCTCTTTTGTAAATTCCACAGATACTTCTCGCTGAGATTGGCTTTTTTTTTGTTTAACATAAAAGTACAGTATTTTGGAATACAGAATTTTGTATTTCAAAAGTCCTGAAAATTTTTAAGGGCCAAATTGAATCAGTAAATGAAATTCCAGACTTGAGAAAGAAAGAAAGAGAGAGAAAGAGAGTGTGATATTACAACAATTATTTATATCTTGTATTGGGAGCGTACTCTAGAGAAGAGAAGACGAAAACTTTCTGTAATAACTTATAAGTCCCATTCAACCACCAGGGACACGTACATTGTTTTGAACGTGTTAGAGTAGGACTAATATATCAATGGGACTATTTCTGCTTTAAAATAATCTGCTGAGGAGCTGTGATGTGTTGGCAGCATCTTTCATGTCTTTCACTAATCCTCTGAAACTTAGTGGAGGGGGCGGAACAAGGTTCATTTGGTTTCATCAGATTTTTGGAGGTGTTGATTGTGATTTTTTGTTAAGTTTGGTTTATAGAAGCAGAATTCTTGGAAAGTAATAATGCATGTTTAGTAACGTTCCAGGTTATGTAAGGAAACGTTACGAAATTATGTTTTTAGACACCTGTCAATTAGTATCTTACTAATTGTTTCAGAACAGTTTGTCATTGCTGGGAACAGACACATAGATCCTGTAATTAATAGTTGTGTTGAGAATTAAATATCAAAGAACAGTCTATAATTTTCTCAATCTGTTTTCCATTGCAACCAGCACTTGGGCTTTTCTCAGAAACAGCTGATTGTTGAAACATCCCTTACGCTGTGTTATTAGTGTATTCTTAAATATTGATCTAAGCAATTTTCTGATTTTGCTGTCTGTCACCTACCCAGATAATTTCAACTGATTTAGAGTAAGCGGAAAAGTCAAGAAATACTAAGAATGAAGATGTAAATGCTGCCTTTGTCCTTGAAGTAGGTCTGGGAATATGTTACCTGAGACAATAATTCCGTTCTAATATGACGTGTTTTAGAACAGCATGTCCGAGGGTTCTTTTGAACTCCAAAGTTAACGCAGCTTTGTTTCTTCACAAAATGTTACTGACAAGATCAGGGTGCCCTCAGGTCCCACAGATCACTTCTAGTTTCTCCAAGTGAAATAAAGGCACTTTTCCTATTTCCATCTCGAGTTGGGTTCAGAACTTGACTGCACTTTGTTCTTCGTGGACACACATCTCCGGAAATTGCAGAGTTTAAGAAAAATAATCTGAATCTGGGTAAACACAAATGAAATGAAGCTAAGAAGCAGATACAGCTTTGCTTTGTGTTTCATTAGTTTTATTTTTTATGTTATGTACTAATATCCAAGAGGAAGATACTTGAAGATTCACTTTGACTTATTTTGTTGTCAAACTTCCACCTGTGTACCTACGCGTTGTTTGTAATGCTGCTAGTAAATACCAGTAGAGTAACTCAAAATAAATGCAAAATACGACGTAATCTTATCATCTTAGTAGCTTTCAGTTTATATATGGAAGTAATTACTTGTTGGCTTGTTGCTCACCAAAGTTTACGATTTTCTCCCCAAATTAGATCAAGCTATTAGAACAAGAAAATGAACATTTGAATCAAACGGTAGCTTCTCTGAGACAACGCTCGCAAATCAGCGCTGAAGCGAGAATGAAAGAAATAGAGAAAGAAAATAAAATCCTTCACGAGTCTATTAAAGAGACCAGCAGTAAGTTAAATAAGGTTGAGTTTGAAAAAAAGCAAGTCAGGAAAGAACTGGAACACTATAAAGAGAAAGGGGAGAGAGCGGAAGAACTCGAGAATGAGCTGCATCATCTGGAGAAGGAAAATGAAGTATTACAGAAAAAAATCACTACCTTAAAAATTACTTGTGAGAAGATCGAGGCCTTAGAACAGGAAAACTCAGACCTGGAAATGGAGAACAGAAAACTCAAAAAAACTTTGGATAGCCTAAAAAATCTCACGTTTCAATTAGAATCCTTAGAAAAGGAGAATTCCCAACTCGATGAAGAAAACTTGGAATTAAGGAGAACAATCGAATCCTTGAAGTGTACAAGCATTAAAGTGGCACAGTTACAATTAGAAAACAAGGAGCTGGAGAGTGAAAAGGAGCAGCTGAAGAAAAGCCTTGAGCTCATGAAAGCCTCGTTTAAGAAAACGGAACGCTTGGAAGTCAGCTACCAGGGCCTGGACACGGAAAACCAAAGGCTACAGAAAGCCCTCGAGAACAGCAATAAGAAGATTCAGCAACTAGAAAGTGAATTACAGGATTTGGAGTCTGAAAATCAGACTCTGCAAAAGAACTTGGAAGAGTTAAAAATCTCGAGTAAGCGCCTGGAGCAATTGGAAAAGGAGAATAAGCTGTTAGAACAAGAGACTTCTCAACTAGAAAAAGATAAGAAACAGCTAGAAAAAGAAAACAAAAGGCTTCGACAACAAGCAGAAATTAAAGATAGTACTTTAGAAGAAAACAACGTAAAAATTAGTAATCTGGAAAAGGAAAATAAATCTCTATTTAAAGAAATTGTTGTATATAAAGAGTCATGTGTACGCCTGAAAGAACTGGAGAAAGAAAATAAAGAACTCGTGAAAAGAGCTACCATTGATAAGAAAACCCTGGTGACTTTACGAGAGGTAAGCAGAATGAGTTACCATTCCTATCGCGCCTGTTTGTCGTGTAGAGAAATTACAGCTGTATTTTTGCAGAAAGCTTACCTTTTGTATTTTTCGTGCTTTAATCTGTATGCTAGTAGCATCTTCAGTGGTTGCAGTAGGGAAAGTGTTAGATAATCGAAAGTTATATAATCGTAATCAAACAGAATAATAGAACCATATTACATGTAAGGTTGCTTACGGGCTGTCATGGAGCAACGCTAAATTGATGTTTTTCAGGTTCTTCACATTAGTATTTGTTCTGAAACATTTCCCCTGTACCGTAATGTTCAAGACCAAATCTGAACGAGAAGATCTACAGAAAGGGCAGAGTAAACAACTAGGGAGCAATCAAATTGTAGTTACAATGGAGTGTCTGAAATCGCTGAGACAACTCTTGGAAGGAAAGGGGAGTTAACACTGGGTTAGTCAGGTCACGCAGGGATAAAAGACTCTTGCCCCAGCGCTTCTAGGATTAATACTACGTTATTTTATTGATATGATTATGCTGACTGTATTTTTTTTCCGTGCCAAGGACTTGGTGAATGAAAAATTGAAGACTCAACAAATGAACAATGATCTAGAAAAACTTGCTCACGAACTTGAAAAAATCGGCTTAAACAAGGAGCGTCTCTTGCACGATGAACAGAGCAGCGATGACAGGTGAGAACATCAGGGCCTACCGGGAACAGGGTGGAAATGAGGGGGATTTGGTTCATAAAATGGTTTTACACACAGTTTTTGTCCATCCTCTTAGATTTTTAAGGCACACTAATAGACCCCAAACGGAATTTGCTGTTCTTTGAAATTAAGAAAGTAGTTGATGTGCTTTTGCATTCCACTGTGAATGTGAGTTACCGCTTGTTGTTACTGAGAAATTTCTTGAAGTATGTCAGTAGATGCAGGTAATGTATAATTAAAATGTTTTATGTTCTAGTTAGCAGCAAGAACAGGAACAGCAAAATATAATAGGCCTAGAGTGCTGTTGGGTTTTTTTGTTGTTCTTTTTGACAGATTGGCTGCTAGAAATGTTTCTGTCACATAATGGTTACCTCAGACTGTCTCTTTCCTTTTGACTCTTCCGTTCTAATTCTCCCCCCAAGAGGAAGCCGCGTTCCCGCTGACAGTGCCGGGGAAGGATCCCGTAGTTGGGTGTCTCCAGCTCTTGGTTCTGGCTCTCGCGCTCTGCCACACCTGCCCTTGGAAAGCAGCTGCTCCTGACATCTGTTTCCTCTGCTCTGTGGTGTGTTCTGTCTCAGCCCGCGGGGATTTGGGGAAGATTTGTGACAGGAGAAAAGCAGACTGGTGTGGGCTGCTGGCCAGTCTGTGTTTCACCATGTATTCATTTGTGCTCTTTAAATAACACAACCCCAAACAAAACAAAAACCTCTTGTCATGAGTTGCTGCTGCAACTGTTTGTCGTGAACATGTAGATTGATTTGGTGACCTCCATATCAAAAGAAAACCAAACAAGTTTTTTTTCCAGTTTCCCTTTCTTGGTGCCGGTGCTGTGTTACTGGGCTGGTGCCAGGATCCTGTAGGGCGAATCTGTTGCCACCTCTTGCTTTCTGCTGGGGTCTATGGTCTGCCTTTCCCAGCTCACGGATGAGGACTTTGCTCAAGAAAAGTCCTCAGAACTTTGACTGCTGTGATTTCTTCCTATTTAAACATGAGTGTGTAGCACACATTGGTTTGTCCGCAGGTGAATACACTATAGAAGGAAGAACCAATCCTTGAGCTCAGTTGAAGCATAAACAGTTTAGACTAAGAAATCCAGATGGAGCAACATTTTTCTAAATCGTGTTCTAGATTCCACGTGGTTGGAGTGAGTGCTCCTGCAAAGGGACAGAATATTGTTCTGGAAAGGTACTTTTGCAAATTATACTACCTGAAAAGATTTCTGAGTCTACTTCTACTTCCAGACAATGGCTCTTGTCTTTTCCAAGCGCTCATACTTCCAAAGGTCAGCTCTTGTGGGTTCACTTCTCACAGGTTAGTTGCTTTGTGACGTTATATGAATTTGACTTTGGGTCATGTAATACTAATGTTTGCTCTGAATTTTATAGGATAATGTTATATTGGATCTATAACTCATCATTTGGAAGAAAATTTGGAGTTGTGTCTGTGGAGTGGGGAGTTTTATCCATCTTCCTTTAAATTAGAATCTGTAAATGAACTTTTCATGTACTTCTGGCACCTATCGTGACCCGTTTTGTTTCTTCCTTTGCTTCTAGGTCAGCTGTGTGTGGGAATCACGCAAATAAGTAATTTTCTTGTCCTTCCCCGCACATTCCTGTCGTTCGCTTCTGCTGTCTAGTCCTTTCTCAAGGAGTCGGGGCACATGCTTTGCTATGTATATATTGTATATTAAGGCTTGTAACCAGAAAGTTCTAGATGTGAAGGAATTTGGGCTATAGGCTGCTGTTTTAAATGTCTTCTCAAACTTTGTGTAGAGCAGGAGGGCTGTCAATAGGTAATATTTGTTTTGAAAGTGGAAATGTTGGGGGTTTTGAGCCTCTGCTCTGTCACTATCTTGCCTTTCCAGGTCCCCAACTTTTCCCTTCATCCAAAAGGTACCTGGATTGCTTTCCTTGTATTATTACAAAGGTGAGGCGTTCACAGTTACATCATCAGGCCTGTGTTCGTGGTGGCCAGAAGTACACGTCAGTGAATTTTCAGTCTGCTTCTCTCGTTTTGAAAGAGAAATTTAAAATGCACAGTTTTTCTGTCCCTGCTTGTGTGTTTTGCTGACTGCTGTGGCAGCACTTCAGAGTGTAGTGGGACCTACACTGACCACGGTTGATGGGGTAACTTCAAAGTGTTCCCCGTTTTCTCTTGCCTTTCCAATGGCTGCTGTCTTTAGACAGATAGATTTGTGGATTTTGACCCTGAATCTGAAATATTCAAATCTCGGTGATGATAGAACATTTATACCATGTTGCATTATTAGGTGTTCCAAAGGAAACCAGATATTTGGTCTTTGCTATTAGTCTTTCTCTTCTTCCTTTTCTACATAATTGTATAACTTTTCAGTAACATAAATTGTTATTTGTAGCTGAAGATATGCGTCAGCTCAAGAAGATGAAATACTGTGTGTTCTACTTGTCACAGGCTGCCTCCTGTTTCTTAAATCCCTGCGAATTACTTGTCATACCTTAAAATCTAGGCTTTTGATCCTCCTCCATGATGCGGCTGGACAGCTTTCTGCTTCATTCCTTACCATTGCTCTTCTGCTCCAGTTCCTGACTGGATCTAATGCCGCTGTTCATTCAGGAGTCTCTTGCAATCTATTCCGTTCACTAAGCTGATAGATTCTTCGCGGTCAGGATGGAAAAGGGGGATATTAGTGGTTTATTTCAGCTGACCCTGCTGTGGGGAGAAGTGGGTGCTTTCTAGATTCTCAGCGCTTGTACAGCGACTGAACTGCTTAAAAGTGATTAATGAGTGTGGCTTTCAGTATTTTCTAAAAAGGAGATACTGTACTAAACGGATGTATTATAAACCTGACCACTTCTCTTCCAAATATGCGGTTTGGGTTTTTTAAGGTGCCTTACAATCTTGTTAAATGTGGTGAAAAATAAGGTAAAAAAAGCTTTCCACATCAGGAGTGGTAACAGTCTTAAAATATCGGCAGCTGGGCTGAGCGAGCAATTCGCACGTTCATACATCCAGTGAGTGTGCACCTGCAAAGTGCTGCGCTCCCCTCCTTCCTCCTCCTCTTTGTGAGCTGCCAGGAAATGGAAAATGATGAGAATCTTGCTCTCCAAATACTTCACATTCTAATTTAGTTCAGGCCCCCACTGGATTCGCTGGAGTGGAGCCAAAAGGAAGAGCGTTGTCATCACAGCCGCTGCCGATCCAGATGAAGGCAGCACCCTCCTGCTGTGCTGAACAGGCCTGTTTGTATGGCTAATACATCTTAAAAGAAGGATTCAAAGATATTTTTGACTACTGCCTCCTCTTTGTTTTAGACAAATGGGTATTAATACTGATTTGTCGTCATGCTTTTGATGAGGGTCGGCACACAAGCGCTTTCGAATGTAGCTATGAGGGTACCCTCTTAGAACATCTTAGAATTTAAATACCTCAAATCAGACTTTTTGTGTGTGTTTTGATCAGTAGGTACAAGCTTTTGGAGTCAAAATTAGAATCCACACTTAAGAAGTCTCTTGAAATAAAGGAGGAAAAAATCGCTGCTTTGGAGGCTCGTTTAGAAGAATCAACAAATTTAAACCAGCAGCTCCGTCAGGAACTTAAAACAGTAAGGAGAACGACCTTTGTTCTGTAAGATTAAATTACTGCTGCGCCAGCTAGTGTTATTTCTACACTTGGCCTATTGTGTAAGACGGTAAAAGATGAACGGTGTTCACGTAATGTAAGGGAGGACAAGGATATGGCTGGTTTTTAGGGCTCTAGTAATAAAGACGCAGTGTGGAAACCACATGAAAAGGTTTTGAGTTTATTAATTGGTCATTGGTGGATAAATACTCTGAAGTTGATTTGATTTGAGATAGCAAAAGTAGCAATTTTCAGTTACATGTTCTGATCTACCTGAACAGTGCACTGGCAAAACAAAAAGAAATGTGGTAATAAATGAGGATGTAGAAAGCGGAAAATTCTAAACCTAACGTAAGTTGCCCTAAATAATTTCAGGTGAAAAAGAACTATGAAGCTCTGAAGCAAAGGCAAGAAGAGGAACGAATGGTTCAGAATTCCCCTCCGAGAAGTGGAGAAGAAAATCAGTCTGTCAATAAGTGGGAGAAAGAAAATCAGGAAACTACGAGAGAATTATTGAAAGTGAAGGATAGATTAATCGAAGTGGAAAGGAATGTAAGATGTTTTCAATATTATTTCAATTTTAATTATTTGTTGTGAGCTGTTCCAGTGATATGAAGGAGAGCATTAAGAAAGTATGCAGTTTATCACCTGGTTTCTGTCCCAAGCAGAATGTGAGTGAAACGCAGTTCGTGGAGCAGCCGGGTTCTGCTCTGAGGAATGCTGCAAAGCACTTGACCCGCATGTAAAAGGAAATGTGGAAACCTGAATTTGCCCTTTTTTATCCACAAATATCTCTTAAATCCCTCTTATATAATCTTGACTTACATGAGTCATGGAGATTTTTCCCCTATATCTCCATAGGTACAATATTAGGTACTCGGTTTTTTCCAGTCCTAACCTGTCTGGATAATATCACCGTGTGTTACTTTGTTATATAAGGTGATTTTATTCCACCCTGTAAATCTCTGCAAAGTCACGATGCTTTGTTTGTGTTGGTCGCAAAGTTCAGTAAACGGCTGTGAACTCGAATTTTCTTTCTTTTAAAATAATGTTTGAAGAACGCAACGCTGCAGGCAGAGAAGCAAGCGCTGAAGACACAGTTAAAGCAGCTGGAGAGCCAGAACAGCAATCTGCAGGCTCAGATCCTCGCGCTCCAGAGACAGACGGTTTCTCTGCAGGAACAGAACACCACTCTACAAACTCAAAATGCCAAGCTGCAGGTAATATTTACCTGGTTCGCTTTCAAAAATAAAAGCAATTGGATGTTTTTCCAAGTGAAAGCTTTAAAGCTAATGGCAATAATGTATTGCAAGTCACACCTTGCTTTTGGTACAGACAGAGAAAGAAAGGAACGTGTAAATCATCTGCACTAAAAGCATTCAAGTAATGTTTTGTTTGCTGATCAAGAATAACATTTCTAGAAGTTGGTTTAATCTTTCACGTTTGTCCAGTTTAAATTCTTGGCTCTATACTTACTAGTAAAGTAGATTCTCTTACCCAGTCTTCTAAGATAATTTTTTAAACTTATTTTTAACCTCTAAATTAGGTCAAGGAAATAGCGTGTCCAAAGAGACTCTAATGAATTTAGTATTTTGCCTATTTTTATAAGTAGAGTTAAAAAAAAAAGCCATACCTAAGAGGAAAATCAAGGTGTTAGTAAGTACAGAAGGCTTGGGAAAAAGCCTCTGAAAACTAAATAAATTTGTGAAGATTGAATTCAGATAATTCAGAGGCAAAAAAAGTAATGATGTGTGACCATAGAAATGGTAAAAATGGTTGCCCACAGAGTCTTGCAGCTCTTACAGCCAAAATACAGATGTAACTTCTTTCTCTGATAAATGTTAGTGGATCAAATGGTTTTTGGAGCTCTAAGAGTCAAAACTATGTAAAGTGGGAACACAAAGTCCACAATTCAGCAGAATAGTGTCAGAAATGATGGGGGGTGGATGGGAATCAGAGTGAAGGAGTCTTTAAAAAGTGAACAGACAACAGGTTTTGTGGATGCCTCCAGTTCCGTCCTGTCCCTTTGGGGAAGGGAGAGCACTCTTGTGCCGCAGATGAGCTGTGCTTCCGCGTTCGGTTTAACGAGCGCACAGGGCTCCCCTTGGTGGCCGGGAAACCCATGGACGCAACACAACGCTGGGACTTCTCTAGTCATTAGAAATGAGCGGCCGTGGGCACGGAAATACGCCGTGTCAGACAGATGAGGGCTATCTCTGGGATTTGCAACTCTCTGAGTTTTCGTAATACATTGTGTCCAAAAAAACAGGGATATCTCTGTAGTTCTTTTTTTGCCTCATGAATTGCACAGGAGCACAGGCCTTTCCTATCTGATAAACCTGGAAGACGAATCAACTGTAGAGATTTGGAAGTATTGAGGCAGTGAATTGGGAGAAGGAAGCATTTTCTGCTCTTCTCTTTTTTCCTTTCTGTCTGCTGAACCTCACCAAGCCATGTGGCTTCTGTTGCTGGGGATGATGGATGATTTTATACCCAACAAGCTGGGGAAGGGAGTTCTTCTCCTTCCTTGAGAATTCAGCTGTTTTGCTCATAGCTTCAGGCAAGTTGCAGGGCAACTCTGAATCAAAATGAAACCTGAAATATGTTCATGAAAATAAGAGTCATTAACTATTGGCTGAATCTGAAATGCAAAACAAACCATTCTACGTCAAAACTGTTCTTAGACAACTGTAATTCTACTATTTCTCCTGATACCATAAGGAACATACAAGAGAAATGATGTCTTAAAGGATAACTGGGAATTCGAAGCTAAGTCCAGCAGGGAGTTGAGTCGGGGCAGTTTGAGAGCACACACTTGCCATCAGACATGACTTCATTTCCAGCAAAAGCTTCGGCTTTCTCATCTGGAACAAAGAATGCTGCAGTTCCAGCAGAAAGGGATTTGTTCCTTAGTAACAGCGTGCACTGGGCTGAGAGATTTCTTTTTCTCTTTCCTTAATAGATACCCTGAGGGTATGAGAAGCCTCAGTGGTTTGTGGTTTTCATCTCTTGAAAAGGAGAGAGCAGGGAACTATCCTAAATGGTCAGATGACAAGCACGTTGGGCATCATCAGCTCTTTAAGATACCCAAGGATTAGATTAGGTTAATCTTTCCAGAAGCGCACAAAGTAAAGTAGGTGGTGTTATTTGTTTTTGAAAAATCTGTCTAATGTTGAAGGCTTTCATGTATTAATACTGTTCTGACTTAATTGTTGGAGAAATCGTACTCTTGTGCAGGAAGAGTACTTTCCAGCAGATCTCGAAACACATACAAGAAGTGATCAAGTGACATTGCTGTCATTGGAACATAACCATGAGTGGCAGTTCCTCAGTAAAACAACACGGGTAGTTCCTTCCAGGTGCTTCCAGGTTATTTTATTTCCCTTTGTCTCTGTTAAATGGCTGCTACTGTTTGAATTCCCATTGTAGAAGATACGTGGGTACAATAAGGATTTTATGGTGACAATAGATAGTCTGTGCAATAAACATTTTCTTAAAAAATGGCCGTAGGACAGTTCATTTTATTTTATTTGTGTGACAGATTGGGCTTATGTGACATGAGGACAGCACTTCAGCAGATACTTGAAGGCAAATAATAATTTGATTCCCCCCCATCCCTGTGTCTATTTAAGCATATGCTTAAGTGTGTTCTTGTACTACTGCTATAAAAATACTCTTGAAATTGTCTGTTGGGATACAAGAAAAAAGTATTCCCTTTAAAGGTTGTCACGGGATGGAACGACTGGAAGGTTGCTAAGATGGTTAAGGGTTAAACTGAAGAAATCTTTCCATAGGAGGAGGTAGACAAGATAATCCAAACTATGAAATTAATTTGCAACTCTTGTCAAATGTTTATGCCTGCAGGTTGAGAATTCCACCCTTAATTCTCAGAGTACATCTCTGATGAATCAGAACGCGCAGCTGCTGATCCAGCAGTCCGCTTTGGAGAACGAAAACGAGTGCGTGCTCAAGGAGCGGGAGGACCTGAAGTCCCTGTACGATTCGCTTCTCAAAGACCACGAAAAGCTGGAGCACCTGCATGAACGGCAGGCTTCCGAGTTTGAGTCTCTGATAGCCAAACATGGAAGCCTGAAATCCGCACACAAAAACCTGGAGGTGGAGCACAAGGACTTAGAAGACAGGTAAATACTAACATGTAAAATTAGAGTCTGCGATTCCTGAGCCAAAAGCAAAAAATAATGTATAACTTGTGTGTGAATAAAACTATTACTTAAATATAACATGAAGATATTAAAACTTCAAAAGATCACCTTTTAAAAATACTCCATATTTTGTTGTCATTCCAAAAAAAAAGAAACTTGAATATGAATGTTGTTCGCAGGTACAATCAGTTGCTGAAACAGAAAGTGCAGCTGGAGGAACTGGAGAAAGTCCTCAAGGTGGAACAGGAGAAAATGCTGCAGCAAAACGAAAAACATGAAACAGTGGCAACAGAGTATAAAAAACTTCGCGATGACAACGAAAGGTAGCGCGGAACCCTGCTGTGTCTGTCCTAGGGCTCTGAGCACCCGCCAGAACGGGCTAAACAAGTGCTGTATCATATCCGATCACATTTCTTAGTACCTGATGCTGCAGTTTGGAGGCTCATAAATAAATGCCTCCTGCTTTCGGGGTGTTAGGAGGGGTTGGTTTTAGAAAGGGACGTGCAGGGACAAATCTGCGCAGCCTCCATCATTGCCAAAGTTTGGGCCATTCCTGTTCCCTTGCTCTTTTGTGTTGGCAAGAAATTCTACCCGTTTTTGTAAGATTCTTATATTTTGAAAAGTGGCATCTTAAAACTAGTTGTGGTGTCCACGTTTAGAAATCCTGCTTTATTTCTAAACATATGGAGAACCTGGCGTGTTTGGCTTAAAGGCAGAGCGCCTGCCTAAGAAAATTAGACCAAGGAATTACTTACGTACAGCATGCGACAGTAAGAAGTTATTCTCTGTATTCTATGGAAGACCCTTGAAAATTTCGTGTTTCAGAGGGAATGTGAGTAACGAACACGTTTCCTTCTATCTCATGTTATTCTTTTATGGTGCCTTTTAATTCCAGGCTCACTCACACATACAGTCAGCTCTTGAGAGAGAATGAAGTTCTCCAAACCGATCATAAGAATCTGAAAACATTATTGAACAATTCCAAACTGGAACAAACACGATTAGAAGCTGAGTTTTCTAAACTCAAAGAACAGTACCAACAACTGGATATTACGTCGACAAAACTCAATAATCAATGTGAGGTATGTGAGCATTCTGCTATTTTTCATGACTGGTATCATTGTAATATTTATAGAAGTGTATTTGTAGATTCATAAAATGATATGAAGTGCTTGAGAATTAGTCATTTGCTTTATAGATAATGAAGTGGGTCTGAACACAAATTAGTTTGCCTGTTGTACGGGAAATACAAAGATTGGGGCTCGTGTGTTAGGAAAACTGTTGTCAAAGAGGTTTTTATCAGTTGAGTCAGGATTGAGTTAAGTTTTCTGTTCGATTTGACTCTGAGAATCCTTTGAAGACCTAAATTTTCTTTCAGATCTTATTATCTATGTGTATAATGTGCTCACGTATATATGCATGTACCATTTCGTGTATTTTAACAGCTGCTTAGCCAGCTTAAAGGAAATCTGGAAGAGGAGAACAGACATCTGCTAGATCAAATCCAGACATTAATGCTACAGAATAGAACATTGCTTGAGCAGAATATGGAAAGCAAGGATCTCTTCCATGTAGAGCAAAGGCAGTACATGTGAGTTTTAAAACAATGGAATTACTGTGATTAGGGCATTACACTAAAACCTGTATTTTTTTTAAAAAAAAGCTTCTGTTTTTTATAGAAATAAACATATGTGCTACTTCTGAAGTGTTTCTCCTTTTCAAATAAAAATGTTAATGATTTGTGAGAAGCAGAGAACTCAAACTACAAGCATAATGTTTTTATTTCTGAAGCATCAGTGCAGTGTGTTCGTTACTGATGATGCACGTGAGGAATCATAATGTTATTCGTTCCTCATTCCACTACAAGCAAAGTTCCCAGGGTTGTTTGTAAACTTTGAATTTGAAAGAACAGAAAATGTGCTTGTCTAAACGATTCTGTTAGAACCTGTACGCTTTTTATTATTATTTCAAAAAAGGGAAAAATTCTGTTGTTTAATAGAGGCAAATGGATTTTTTTCAGTGTTATGTCAATGTTAAATGTAAGACTGCTTGCTTGTTGCATATTGCTTGATTTATTTTCAACAAGAATGAGTGTTATATAAGAATTCCTCATGAAGAGTGACAACTTTCAGATAACTGATACCCAAAGGAACACATTACTCCCACATGATACATACACTTTTGAAACATACATCATAATTAATTTCTGTTGACAGTGACAAGCTAAATGAACTAAGGCGACAGAAGGAGAAACTGGAGGAGAAGATAATGGATCAGTATAAATTTTATGAACCATCTCCACCAAGAAGGTACTGATGAACACGATATAAAAATAAATATGCATGTAAAAGCTGACGTAGCTTCAGCTGTTCCAGCTGAAAACCAAGATCGTGTTAAACTTTGAGGGAGCAGAATCATGTCTGTGTTCTTGTCTGAAGTCCTCAGTAACGTGTTATAAATGTCCTGTGTCATTGATAACAGGAGGGGCAACTGGATCACTCTGAAGATGAGGAAGCTGATCAAATCTAAGAAGGACGTTAATCGAGAACGTTTGAAGTCCGTGACGCTGACGCCGACGCGCTCCGAGTCCAGCGAGGGCTTCCTGCAGCTGCCCCAGCAGGACAGCCAGGACAGCTCCTCCGTGGGCTCCAACTCGCTGGAGGACGGACAGACCTTGGGCACCAAGAAGAGTAGTAGTGAGTACCGCAAAACAGCGCTTCCTACTAATGAGCCGTGGCTAAATGTCCTTTTGATACGATTGAAAAGGAAGGGGGCTGCAACAGGCTATGCGTTGTGAAGCATTTTTAAAGAGAATTGAAGTCTTTAGGAAAGAAGCCTGAATTCCTTTGTTAATGCCAGATTTATACTGATGTCTTGCAAACTCCTGAGTGTTTGGGCAGGAACTAGTTTTTAGCATTCCTGTAACTGTAAATGTTAAAAAGATGTGAGTTGTTACTGACCCTAAAGCTGAGAATGAAGTGCCTGAGAGGGACCCTGAGCAGGGTTCCAGAGGTGCGGGTAGATGGAACATTCTGGACACAATTTGCAGACTTTGGAAGAGCCCGAAAGGCATCACATTAGGACACCCACAGCATCAAAGGCCAGATCCTGTGCAGCATTTACATTTTGGATCTATATTTTTTGTTATCCACTCTTGGCGTGAATCGTAAACTCCCTGGTTTCTCACAACCTGAGAGATGGTGTTACAGCCAAGTTAGCAGGGTGGAATGATTCTGTTTAATAATTATGCACCAAGAGCATTTTGGCTGTGCATGTAAAAGCATCAGAATACATGTGTATTAACCTTCACTTAAATTCTTCGCAATACTTTTTGAAAATTTCACGTCTGCTTTCTAAAGACAGCAGGTTCATATCCAGGTTTTTCTGCCAGCTGTGAATTTGCTGTGTTAAAGCCATCACAATGAATTTTTTATGTCTGTGCTTATTGCAGAAGCTTAGTCAGAGTAAAACAACATGCAGGGAAACGTAAAATCAGATTTGTGATTCTTTAATAACTGAAAAAAATAGCAGTTCGAGGATACATTTTACCACTTTTGCTAATATGTCAATTTGGGAAGCTTAGTGTTTTTCAGTGTGAGAGTCCATTAAAGTCCAAATTACTTTTGAACTTTCAAAAAAGCAACTGTTGCTTTTACATGTGAACTGGGAGTCTGGTGGAAGTGCCGAGCGGCTGAAGCCGCAGTGGGTGTGTTTGCAAGTGTGTTAGTTTGAACTGGGAATGTGCACGCTTTGGTTCACACCATCTGCATCCCTGTCAACAATTCCATGTTCTGGAAGAGCTTTTGTACGTGACAGTTTTCTTTGCATGACGCTTGGGACCTTGTAGCGTGCGGTTACCCTCCCGCTGGGGCTGTGCTTGAGGTGACAGGGACCGACCCTCAGCGGAGGTTGGACATTGTGCAGACCTTGTTAATTTTCTACTCCGTGGACCTCGTTCACGTTCCTCTTAATCCCAGTATATTTATCCACAAACTGGAAAGGCTGATCTAGTTCTGGATCCTGACCTTCCTCCGTTACGCACATCACCATGGAAACCACAGGTTTTGATAGAATTTGGATGAATTAGTTGCTAGTTCAACGCTGACAATTGTAGCGCGTCTTACAAAGTTAAGAGAATATCACAGCGTGAGAAGTACCAGTAACGGTGTGTATTTTGCAGTCTGTTTCTTCTGACTGTAAATCCTAAATACCACGATCCCGTGGCTCCTTTCTTTTCTGTAAGAAGTGCCTTGGCCGTAGCGGCTTCCATTGGAAGAAGCTACAAGGAAGAGAAAAGCTGTAAGTTGCCGCCTGTCTCTGCCGATGCTCAGGTACCGCAGTTTTGGGTCCGGGAGGAGACAATTCTGGTCCCCCCTGGTCTCTGCGGCTGGGAACGGTGGTTCTGGTGGGAACTGCTGGGGTGAAATGTCCTGTGTGTCCTTCAGGAGGCCAGAGAAGCGGCTTGCATCCCCGAATCGCAGGTGCTGGCACTAATGGGTGCTGTCTGCAGAAGGCAGAGGACAGGGGATCTGACAGCAAGGGATTTAGGAGATGTATAGGTTTCCTCCCCTATAACACCTTTAAATAGCAGACACATCGTATCAGAGTAAAAGTAGAAGTGTATTAGGCTCCATTTTCTGTTAGCAAAACATTTAGGAGATGTCTGCCTTACGTTTTCTTGTGTGCATGAGCAGAACGATTTGAGGATTTCAGTACTTGCCATACAGAATTCCCCCGAGTGTTTCTGGCCAACAGGAGGGGAATGACAAACCAGGAGATTTCCTGTCAGTACCCATCATTCACCCTCAGCTCGTAAAGCAAGGACACGTTCATAGAATACTGAAAAGAGAAACAAAAGGTAATGAATTGTAACTAGAATTCTTTGAGTAGATGGTTACTAAGAGTGAAATAATCCTCATACCACTGTGTTTTTAAAAGGTGTAAAGAACCTAAGTGTGCCCAAGCCGAACTTCGTGGCATCCTGTTTGTTTCTGCTGTAGCTCTGCCATTCCAGCCTTTGTCACAAGACCTTTCTTTAGCCACGTTCTCTGCAGAAGTTCCTGCCGTGGTGTCTCGAGGAGGCTGCGTTTTAGCACAGGACAGGTTTTGATGTTGGATTTCAGGACAGGAGGAGTTGTGGTGGAGTTCTCTGTGTGGTACAGCCAGAAATCAGCCCTTTGGGAGGTGATCGGTGGTAGCGAATGCCAATCAGAGATGACTCCAATCATTCTTGGCCATCCTCTGGTTACTTTTTAATAGGATTAGGGTGGGCATTTGTAATTAAGAGCATGGGTTATCTTGTCTAGAAAGGATTAGAAAAGTTACAAAAGAATGGTGTTGCACTGCGCTGATGAAAAGTAGCAGAAATAGAACAGAATTACCTTTTTGGTTTGCCATTAGTGTTAAAAGTGATCAATTATTTACCTGCTAGAAACCTAGTGCCTCATATTCCTTTGGGTGGGCTGTTCCAAGCTGTGTATTTGATCTACAATTAGCCATACAACATGCATGGCCCCTTTATGGGCGATTTAGCCACCTTTATGCTTTTTTTAAGCCAGGAAGCATCTGGGTTGATGTTGGTTCTGGCTTATTGCCTCAGGATCTGTAAGAGAAGGAATGCTTTATTATCTGAGGAAAATGAAATAAGTTATTTTGAAGTACCTACAAATATATGTACGTAATAAAATATATCTGTATACCTACATAGTGAATAATTCCAAGGTGAAATCGTACTTGTGCTCCTGTCTTATATAGGTAGCACGTGTGCCTTTCTTTTCTTGCACTTAAACAAGATGCATTTGGGATTTCCCCCTCCTCCATCTTTTAATATAATTCATAATTTTAGCTCTGTTTCCTGATATTATCTCCATTTTCCTCTTAGCCCTCCCAAAATGTTACAGCAACACTTACCTTTGGATTTTCCTTTGGTATTTTTTCAGCTAAAAAATTAGGTGTATATCATTCCAGACAATAAATCCTATATTTCTCCTTACAGAGTAGAAGTGGATTGTTTCAGTAGGATGTTAAATTCACTGCGCACAAACAGTAGATTGAACATAAGGTCCGTGTCATTTTTTCCACAAGACAGTAGATGACCCAAATTAATGAGCTCAAAATGTAACCAGTGAAGACTGATAAAAGATTGTGTCTTACTAGAGATGCGGGGCGAAACATGACAAAAGTTATTAACCTCAAAGAAGAACGATGTGAACATCTTTTAAAGTAGAAGTTGTACTTAGAGTTGCTTTCATTTTAAGCTTTTTTTGCTTCACATTTTTCTTTATGTTCATGAAATGTTATTTTTCACAGTAAAAACTACGTAATTGTCAATTGCTATAATTGTCTGCAGGGAAGTTGCATTGATTTTTTCACGAGCTTGGCAGTTAGATCCTTCAGACCGTGTCACACTCCTCACCATTGTTGTCGGTGCGTTTCTGAGTATATTGAAGTTTTCATAGTGCAGTTGTCATATTTCAGTGTAGTTTTCATATCTCATTATCACACAGAAGCACGAGAATGATAGTTTTTAGCGTAGCGTACGTAGCTTAAGCTCAGACATTCATTTCTGTCCTTAGTTTCAACATTTAACTTCCATCTGTTCTTCTCCCTTTTTTCTTTCATTTCCCTGTTTCCGTTTTTCCTCATGCTATGACATAAAAGTGGTTGCACTGAAAAGACTGCCCTTTTTGAGGAACAGACCGAAGGAAAAAGACAAAATGAAGGCCTTCTACCGTCGCTCCATGTGTAAGACTTTATGACAGTTCAGCTTCTTTTCAATGGCTACACTGGCTTCATTACTAATTTTTCACTAACCTCTCCCTGGACTGCGCTGTTATTTTTCCTCCTATTTTCAGTGTGCGAGTCCTGCTACGATACAAGGAGCTGGAGCTTTTCCTTTTTGGCTTTTTAATTTTTTTTTTGAAACCCTGGCACTGAATACTTTATATATGTGCACGTACACACACACACGCACACATACATATATATATTCAGTGCATTGTGGTTGCATATATTTGTATACATAGTTGTCTATATACACATGTCTCTATGTGTATATAAACTTACAGTGCACTGTGTTAAGCTAAATGGTCCCAAATTCCACATTTCATAAGCCTTTCGCTAAGAAATCAGTGTAATTTTGTATTTAAAGAAAGCGTAGAAGATGGTGCAAGGCTGTGTGGTGGTCTGTCACTCTTCAAGTGTTCACCAGTTGTTGTTGCCAAAATGTTGTATCGATTGATTTGATTTGATTTTTTTTAACGAGGGGTGGACAGTTTTCTCTAGTTTTGTGAAGTAAAGGTGAACATCATCAGCTGTCATCTATTTCAGATCCTTTTATTTGTTACTCTATAAGATACAGTATCCCTGCAGTAACCTGCACTGTACAAGGATCCCATATCATTGTTGACGTTTTATCGTGTTAGCGCCTCTGCCCACTTTTTGTTCATCCCATTTGATCATTGCCAACAGTATATCAAGGCTTCTAACATAGATATGACGTATCATTGCAGCGCAAGCATGGCAATAATACCTGGTAAAATGAGTTTTAAGAACCATACCGAGCTGAAAGAAGTCTCTGCCTTACCCCACTTCTCATTCATTGAGCTGATTGCATGTCGTAACGCGGATGATCTTGTGTCTTTATCTTCCAGCCCTCAATGCGCTTTATCGCTTAGAAAACTGTCAAATGATTTGCAATACAGAGTAAGAACCGAAGCAAATACATTGCCCATGCTGATCATTTGCTCTCATTTGCATCCCAGCCATGAATGACCTGGTGCAGTCCATGGTCCTGGCAGGAGGACAATGGACAGGTAGTTCTGAGCATCTGGAGGGTCCTGATGATATATCTGCGGGTAAAAGGAGGAAGGAGTTGGGAGCTCTGGCCTTCTCTACCACAGCCATCAACTTTGCAGCTGGCAACTCCTCTGCAGGCTTCAGATCCAAGCAGTTGCTAAATAATAAAGGTATAGGTAGAAGCTTTTTGCACCGTGATGTGACTGTGTGTAACAGCAATGTCATGTAAATATCGGTTTGACTTGTGCTTGAAGTTTGTCAGCCAAAAGCAATCTTAATAATCGAGTCGCAGTGCTAAGGTACTGAATAGGCTTAATCGCTGCAGTTTTTGAACGTTTCAGCATTTGTCCTACAGAATGTTTCCTAAGTAAAAATTGATTCATTTGAAAAATATTGTAGTCCGTTTTTCAGATGATAGATATTCCAATAATCTTTTTATTTTATTTTACATCTTACTTTATGTCTCTCTGTATAGATACTACATCCTTTGAAGACGTAAGTCCGCAAGGTATTAGTGATGACTCTAGTACGGGATCAAGAGTTCATGGTAAGATGTGAACTTTAATTAAATTAATTATGGATATATTATGTGAACGTTAGTGCAGTTTGCAAAAAAAAAAAGTGAATGGCATCATTACAAGTGAGCATGTTTTCTGTGATTTGTGTATCTCTTGAATGTACAGTGTCATTTCTGCAGATTGTGCTTTTCTTTCTTAACTACCGCATCAGATAGATGTTCTGTATCTCTAGTAGAAAGTGTCTGCGAAGTGCATCTGAACAGGATCAAAATGTTTTCCCTTTAAAAAATCATTTGGAGTTATTAGTAAGATAAAAGAAGTTTTAATTCCAGTCCTACAAAAAATATTTCCAAATCTGGCCAGATTTTCCAATGTTTATTGTTCAGTAAAACCTAAATTTGTCATGTACTGCATTTTATAAAATCATTACTGTTCCTTCAAGCCAAGCCATGGATTGAAAGCTATCATAGATTATTTAGAAGTGGAGTTTTAACTCTTCTGTGAACACTTAATGAGTACGAGCAGCAAAGGTTTTTGAAGACGGTAACAGCGCATTTCCCTTGTATTGGATAGGAGTACAGGACATAGTCTGTGCAGATGCTCTTGCTCCTCCTGTTCGTGGCATTTCAACAATGTGCAAGGTTCCTTGTCAGATCTGTTGTAAGTGACCTGATCACGAGCAGCTTTCTGCCTGCCCGTCCTTCTGTCCGTCAGCCCTGGTTTCCCACTAACCCACCCGTTTCAGTTCTAAACGTGCACTGTTTCTCTCTTCCTCCCCTCGTGCCTCACTGTTCCTGTCGTGCCCTTTTCTCAAGTGCCCTCTGGGGCTGCCTGGAGTTCCCTTTGCTTTCTCATCTCTAAGAAACCACGTTGTTGGCAGTGGGCATGTGAAATAGTGCATGGTTCCTGCCTCTGGGCGTTGTGGCACCAGAACGTGTAGGTACCGCGGCGCCTGCTGTGCCGTTTTGTTCATCACCGTCTCTCCGAATTGTCCGTTTAGCTTCCAGACCAGCCAGCCTCGATAGTGGCAGAACATCCACTAGCAACAGCAATAACAACGCTTCGCTCCATGAAGTCAAAGGTACGCTCTCGAGGAACTTATGGACATCCTTCCTTTCCATTAATGTCTCTGTAGGGTCATCTAGAGAGGTTAAAAAAAGAACAACCACGCACATTCCCGCAACACACCACTATGTTCTTCTTTAAGCATTTCCCCAGATTAGGAAAGTATATGAGTATCCGTAGAGCCTATGTTTTTAATCAATATTAGTATATAAGTTACAAACTATTTTAAACCAAACCTAACCCAAGTAACGATATTCCAAAATAAGAAATGCCCCCAAATTACTTCAAAATCACTTCTATTCAAGCAGAGAAGTTGCTCCATTTTTTCTCCCAGCATCCTACCACGTGTGCGCTGCTGCTGTAAAGCTGTATAGCATACAATGCAAAGCAGACAAATGGCATTTGTAATACCATCCTGGAAACCTCTGGATTTTGTTTTTGATAGGTTAATAATGTTCTTGGATTTAGCAATATTCTCCAAATTTCATATATTACAAGCCTTGATATATTTTTGTTTTTAATGGCCATTCTAGCTGGAGACCATTGTACATATTAAACTAGAATGCTGCCAAGTCAAGACTTCATTTAATATTTATGGCTTGTGTTTATTAAACAGTATCTGTTTGTTTGGAAAGCTAGAGATGAAATGCTAGCTTAACATTTTTATTTGTGGGTTGGCTTTTTTCTTTTTCTTTCCGTTTTCTTGGCTCCCGTTTATAAAAGCTTCTTGGAGGTAATCTGTGCCCCAGTTTCTATACTGTATTAGAAATCTCTGCTGTAAACAGTTCATCTTCCCACAAACTTAATTTCATTTCTTAGGAGTGACACAAAGCAGGAAATACTTGATTATTCATCAGTATTTTTTAAACAATTCACAATTACTGCAAATGAAAAGAATTGGTGTTGTGGAATGTATTTTGAATGTAATGCCATTTGCTTCCTTCAGGCCACAGTTGTAATAAATTAATGGCAGAAACTGTTGGAGAAGCAGCATTTGAAAATAGTTCTTACTGAAGGAAGTATTTTTTTCCCATTTTGTCTTTTGTGTTTTGTTGAATGTAAAACTCGTTAAGAGTACATTGGAACGTGTGCCTGGCAGGGATGCTGAACCAGAGTGGAGGTGTCGTCCTGAGCCTCTCGGACTAGAGCGTTATGTAGAGGGAGGCCCAGATTATAACTGAAAGGTAGTTTTTTTAATTCACATGCTACTGTGTCACGTTTAAAGGGCTGTAAGAGGTAAGTCAGGGGAGAGCAATTGTATTAATAATATATTTGGTTTGAGTAAAAAAAGGATTTTTTTAGTATTTTAAATAGAATCGCTGTTAACTGAACGTGATAACGTTCCAGGTTTGAGTGAGGTTATGCTGTTTAACAGCTTTCCTGCCTGTTTCTTACGGACCCCTGCCACTTTAAACCCCGCAGCAGGTGCGGTGAGCAGCGCGAGCCGGCCGCAGAGCCACAGCAGCGGGGAGTTCAGCCTGCTGCAGGAGCACGAGGCCTGGTCCAGCAGCAGCAGCAGCCCCAGCCAGCTCCTGCGCGGCCACGCCAGGTCCAGGACCCCCGAAACGCCCCACGCTCGCGGGAAACGCAGCAAAACCGGCTCTCCCGGCAGCGAAGTTGTTACCCTGCAGCAGTTCCTAGAAGAAAGCAACAAGAGTACCTCAAGTGAGGTTAGTTGGAAAAAGTATTGTAACTCTGTGTTATGCTGTAAATGGGCACAGAAGTACTAGGAGACTTAGAGTGAGTAGAACAGCGTTGAAGCTTTGGCGAGGTTCTGGTTCTGCCTGCGTTAAGCAGTAGCGTGGACTGCATCTTGATAAACTGTACTCACTGTATTATACACAAAATCATGTGGAATTTCAGTCTCCTACTCTGGAGACATTCCAAACCTGCCTGGACACCTTCCTGTGTAACCTCATCTGGGTGTTCCTGCTCCATGGGGGGATTGCACTGGATGAGCTTGCCAGGGCCCTCCCAACCCCTGACATTCTGGGATTCTGTGATTTCGCTGCTTGACCCGTTCTGGCTTCTGAAAGAGGTAAGAAAGTCAGTGTCCGCGGCACAGACCAGTGTTTTTAGAATTGTTCTTCATTTACGTCCACGAATATTGCTTAAGAAATGTCAAAATTACAGTTGATAGACTTACAAGATGTTTCATGTTTTTGACAGATGAAGTCTGCGAGCGAAGAGAATCTTTTAGATGAAGTCATGAGAAGCTTATCCGAGTCCGCAGAGCTGACGGGAAAGGAGAAGCTCAGAAAGCCGTCCGGTGGCTGTGGCATTGTGAGATCGTTAAGTGTGAAAACCACAGCTGATTTCTCAGATGGACGATCCATTAAACCAGAACAACTGGTAAGGCCCAGCCTTCGGAAGACTGAAGATCCCTACTTCACTAGCTCTCCAATAAAATTCCCGTCGGGCGCTCCAGGGAAGGGCAAATTGGTGAAAGAAAAAATCCAAGCGACTGCGTCCCAGCGCCAGTCGAGAGATTGCAATCCGTACGCCACCTTACCTCGGGCGAGCAGCGTGATTTCCACGGCGGAAGGAACCACGCGAAGGACGAGCATTCACGATTTCTTGTCTAAGGACAGTAGGCAGCCTGTCTCGGTTGACCCAGCCCCAGCCGCCGGCGACAGGAGCGTCCCGGCAGCCTCCAGTGAGTACCCAGCACACCAGTTCTCCTCTCCTTTTGTTCACTGTGTGGCTTACAGGGTAGATTGTGCCCCACACAGCAATGCAGCTAATTCAGCTAAACCGTGTCATTTAGGGTGTAGTTCTGATGTACCTAAGACTTCAAGGATGGAAAGGGCAAATTGCCACGAGAGAACGTTGCTAAACACAAATACGTTTAATGAGAAGGTCGGTACATCCGGTAAGGACAGTGCAGGGTCGTTTATCGTGGCGCAGCCTTTTTTATCCCTTAACACTGAATTAGTTAGCAATATAAGCGGATTGCCTCAAAGATCTGCACCAAAACCACCTAATCAGGCCAACACGTCGGCGTTTAGATCCGTACCGAAAAATCCCGAGCAGCCTTGCGCTAATGAGCAGTGTGCTCGCAGTGAGCTGCGCGCGGGTGCAACGGGGGAGTACGATCCTGCCCCCCGGGCAGACAGCAGCGAGGCCGAATCCCCGCTGCTGGTTTGTGAGGATAATCAAACCGTGTGGTACGAGTATGGCTGTGTGTGAGAAGGAACTTCTGCCATTACATATATATGAATATATATATATATATATATAGTCTAATATGACATAGAGGTGTTCTTCTCATTGTCCACTGGATTTAGAGAAAATTCCACTACAAATGAAAAATGATTTTGTGTTAGATCTGTGGGTGTTGTTTGCCAAGGCTCAGTTGTGTACTCCAGCATGTTCGAATGTAAAATTGTAACCTCACCAAAGTTTGCATGAAACATTAATTGCACTGTACATATTTTGCATGCCTTTAAACGTCTTTATAGTACAAGCTATATTTTTATTTGTCACGCACTCCGAGCATTTTGGTTTTTCCCCTGTGTGTTCCTGAATGCATGTTAAAGCGATTGCATGCTGCATTGCCAGGAATGGCGCTGTGAACAACAGGATCTCCAATACCCAGGCCACTTTTTGCAGTTGTGCTCATGCTTTCAGATGTATCAGTAACACCCTGATATGTATTTGGAGTCAAAATACTTTTTTCCCCCCTTATTTCAAGAATGAAAAGAAGCATTTAGAGAGATTGCAGTGTCTTACCCTTTCCATTTGTGCCATGTTCTGGCATAAATGCACTTTGCACAAGGAACAAGTTACGGCCCAATAATTCAGTGCTCTGGCTTGCACAATAAATATGAATTACTCTTCATACTTACCAACATACTTGACCATTAATAAATAGAACATTCATAGTCCTAAACGTTAATGATAATTCTTATGAAGAGGCAATAAATAGCCACACGATACGCAGCACTTGTAATGAAAAAATGACCCTTTCCACCTTTTCCCTTTTCTGTGCTTTGTCTTTCCACGTCTGGTGTACAAATGTGGGGCAGTGTCTGGTTTTCTTAGGAGTCAGATCACAGTTCTGTGATGTGCGGCAATAACAACCTGTATCCATTACGGTGGAAGTTAATTTTTTTCTTCTTAAAAACAGTAACACTAATAGAACAGAAAACAAGACGTATAACAAAATAACAGAAAAAAACTGTTACATTAACATAGTTAAATAAAAGAAAAAATAACAATGTTTTCTTGCAAAACTATAGGAGTATAGGAACTCTTAAGCAAATAACTCATTAAATCCCAGATGACCAGCTAAAGAGAAATGTCAGACTGTAATTACTTAATACGCCACTGTCTCTCCAGTTGCTTGGAACTTCTCAATGGTAAATATAAACAGAATTTAAAATCATATTGTACTTAAACTATAAATACATTAGGTTCAGAGAGCGCTTTCTTGCAAGAGGAAATAATTACTGACAGTTACGGTAGGTCAAAATTACAAACACTGTAAAAAGCCTGGATGAAAATATATCTAGAGGAAAAATATTTAAAATGGAAAATAAAGATATAAAATAACGAAAGGCATATTCTGATTTTTGCGGGTGAGCTTTCCTTGGCCAGCAGTTTGTGTCGGTGCCGGTGCTGCTGTGCGGGCTGGGCTCCCGTTGCCCAGGCTTGGGGCAAAGCTGCTCCAGCTGACGCTGCTCCCAGCGTGCTGTTGGCCGCTGCCCTCGAGAACGGGCTCGCCCTTAAAAACTGACCCCAAATCTGAAATGGAATCTTCATTTCACACGCAGCGAGGCCACTGTTCCCATCTTGGGTCATGCATTTGACTTCGTTAACCGGCAGAGGGCTGAACCAGCTTGGAGCTGAGCTGTTCGCCACGTGCAGAACACGTTTTGCAAGCTGTTGGAAGAATTAGAAAATGGTCTGAGCTCTGAGAGTGCTTCTTATAAACTCAGAGCGTGCTCCTGTGTCTGTGTTGTTCTTCACCGGCTGCAGGGCTGCTTGTTAGGAGCACAGGAAGGTTTGTGACCAGAGGTGCTATAGCCTCTCCTGTTTAGTTCAGCTGCTGTTGTTTGAGACATCACATAGGCACTCCCATCTCGTTTCCAGCCTTGTCTTGCTTTGCTGCTTAGACTGTTCCAGCTACGTAAAACACCAGTATTGTCTCCAGATAGGTTTATTTATTAGGAAGTCTCCAGCGTGACCACCAAACCCTGACTAATAATGAGCAAGGCCAAGGTGTAAAGAGCTGTGCATGATAATGATGAACGCTCATTATGTTGCTGCTGGCCAAAAAGAGCTTTTTTGCTCAGGCCCGGTAATTTGCTTGCAGTGAAAGGTTTGCTTGACGCTTCGCTTTAAGCGGGTAGTAAATGATGGTGCTGTGTTTTGCACGGCCAGGCTGTTGCATGCAAAGAGCATTTTCTGTTTTGCAGAGCTGAATGTGAACGTTTCTGTCAATGTGTAGCAGGTAAAAAATGCAAAGATAAGTTGTCTGCCGGGTTCCCTCAGCCTCGATTACATCTGATTGGCTTTTTTTCCTTTTCATACAGGCAGAAAATCAGGGTTGGTGTATCTAAAAGTTAAGTGTATCTGATGGTGGCTTTGAAAACAATAGCTGGTTATTCTAAATGCTAAGATGAATTGAATGTAGCTGAGTAGGTATTGCCAGTGTCTCCTACCCTCTCCTCTGTCCCTTCCTCTTAAAACAAGAAGTGTTTGTATATCCTTGTGCTCCACTAATGAGTAGAATGTATTTTAATGCATGAGGGTGTTTTTCATGTCCTGGTAAACACAATGAATAACCTGAAATGCTTTTCTCTGCAGATGTGGAAGCTATCCCAGAAAGCAGACATTCAAAAAGCAGGTCTAGGGAGCAGCAAAGCTCCTAATTCTATTACCCACTACATGAGATGTGGGCCAAGTGGTGAGTTTCCTGCCCAAACTGTAAATGAGATTAATTTCATTTACAACAAACTAACAGCATTACGTATAAGGACAAGTGCACATGGCATTAACCAGATGTAAATACCGCTTGCTTAACTGGCTGCTCCCTTGCTTATTAGCTAAGCCAGACCAGGTTGGTTTCCCGCAGCTACTTTGTCTGTGTAGGCAGGGAACTTCATCCCAAGGAGCCTTTTGCCTGTAAAAATTCCATTTATTCTTGTGTTTCAAACCTCTTGGAGAAGCAAGTTCAAGGAAATCCCACTAAGGAGGAATATTGAAGTCGGTTCTTAGAAAGGGACGGATAAATCTAAACGAGTTTAAGAAAACATGTATTCTGTAGCACAAGGAAAGTGCCTTTCTATAGAAAGCCTGTCTTTGGCGTCCTGTCCTCCTGTCGACTCGTGCCAAGCCCTTTGGTGCATGCTGGTAGTGCTGTTAGTTCTGTTAGCCGCTTAACTCTGCATTTTGCGCTTCCACCCTTCCAGCTTTTCTGATGTTCTTTTCTCTTTCTACCTTCCTGCTGAACACAGAGAGAAAAGTGTCCTTCAGTATCTCAGTATGAAGCCTTTATATCTGAAGTAACACGACAGCGACTGTAGGAATCAGTAATAAAAATAGAGGGAATTTTTGTACATTCTTCGTGACTAGAGCAGGCAAGAAATAAAAACCTACCTACCTACCTTCCTTGAATCAAGGAGCTCTACTGGAGTCTACTGCCGAAAATGTGTAGATGGGCTTAGGAATTATTGCACATTGCACTGTTAAGACCTACTGACTAAAGGACAGTTCTCATCTCCCTAAGGACCAAGAATTTTAAGGTCACAAGAATTACTCCAGGAAAATAAAACAAACCAACAACCTTCTTTCATCTTCTGTTTATGAAATTAGCCACTGATTTGCTTAAGCTTCTGCTAATAATTAGCCAAAAACGCCCCATAACTAGCAGTTTATATTTGCGTCTGTAAATCTAAAAGAAACGCTGTAGTATTTTGTTGCAATGTATGTACAGATACAAAACCTCACAGCTTCCTGGCACTTCACTGCCTTATTTGGTTAGCGTAACCTGCATGGAATGGCTCTGGAACAAGTCGATGCTGATTTTTGTTGCATAATGCAAGAGCAGAATTTGTTTACATACACGGAAAAGTTGGGTAACTGAAAAAGGGGGAGTCGTGGGCTGATGGTATTCTATGGAACTTGTTTGTCATTTGTGTTTTTCACATCCCCACGTTGTTCTGCATCTATATGTTCGAAGTTTCTGACAGGAAGTTGTCGGCTATGATTTCTCTCTAACTTTTATTTTAATATAAGGCTGTTTTCAACCAATGGCGGATAAGACTGTCTTATGATGTTTGTGTATTGACCGTTCATTTTCCTTTCTTGTCTTTTGACACGAGCTGACTGTGGCCTAGGAGGTTTCTTGATGGCAAAAAATGTAAATAATATCATACGCATTTTACAATCAGTTCCCCTTTTATTAGTAAGATACGTTTTGTTCATTACTGATTTATATTAAAGTTGGCAAACGTTATCGGTACATTCCGTGGTCTCATCCAGTTGTTGTCTTTCAAGCGTTTGCAGGGCGCTGAGGGGGAGCACATGTGAGCTGACAGCAGGTCCACAATGAGGTAGCCTTGAGTTCTTAGTCCACACGTCCATTTCTTATCCTCCTGACATTTTGTCAAAAAGGGCAAGAAAGAGGAAGGTTCGCTGCGCTTTAGAGTGGGAAATTCTATTGCGTTCTTTCCTTGAAGTGACTTCCTTTGGAAACACTTTTTGTGGTAAAACGTGCTGAAAGATCTAGATCTAAACATTTTGTTTGTCCAAGATAAACATGTGATTGATCCCGGGATTGTTTTCACAGAGAATTTCAACTTGATTTTTTCTGAAGTGCAAACAGGACCGATTTTGCAGCTTTCTCAGCGCGCAGAATTTCCATTATTCTCTGAAGACATTCCTGGTATCTCATTAAAATCACTGGTTTCTTTTGAGCAGCGGCGCGTACCGGCGGCCGTCGCTGGTCCCTGGTTCTCCGTGCCGGGGTTGTCACGGATTTTGGGGAGGGCGCGATGCCGGTTTTTGCAGAGCAGTCCCGCGGTGACCTGAACCCAGAGCTCCCGTGGCACCAGCTCCGCCATCCAGCCCAGCTCAGCTGCGGGCAGAAGGGTTTTCCCGGTGAGTTTGGCGTCCGCCCTGGTTTCTGTGCCATTCCCGTACCCTGGCACAGCCACAGAGACTGACGGAAAAGTCGCCTTTGCAGGATTTCATAGACAAAGATACAACATCTGCAACGCCGGTAGCCCTCGCTAGGGCACAGCTGTTTTGAAAGAGAATTGCAATACCATAAATTCTAGGAAAATTATATTTTCAGGCTGGTTTCAGGGTCTGTGACGGGATTTTCCCAGCTGTTTGACAACCGAGGACCGCTGCATTTCACACCGTTAAACCACTGAGTAGCCTGACCGCTTTCAGAAGATCACGCGTCTTGAATGAAGATGTGAAGTGTCGTGCCAAATGCTGTTTGTGTCCCAGAAGCCCAGCGTTGTGCGTGTTGAGGTGGATTCCCTGACAACTGGGCGAGCGGCACGTTGCCATCGCTGTCACACGCCTGGCTGGGTTGTTTTCGTCACACGGGCATCTCCCCTTTTATTTATTAGCTCAGCTCTTTACTCATTGTCCAAGATGACCCGTCACAATATGCAAAAAGTGCAAGAAGTTATGACACTTTCTCAAAGTGCGGGATCCCATCAGTGTGCAGTCACAAACTTGACGATTGCTATTGAACTGGTAACATTGATTAGAAATTACCCCATTTACCCCAAAACCTCAGCAAAGTTTCGCGGTGTGGGCGAATCTGCAGGAGTTTGGGCCGGGATCGGTGGCGCTGGTGCGTCTGACGCAGGGCAGGTTTGTGTGTCCGAGTGGGCGGCAGCGCAGCCCGGGCTGGTATTTTGGGGTGGATTTGCTAAATTAGCCAAAAGCAGCACCGAGGATCCGTTTGCACCGAGATCAGAATCTACCCCAGCGCTTCCTTCGCAAAGACGTTTCGGAGCTGAAGAGCAGGCAGGTTCTCCGTGCTCTCATGGGTGGTTTTTTCTTAACCTTTCCAGTCTGTGCTCTTAAAAATGGAAATGGAATTTGGGAGCAGCTTCATGGTTTCCGAAACACGAATTCCCGGGGAGGACGCGGCAGCTGTGGGACGCTCCGCAACCGGAGCACTCGCCTTTTGAACACCCGCGTTGCCCCATCCCTCAGTGCTGGGATTACGATGGAGCTGGTACCGCTACACCAGCGCTCAGCTTTATTTTCTGGATTTAGTAACATTCCCAACACGTATTATTTCTAAACCTTTCCCAAGACGTGGTGCAGCCTCAGCAAAGGAGCTCATGTATGATTTTTAGAGCTAGATGATAACGTATATGTAAATAATGCTTTGATATTAATAAAACTGCCTTAAAGGAATGTACCTGGGTGCGAAACAAAACCTAAAAAAGCTCTTATTTAAAACTGTAATTTCCTTTACATATTGATTTTTTTTAATGTTTGCCATTGTATACATTTATTAATGATGTTATTAAAATGCCAAACCAAATGATTTCTGTTCTTGTGTGTACGTTTCTGGACGCTGTTCCTGGTAAATGCTGGTGTTGTGCTGCTTCCCAAGGAAACCATCCAACTGGAGCACAGGTTTTCTGGACAGGGTGTAGTTTGTTCTTTGTGGTCTTTATTTCTCTACACCTGTGGAGCTTTTAACTAGACACTATTTCAATATAATTTAAAAAAAAAAAGACACTAATTTCATGAGCAAACACAAAAAGAAATCGGCATAGATGTGCCAAATGTAATATTTGAAGCTTTGATTTCGCTCGGTTGTTACTTTGGCTGAGCCAAGTCTCAGAATCTCTTTGAGGACAAAGGTAATTACAATTATGTTTTAGGTAGCGCAGATTTTAGGATTCGTGAAGCACAGAAAACTGCAGTTTTTCACGTGTAAAGCTTTCTGGATTTCACAAGTCAAATTTACTCTATTTTTTTAAAGGATTTTGGGACAGCACAAAGATGAAACGCTGGAGGGAAGGGACAGTGAGCGGCAGCAGAGGGGGAGACTAATTTATCTTCATTTCAACGTAATTTAGTAACGCGTTTGTCATCTGGAGTTCTCTAGATAGTTCACTAATCAACCCAATATTCCCAAATATCTGATGTTCCTTCACAACAAATCTAAAATCACATGTACCTGGTCACCTTTCTAGTGACTCTTCCTATAGGTTTCTACACGCTCCACGTTTTTAGGTCACTTGTTTCCCATTTAAGATGACTGGGGTTGGTTTGTCTTTCAAAGGCACATGGGAAAACTTAAACTGTTGCGTCGTGAAGGTACCAAATCCTTCAGAAATGAAGGAAAACGTGGGAAGGATCGTTGTGAAATAACTTACCCGTTTTCCCAGGTAAAAATGCGGAAAGCAAGGTCTAGTAGAGGATGAATGAGCACAGGTGCACCATTTAGACATCTCTCCTGTTTGTATTGACAAATAGTTTAGAACTGTTACATTAATTTGTTATTTAATGGTATTAAATTTAAACCTTCAAGGCCAGTACCGCACAAAGTCCCATTTTTATCCATTTTATTAATAAACAGGATAACATTATTCAAATAACGCCTTTTCTGGTTACCTAGTGGCAGATTGCAAACACATCTTTTTAAGAATATTGTTTAATAACCTGAAGACGGTATATATTTTTTTTTTTAACCAGATGATACAATATAAACCTACACAATTGAAAAAACAAAGGGGTAAGCCTGGGTTGTGGGGTTTTTTCTCTTAAAAAAATCGATGCCTAGCAATAGACAAGTGAATTTAATCTACTTGACCTCCCTTCATGTGTTGGACGTGGGGCATCATTTCTTCGACGGTGAACACCTGGAAAACATCACCAGCGTCAGACTGTATCCCCTCATCAGTTGCGTGCAGACAGGTATCTCTTGTTAAAAACTTAGAAAACACTGAATGTTACACTCAGCCTAAAAGCTGAAGACATTTTAACAGAACACAAATAAAATGCGGCATATTGCTCCTGCGCACTGTCCAAATTGTTTCTGTATCACGAATACAGTGAGCATATCACACTTTAAAGACGGCAAAAAGGCAGCTGGAGCAGCATTCATTCTGCACCCCCGCCACAGACAGACGGATGGGTGTTTTTAACTGGGGAGGGCAGAAAATGTTTGGAAAGCATCCGAGACGCTGCTGACTTGCCGGTGGAGAAGCGGAGGGGCCGCAGCTCCTGAAACTGCGGAGTCTGGGCGCTGCGGCCCGCGGGGAGGCGGCCGTACCTCGGGGTGCTCGGCGGTGACCGTGGCGATGCCCAAGTCCCGCAGCCGCTGCCCCAGCGCCGCCCGCAGCTCCGCGGCCGCCGCCATCGCCCGCCCGCTCCGCCGCACCGGGACACGCTGGCGCGCCGGCCCCGCCCCTCCCGGGGTGGAGTCACCTGCTCCGCCCCGCCCCTCCCTGGGGTGGAGCCGCCAGTGGCGCGCGGGCGGGAGCGCGGGGTGGCTGCTGGAAGCAGAACACATTTCTCAAACATTTTCATAAAAAATAAACCCCCAAGCTTCAGACCTGGACGTAATGGCTGAACGTATTATCGCTGCACTTTGCTCGCCGCAGTTGTGCTGTCCGAGCGGACCCGAGGCTAAAGGATGGAACGTGGGGTTACCTCTGGCTCTTACAAACGGCGTTTTCAAAAAGCACTTGCGGAGCTTCCCCTCGGGTTTTGATTTCGCTGCTCTGCTAAGCGACAATGCCAAACCGGAGAGAGCGCTTTAAGAAATCAGCCACTTTAAAGCTTTAGATGGGGGGGTGCGTGGGAGCACATGACAAAGAACAGCGACTGTCTGCCGGCAGGCAGGAGAAAAAACAGATTTAAGCGTTTATAAAGAAGAACCCGAACCGCTCGGACGTGGATCGACCGCCCCACGACAGACCGCCGGATTTCCCGCCCTCTCTGAGGGGAGGCCCCGCCCCCTGCACCGCCCCCGGGAGGGGCCAGTCCCTCCCGACACTGCGCAGGCGCGGTACGCCCCCGGCGCGTGCGCGGGAGAGCGGCTCGCGCGGCCTCAGGCACGGCGGGAAGCGGGGGCGCGCGGGCGGCCGTTGTCCCCTCAGCGGAGCCGCCATTGCGCTCCCTCAGCGGGGCCGCCAGGGCGGGGGGGTTCGGGTCGTCATTGCGCTCCCTCAGCGGGGCCGCCAGCGCGGTAGCGGGTCGGGCAGCGCTGTCCCGGGGCGGGGGCCAGCGGAGGAAGGACATGGGTGCCGCAGCGGGCAGGTCTCGTTGCGGTGCGGTCCCGCTCGCAGCCGCGGGGTGAGGCGGTTTCTGAGGTGGTGCTGGGTGTTCGTGCCCCCCGGGGGTGATGGTTTGCGTAGCCTGCTGGGTTTCTCCTCTGAGCTTGTCTGGTCTGGCCTTGACTGTGTGTTAGTTTTCGGTCTTGTGGCCGCTCCTGGAGCGTCCCGCGGTTATACCGGTTGTGCCCCTGTAAAGTTCTTATTAGGGATTAAAAAAAAAAAAAAAATAGTTGTTTTTGGTTGGTTAGTCATCTGCTGAGTTCTGCGGGTGTCGGGATACAAGGGAGTTTTTAAAGACACCGCAGTCATTCACTAATTGATCTGGCCCAGTGTCCCTGTGGGCTGGGTCTGGGAAGTTAAAGATCAGAGACTCACCTGTCTGGTTTCCACAGCTGACCAGCCCACGGTGGGAAGGTCCTAGAGAGGAGGTGACCCTGTGCTGGTCCTTGTCCCGTTCTGGCTGATGAGACGTGTGTCCACAGGATGGTTTTGTGCCAGGACAACCCTCTGGGAATGGTGGGCGATGGGTTTGTGGCCACAGCAAATCCCCAGCGAGGGATTTGTGAGTCATTCTGAGAGGAATGGATGGATTTTCACTCCTTGGGAGCTGCTGGAAAGATCGTATAAAGCCAAGTGAGAGAAAATATGTAGAAAGTGTAGAGAATGGCATCGTGGAGCACAAGGACACAACAGGCAACTCCCAACAAGGAGAGAAGTTCAAACCGGGGACTTGTACAGGCTAGTTAGCAAAATGACTCGAAACAAAGTTAAGATGGTTAAAACAAGATGTGGGATGATCTGGCAGAAGCATCTTGGAAGGCTTAATTACTAAGCCAGGGCTTAGCCTCACAGGACGTGTCTGTCCGTGTTGCTGCAGTGGCGCGGTCGTTGGGCGGTAGGATATGCTCGTGTAAGTGGCGTTTTGCAAAATTGTTTTAGTGGCTCGGGGAGGTAGGTTGCACCTGGGAAACTGTCGGTAAAACACGAGGAGTGCAAATGTCTGGTTTTTAATAGCGTCGTAGAACCTGAAGTGGGGATTTTAGCAGTTTATAGTAAAGGTTGATGGGTATAGGTGAAAGATTTGTAAGCTGGGGCGATATTAGTAGATCTGTGTGTCTGCAGCGGGATCGTAGAGAAAGATGAAGCACTTTAGGGAAAGCTGGAACAGTTACTAAATAATTCAGCTTTTTCAGCGTTAAAAAAGCCTGGTTTGAAACAACATTTGTGCCTTGTGTTCCTATCCGTATTACCAGCTTTGAGACTGACTTCAGTGTGTCCTTTGTTATTTTCAGTGAGGAAATGAATCGAGGGTTGATACTGAAGTTTGCAAGCCTGGTGCGGTTCCGTGGTGCTTGCAGGCAGCTGCGCACGCTCTCCCACAGGAAAGCGGCCAGAGCACAATGGAAGCCTGTGCGACCGTCTGCACATCCCCCGTGCTCCGCTCTTCTGTACCCACCGCTCTGGCAGAAGGACAAATTAAGGAGTATTGCCTTAGCACAGTGCAGACATCTCGCTACAAAGGAGGTAATTAACAAAATCCAGTCAGCTCTGTTTTCCTGAGAAGTTTCAAAGCACAAAAGCTCAGTTCGAGCATTTTAATTACAAGAAAAAAGAGCCTTATTAATGAATATAGAGAAGTTACTATAAGACAAAATATACTTAATGTAGGACTGTATTATGACTCCCTCTGAAATATTGACGTAAATTGCTTGTACCGGCAACATCGTGAGTCTTGCAAAGGTAGGAGGAAATCATTGCAAACAAACAAGAAAATCATTTTGTTGATTTCCGCCCCCCGCCTTGTTCCAGAAAATTAAGAATGAAGAAAGGTGAAGTGTAGTGTGCTATACATTTTAAATATTCAGTATGATGCGTTAAATCATTCATTTATTGTAATTCATTAGTACTGTAGTAAAAAAAGATGTGTTTACATCATATGGCCTGAGGCCATTGTCTTTTTAATGTTGTTTTTATTGTTTCTTGGTTTATGCCAGCTATGTGTTCCTATATGTGTGTCTAATCCCATGTAGGAGGCAAAAAAGAAGAAAAAGAAGATACTAGTGACCCGAGGTGAGGTGGAGATAAGGCAGAAGATGACTGTTGAGGAACTGGCACGGGCTATGGGTAAAGACGTAGGTGAGAGCCTGCCCTGTTGTTTGGGACTGAGTGAAACGTGACAGCTAAAATCTGCGTTGCAACAGTTAAAATTAGCATGATTTGACTAGTGACAGTTGAAATAATTCCATACCTGTATAATACAAGTCTCTTTTTATCCAGCTGGGTACTTTCTCTGGCAAACTTCTCTCTCAGCAATGAGGAGAGAAGCAGAAAAGTCTCATTTCTGAGACAGGGTTGTAATGGTACTTAAGTCGGCATGTAACGATTTTGGACTACTGCAGTATGTTCTGTATTCCTGCTACCAAAGAAAGTGGCATATGAACAGGTTGATCAGATTTCCTTCTTTGAATCACCCCTTTGCTATTCTGTTTAGACAAGTTTCAGTTGTTTTCTTCTTAGGGGTTAATGGAAAAGTAGGCTTTGAAAATCTGAGTGCAGAACAAGATTGTAGTACCTAATGAGGCAGTCGTTTTCAGTACGTCTTTCTGAGTTGAGTTCTCTGCAAGTGTAACAGGAACTTTTAGATAAATCTAACTAAAGGAAAAATGCTCTGTCAATGAAACTTATTAGCATGGTGTAAGCTGGTAATGAAAAAGTCTTAAACAGTATGGAGTGGGGTTTTTTTTCTCCCATATGTTTTTGGGGATGTAATAGTTAAATGTGTTTCCTACAGATCATATTTATGAAGCACTGCTATACACAGATGTTGACCTGGATTCACTAGAACCAGATTCTGTCTTATATGAAGACCATATCAAGCTAATTGTTAAAAAATCAGGAATGAAATATAAATCAGCAAAACTGAAAGAGGAAAAAGAAAGAGAAAACACAGATGCTGTGAAAAGGTAAGCTGTGAACTGCGCTTTCTGGCTTTTTTTATCCTATTTCTTTCTGCAAGAGTCTTTCAGATACTGTGTTTTCTTTGTTCTGATGGTGTGTTAATAATACCTGATAGAGTCACGATCTGATGGTATTTAGAAGGTGAAGTTTACTATTTAGATTTCTTTGGCCATAAAGCTGATACTCGGATTTGATTTGGTTTAGGTGAGGTTTTTCTGTGCTGTTTTCTGAAGACAAGCCAATTCTTCTGTGTTGTGCTCAATTTATCAGTTGATGCAGCAGTAAGACTGAGTATGAAGAGCACAAATGTTGCTCAGTGAACTCTTTTGGTATTTGTAAACCACATTAGTGTTTCATTGTAGGCCTCCTGCAGACCCAGCAGCACTAACCCCGCGGCCCCCGGTCGTTACCATCTTGGGCCACGTTGATCATGGGAAAACAACCTTACTTGACAGCCTGCGGAAAACGCAGGTGGCATCAATGGAAGCAGGAGGCATTACACAACACATCGGTGCTTTTCTTGGTATGATTCAAGTGTACGTGCTTGTGTGTAAAACAGTTTACTCTCCGTCCTGTGTAAGGGGCTGACTTCCTGCCAGTGCGCTGGGGAAAAGTGTTGCAACATAAACAGTTTATATGTAAAGAGTGAATAAGGAAATCATAACTTGTGATAAACGTCAAAACTCTGGGGGTGGGACTTTGAAGTGGATTGTCTGCACAGTTTGAATTATATGTAGGCTATTTTGGATTATGAAAGATCCCAGAACACTTTTTCTTTCCTAAGGAGCTAAAAGCACCTTCGACCTCCATGCCAGCAGTGATCTGTCTGCCTAGAATATGTCGTTACTGTTAAAGACGTTCTCAAAGGAGTGGTGCTTGATGTACAATAGGTCAAATGAAGCTGTGTGAAATGGTGATTTTAAAATGCACCATGTATGTTTGTTCACAGTGCATTTGCCTTCTGGGGAAAAGATAACTTTTCTTGATACTCCTGGACATGCAGCTTTCTCAGCCATGCGAGCGAGAGGAACCCATGTCACTGACATCGTCATACTGGTGGTAGCGGCAGAAGATGGAGTAATGGAACAAACTATAGAATCCATTCAACATGCTAAAAATGCAGGAGGTACGGTGTTTAACCCGTGAGTTGCCCAGTACACAGGTGGCCGTAGCCTGATCTCACCTTTGATTGCAGTTGCACCAGCAGCAGCAAGTTTTGGTGAAGCTGGTAATCAGAGTTTGTTCTCTTTTTAGTTCCCATTATCCTCGCCATTAATAAATGTGACAAACCTGAAGCTGATCCTGAAAGAGTGAAGAAGGAATTGCTGGCTCACGACGTGGTCTGTGAGGAGTTTGGAGGAGATGTTCAAGCTGTAAATATTTCTGCACTCAAGGTAAAGTTTTGGTGGAAAAAAGATGCTGTTCTTGGGTTTCTAGTATGTACGTACAGCTACACATTCGTTTGGCAGCTTGAAAGTAAAATGCTTTATCTTCCTGGTATTTGACACTTTACCAAGTGCTGCTGGCTCTCACCAGAATTATTTGAAACGTCATCCTATCATATTTTGAGGCTGAGACCTTCACTGAGCAATAATATCTCATTTTTCATCTGGAAATTTAGTGGTCATTTTTCAGGTTAATCCTAATGGCTCTTTCCTCATATATTTGTTCATTGTATGAAATCAGTGCAAAATCAAGGCCGGTGGTAATGAAGAGGAAAATTCAGATGAGGGTAAATATTTCCTAGCACATGCCTGATCAGAGGAGCATAGTTTTGTAGTGGTCTTACAAGATTTACCATCTTAACCTGGCAAACAACTGAGAACTAAAAACTGAACTGAAGTCTGAACTGGAGTTCTGTGGTGGCCAGCACAGGTTTGTCCAGACGGATGCAGCACTATCATAGCCTTGTTGCTCTTTTTCTAAATGCACCCCAAGTCATTTTCTAAGTCCAGGCCAGTTCAAGACCTTTTTGAAGTCATGCCCTTGCATGTACATACCCCTGTAGCATACCTTGTTGCCCTAATTCCTGTACATCTGGATCTGCTGACTGACGGCTAGCTTGTATTTGTTCTCAAAACTAAAATATAATTAGAACAAAGGAGAAAAAAAGAAAAAAGAAACAAACAGTTTTGTCTCTTTGATGTCTTGGTGGTCGGTGTCATCAAATTTCAGTTTGGCTGTTCAGGTGGCATTTTTGTTTTGGGTTGTTTTTTTAATTTGCATTTCTAATATACTTGTAGCAGAATATTGCACGGTCTTCTTCTGCATCCTTAACCCCATGGTGTGAACACAGAAGCGAGGAAATTGTCCTTCCTAATGTTCTGTGCATTCTGGACCAGCTGTGCAGCAATCCTGATAGTTCATCACTTGAGTGCCGTCTTGCCTTGACGGCAAAGGGATCTGTGCTGTTGAACTGTATTGCATTGTTAGACGTTCTGAATTAAACGGGGAAATTTGGCACTGAGATTTCAATTTCTGATCTTACTTTATTTGGGCACTTCCTTTACTCTAGATAATATTTTTGTGTATGGTTTTATCCAGGGTGAAAACCTGATGGTTTTAGCAGAAGCAACTGTTGCATTAGCGGAGATGTTGGAGCTGAAGGCAGATCCCACAGGCCTGGTAGAGGGGACGGTGATTGAGTCTCGCAAAGACAAAGGGAAAGGGTAAGTAATCCTCTGCCTTTAATTAAGCCATTTGTAACAAAGCAGAGATACTGTTCACTGGTTTGTACCTCAATGCTTATGTTTAACTTTGAACTTTAGTTGTTATTGTTAGATAAAACTGTAACAGTTTCTTTTCAGTGTTTGTAACTAGAGCATTGAAATGTTACTCTACAACATGAGAGCCAGAAAAAGAAGTTATGAACTGATGGGGCAGAATTCATCATCCGTGAAATAAAATCCTGTAAGCACAGGAAATAGATTAAAATGCTAGAATAGATGTATTTTTGAAAATGTCATTAAAAAGTAGGAATGATGAAGTTAATAGTCATAATATAATAAATATAAATTGAGTGTGACATAACATCTTAGTCTTTTAAATTCCGTAGTGCTTTTGCAGGTTCTCTGTAAACAAGGTGTGTTTTGCCCTCTTTAAAAATGAACTGAATTCTAGAATGTTGTTGGGGTTTGGGTTGGGGGGACATTTAACGTGTAAAATCAGTCTGTTGTTGATTTCACTAATGTTGAGTTTTATATTGATCTGTAGAATTTAAAAGAGTACAGTACAGGTTTTGGACTTTTTGCAAGTGACTTCAAATTTTTATTAGTGCTCTAATCAAATGTGTCACAGGAATATTCTGTCTGCGATTGGTCACGAGTACGTTCTGTTTTGTGTGTGCTTATCTACGCTAACCATGAAAACAGGGAGAAGAGTCCCTTTCATTTTGTCTGTTATTTTTCTCCTCTGCTCTTCGCTAGTCCAGTTACCACAGCCATCATCCAGAGGGGAACTCTGAGGAAAGGCTGTGTTCTGGTTGCAGGGAAGACCTGGGCGAAAGTGCGTTTCATGTTTGATGAGAATGGCAAAGCTGTAGATGCAGCTTCTCCAGGCGTCCCCGTGGAAATCATGGGCTGGAAGGAAGTTCCTTCGGCAGGAGATGAAATGCTCGAAGTAGAATCTGAGGTACAGAAAGAACTGTTCAATGGAAAACTTACACTCTGGGAAGGTGGATGGGAAGGAGCTGAGTGAAAAATAAGTAATAGTCCTCTTCATCTCCATGCATCCTGATTAACCTGTTTTGCAGTCACAGGAGGCAAGCAGGCTGCCTCTGGAGTAAAAGATGAGTCGCCTTCGGTTCATGCTTTTGTTTCTCAGGGTCACCCTGCCTTTGTGCTATTGTGCTCGTTCTCTGCCATCCTTGCAGCCAAATCTGTTGTTAAACGTGAAAGAAAATGAGTGAGCCCATAGAGAAGGTGCAAAAGGATGAAATTGCATGAATGTGGAGTTTTCCGATGCGCTGCTCTGAAAGGTAACGTTTCTGTCTTCTGCCCAGCAAAGGGCACAGGAAGTTGTGGCCTGGAGAACCTATGTGGAACAACAGGAGAAGGTGAAAAAGGACATGGAAGTTATTGAAGCAAAGCAAAAGGAACACAGGATGGAATATGAGAAGAAGCAACAGAAGCTGGCGCATCTGACCTGGAGACAGAGGAAGGCGGTGCTGTACAAGGAGAAAAAGCATCTAATGTTCTTAAAGCCTAAAGAGAGAACAGAGATGGACAAAAATGTGCTATCGGTAATTGTTAAAGGTGCTGACATGTTCTGTTTACTGCTCCGTTGTTTTGAAATGCTCAGTCTGGAGCATCACTCTAAACTATTAACAAAATTTCTGTTCGCAGAAGTTTGATCAGTTTAAAACTGAACAGATTGTTGAACTTCTGCAGTGGTCAGAAGGGTGTGCTCCCAGCAGGGCCAGAGCAACAGAACACTGCTGAGCCCAGCCCCTTACCCAGAAACTCCTGAGTAAAATCCACAGAAGTGCCTATATATAAATATATATATATTTTTAAAATATCTATTTTTTAAAAAACCCACAACAGCAATACAAGCTCTGTGAGCAGCAGTAGCGCATCAGCAAAATGCAGGCCAAGAACAATTTTGTATTAGTTTAAGTGGAACAGGAGGAACTTGGTTTGATCTCAGTGATCTTAAAGGCTTTTCCAACCAAAACAATTCTATGATTTTATGATATATAAGCAGTGAGGGTAGTAGCTGAAAAACTCTGCAAACTTGATCTGAAATTGACAACAGATGTGGAGCCTCTGGTCGTATTGTATTTATTCAGTTCATTTTTGGAATTAATAGACTTGTTAGATGTGTTTTACCATACTACTGAAAATACAGTAGGAACGATAGATGTCAAAAGACTTTACGTAGTGTAGCATGGAGTTGTCATTCCCTTAGTTCTACTTGAGCGATTCTTTGTATACAAAGTCAGCAGTAATTTGCTTGTACATGCAGGTGATGTGGACGGATCTGTTGAAGCTATTCTGAACATTCTGGACAGCTACGACGCTGACGATGAATGTAAATTGGATATCATTCATTTTGGGATGGGAGATATCAGTGAAACTGACATTGGTCTTGCTGAAACATTTAATGGTGAGCATGTGCTTAAAAATCAATTTACAATTAGTACAAACTCTGTGGAAATGGGTAGGCCTCATTTTGGTTGTTTTCTCACTGATAGCAGCATCAATAAGGTAAACTTGCGTGTTTCTTAAAATGTTTCCTTTAACATCAAACAGTAGTGCAGGTGGGGAAGGCCAGAAATCTCCTGAAAATGGGCTGGCCACTTGAATTGTTAAGGTTAAACTCTGACTCTTCACTCAGGTTGCTTTGTGGTGCTCAAAAAGGGCAAACCTCGAAAAGCAGGTTGCAAAAGGATTTCCTTGTGCTCAGGGAGGTAATTGGACAGACTGTCAGTAGTTGTTCCCGTTTGTACCCCATAACCCTCCCCTGCTGTAGAGGACATGGGATCATTGGACCAGCCATAGTCCACAGCTGGATGAGAATGATTTGGAGTTCACTTCCAGCTTAATTTGGACAACCAAGCTGTTTTTCCAGCCCCCAAATGGGAGGTCCTTGTCTCTTAACGTAAGCTCTGGTGAGCTGCGTGTAAGCGTATCTGCTCAGATACCTCATTCTGTCATCAGGGAATTTTCTCCGAGGGCTTTATGATACAAGGTTAGTAGCAGTCGATGTGCAATAGTGGGAGAATCAAATGGTCTCCCCTTAAGGGGGAAGCGGTGGTAAAATCCTGTTTCTTGTTTTGCTGACCCAATTCCAACCTGTGCTGCAAGTTCAACATTATAGAATATTAAACAGCAGCTGCTTTCGCTTGCTGTTTGAAGAGTGACCTCTTGTAGTCCTAAGTTCCCGATTGTTTTATTTACTAGGTGTTGTATTTGGATTCAGTGTGAAGGCAAATGAAAGTATTAAACAGCTGGCTGCTAAAAAGGGAATAAAAATTAAACTGCACAATGTCATCTACAAACTTATTGAAGACTTGAAAGAGGAGCTAAACAGCAAACTACCTCCAGCTGTGGTGGAAAACACAATAGGTGAGTTGTCATTTACTGTTAATTTTTTGCTTGCAGTGCGACCCGAAGTTTATTCTCCAATAAAGCATTGCTATTTTATCAAATATTTGATTCTTTTATTATAAAGGTTGTTAAATGTAAGAGTATAGCTTGCTTTGACTTTTTGCCAGTTTGTTGTTCTCATGTATTTCATACAACTTTACTTCTTTCTTTTAGGGGAAGCGTCTGTTCTCGACATCTTCTCTGTAACAGTGGGAAAAACCAAAATTCCAGTGGCTGGATGCAGAGTACAGAAGGGGCTACTAGACAAAAAAATGAAGTTTAAGTTAATCCGTAAGGGGGATGTTATTTGGAAAGGTAAGTAACTGCCACAAAACATGTCTTTGTGTTCTGTATTAAACACAACATATGCATCTGATCATAGGACAAGCCTATTTACTATTTAGGATGGAGCTGCTCCAACTAGAGAAAAGTTGCAAAATGTCACTGTGTGGTTATCCAGACCTTTTTCTGGCAGAAAAGCAGTTTTCTGAAAAGGACCAATGTCTGGGTTGTCAGCTGCAAGTGCTCACAATCCCTATATTTTCTTGCTTTCATTTTGTAGCTATCAGTTCCAACATTAATTCTGTAAGAAGTGCAAACCTGAACATTTCTGTGCTCTGATGTTAGTGGGTTCTTCCTTTGACGCACTTTATTTTTGTAGGATATTTATCATCACTGAAGCATCATAAAGATGATGTCCAGGTAATAAAAATGGGTATGGATTGTGGATTGAGTTTGGACAAGAATATAGAATTCAATATTGGAGATGAAATTATCTGTTATGAAGAAAAAGAAGTTCAACAGACAACTTCCTGGGATCCAGGATTTTAAAATACATCTGAAGACATCAGCACTGAAGGACATGTGTTATTCCTGGATGACCTTCAACTCTTAACATTAAATGAACTTTTGGAGATGCACCTCAGCCTCTTTAGATCTGGTGTTTGTCTGACATGTTCTGCTTTTCAATCTTGTCAAGCAGCCTTGTTCCCTCATTGGACCATGGGATAAACTACAACAATCAACTGCAAGTGTCTAAAACCCTCAGAGTGTAAATATTTCTGAGGACTATCTCGTGGTTCTAAACTAGCTGAGCCATCTTTCTCCCTCAATGCTGCAATACATTTTTTCAGTCTGGAGCCTGCATTTGTTAGCAGGACTCTACTCCCCTTCTCTCTTGTACAACTTTGTACCTCTAAATCTCCTGTTTTTCCAGATTAGAGCTATTTTACTGTCTACTCCTCTCATGTTGAAAAGAAACCGCTTTTTTTCCTCTGCCATTGCTACCCATTATCTCCTTTGAAGGAGATTTAACTAACCAAAGGCGCTCTTTACAAGAAGTTGCTGCTTCAGTTCTAAAGTATTTCTCCCTAGTTAGCAGTCAGCATCCAAAGTTACAGACTTTTCCCACTTATCACCAGAGAGGAAACAGAGTGCCACAGGAAGCAAAAATAAATCCTTAAACCGTACAGGACTTCAGATTTTTATTGTCTAGTACATTTACTTGTCTTCGGGCTTGTTGAAGCAGTACGTCAGACAGCACTTGCCGCAGTAGTGTCTGTCGAAGTGACTGGCCATGAAGACCCCAGCTCCGCACTCCTCCGAGGGGCACTCCCGGCGCAGACGGCTGATCTTGCCGTTCTCGTCCACCTGCGAAGGACAGAGGGCAACAGCTCTTATATACCAGCCACCTTTTAGCACCCGTGAGAATTCTGAGGAGTATCATTGGCAAAGTAGCTTTTGTGATAGTACATCAAACTTCCTGAGGCAAAGTTCAGAAATGCCCAAATGCAAGTTGGTTTCTCTTCTATTTAAAAGGAGGCATGTTTAAAAATAGGACTGTAAATAAGCCAGGGTACATGCAAACTCATTAAAAGCTTTGTATTCGACAACAAGTCCCTTCCTGATGAGAACAACACTTTTACCAAGCTTCCATTTCTTACTACGTACCTTGTAGTACTTAAGCACCGCAAGCTTAACCTTCTTTCTCTTGTGCTTGTTCTTCTTGGGAGTAGTGTAAGACTTCTTCTTTCTTTTCTTGGCACCACCACGAAGCCTCAGCACAAGGTGAAGAGTTGACTCCTATTTGTCAAACACATGAAACACACTCAAAATGCTTCCTCAAAAGGTGAACAGCATTTAAGCAGGCTCTTTTTTTTTATCCACAAAAAGCAGATCTCAGGCTCCAGACAACTAGGAAAGCTCTAAAAGGATTTTTGTTGGTTTTAACTCCGCAACTAAACAGGCTCCAGCAAGCTGGGCATTGCTGCATCCCAAACTCCAGAGCGTTTAATTACTGTAAAATCCTGTTGTAACTGGATTCCAGTTTTAACTGCAGAATAGTTTTGTGATACAACTAAGCCAGACTGACAGCTATTTGTTGCTCCCTGTTTCTCGTGGCGCTCGCTGTGAGGTTAGTCTGGCAGAAGCGAGCAGGACTTTTCACATGAACCCCCCAAAGCAGCTCCCCACAGCTGACAGAAGCTGCGAAAAATGTTTTCTTCTGACCTGAAACAGTTCTAGTCCCAGCATCACTAACTCTGCCACCAAAAGTGCTACCCAACCCAAACCCAGCCCAGTTGGTTGGATCCATTTAAGCGTTTCTTAGATCCAACAGCACAGGCCTTGCTGCCCCGACAGCGCCAGCTCGTTGGTGCCACAGCACTGTGTCCGGCTCTTTCCCACTCACTTTTTGAATGTTGTAGTCAGACAGCGTGCGTCCATCTTCCAGCTGCTTCCCAGCAAAAATCAGTCGCTGCTGATCAGGAGGAATGCCTGATGGTGGCATAAATCGAGACTAAATGAGGAACGCGATCTGTGGCATTCTACAATAACAGATCCTGCAGGCAACACCATCAATCCAGAAAGTGCGTTTCGAACTTACCTTCCTTATCCTGGATCTTCGCTTTTACATTTTCTATAGTATCAGAAGGCTCAACCTATTGCAAAAGAAAACCAAGGAATCAAAACCTACTTTTGCCTTCTAATTAGCCCAGGAAAGCAGAACCACGAGGAGCTTCGGAAAGCCGGGCCCGGCCGAGGCACCGCAAGAGCAGCCGCCGCCGGCGGGCAAACCCGCCCCGGGCCGCGCTCCCGGGGCGGCTCACCTCGAGGGTGATGGTTTTCCCCGTGAGGGTCTTCACGAAGATCTGCATGGCGAGGCCGGCACCTGCGGGGGGACAGGCGGTGAGGGGCGGCGGGGGACGCGGCCACGCGTGCGGCCGCGGAGCGACGACTCACCCGCGACCTGCTCGCGGAATGGCGGCTCTCCGAAAGAGCGCCGCGCCGGCCCGCACGGGGTTTCCACCCGCCGCGGAGGAGGGGCGGGCGGCGCGGCGGGACTACGGCTCCCGGCATCCCCGCAGCCGCCGGTCGCCACGGGGCCTGCCGGGAGCTGTAGTCCCGCCGCGGCGGAAGCGGGCGTGGCCGGGGAGCGCGGCTCCCACAGTGCACCGCGGCTCCGGGTGGGCGGGCTCCTCCGCGCCTCACGGCGGCTGCGCGGCCGCGGTTCCCGCCCAGGAAAGGGTTTTACCTCATAAACTCCTCGTTGCGGTGGGTGTGGGTCTGGGGATCGTGTTTTATTTAAGTAGCTGTGTCTGCACTGCAGCGTTAAATCCCCCAAATCGGTGCCTTCGCCTCAGCCCGGCCCTGTGGAGACAGTTCACAAACATCCTGCACGTTCCCTAGATCAAGGCCAAATTTACCTGGGGTTTGTTAGAATTAGAAAAGCCTCGGGTGAGTTAGAGGAGCACTGAGAATCACATTAACTTGGAAATCACTTGTTAGGTGGTTTTATGCTTATGAATTTGATATGGGAAGGGTTAAAGCAGAACGAAGCCTTGCTGATACTGTTTTAACAATTCTGACTCGTGCTGGGTTTCATCTGATGCAGTTGTTGATCAAAGGAGAAAAGGGGTTTGACTTTGTGTAAGGTCGTAGGTCGTTGTGCTAAATCATCACATGGGAGCAGAGGAGCATCCTGTCCTCCCTCCCGACCCTTTTGACAAGAGATTATGAAGCACACGGACATACGTGTTGACAGAGACTGAGAAAGCGCGTTGTGCTGAGTAATGACCATCTGAGGAGTGTTACATTATATACAGTAATACATTTTACAAGGTAACCAATATTTTTGGGTAAAGGAGCAATAATTAAATAAAAAGTGTTTTGCTGCTTCTTTGTCTTCTGGGGGAAAAGGGTGTAAGCTTGTTGGTGCAGTTACAGAAGTCAAGGATTGGTAGATTTTCAGCAGATTTTTGTGCAGTCAAATAGAAGCCACTACAATGAATTCATGCTACCAGAAGTTACAGTGGGGTTCATGCTTGACAACCACTTTGCTTACCTTTATGGCAGTTTTGAAATGATATCGCATCATAAAGCTGTCCTAAAACAGGAGAAAGTCTACAAAATCAAAGACTCATTACATATATGCTATCTGCCCTGCATTAGTGTTAACAGCTCTTCAGTTCGGCTGGAAGGTTATTGCTGAACCTCCCGAAAGACTCTGCCTGCCCAGTTGTGTCTGCCCGCTTCAGACACCGACTGAGATGGGAGATGCCAAGAATAAATATTCTTCATTTTCCAGGTGGATAGGAATAAGGGTTACTGAAAAATCTGAATGTGGTTTTTTATTTAGATGCGTGGGAACAGGTTATTCTAAGTGAGACCGTCTGTACTTTGGAAATGTGGAATAAGATACCAGTTGCTTGTGCAGAAAAGCAGCATGAAAGGGTGTCTCAGAAAATCCCGTGGATTCTCACCTCACAGGATGCGGTGTTTGAAAACTGGCCGCTTTAAGAAGCTGCCAAGTTAGTGGAGCATGTTTTCTGGTAGCTTTTCCTTGTAACAGCAGAGGGAGCTCTCAGAGCAGTCAAGCGCAGAAGCCTTCTATACTAATAACAATAGCTCTTTGTAGGAACTATAGTAAACACTAAGCGTGCAGAAACAGTGCTGAGAATTGTTTTACTATCAATGTCAGACATTTGTCCCTTTTTAATATATCTGTGTGAGAATGTGTGCATGTTTGTGTTTTGTTGAGCTGGAAAAGTATTCTTAGTATAGAAGAAAATGGGCATATTGTACTCTGGAACAATACGGTAATGGTATGTATATACTTTCGATCCATACTGCCCTTGAGCATAGTGCTGGAAGGAGATAGTGCACAGGTTTAGAATCAGCGTGGGTGAGGGATCGTCGGTCCGAGGGAGCTGGACAAAGGGCCTTGTGCAGTGTGGACATCCCCTGATGCCTCCGTCTTTTTGGTGTTTTCCTGATAGTCAGGAAGGCTTGTGTCGCTAGAGTCGTAGTAGCATGATAATCTAACAAATCCTGCCAAAATACAACAAATGTCTACTGAGAACAAATTTAGGCTGCAGTTACACGTATCCACTCCTCAGGTTGCAGTGGGAAGTGTGTGATTTGAGGACCGTATTACACTGTGAGAGCCAGTGCAGGAACTTCGCTTTGACTGGTAATTAAGAGCTGGGGAGCCCAGGCTTAGGGAAAGGAAGATCCAACCGCAGGCCTCTGCCAGCAGATTGGCTGGCTGCGTGTTGGCAGAGCCTACACCGGTATAAACAGGAAGAAACCTACATGTCATTTGCTGTTATCACTGTGCTCCATGTTCCCAAATAACGGATATCTCCATAATTAAGCTAGGTATAACTACTGCCGGTTTATGTCAGGTTTAATTCATTTTGGCACTTTTTAAAGGGCCATATGTATTATGTGGATAAATCGGCAGAGTTAGGATTCACAAGATATTTAAAAGAGAAGAATTATTACAAGTCTGCAGATATTATAAGTGTTGTGTGGGTGAGGAACAGGGAAAGGTATGCAACTTCGGTTTTCAACATGTAGAATAATATGTTCTGTAAAAATAGCCCTTAACTTAAATATGTAAATGTAGAGATACTTTCTGGAATAAATTAGTGTTCAATATTTTATTCTAGTAATGACTGCCACTTAGGAGTGTCTTTGCAAATGCTTGTGAATTATTACTGCTCTGAAGAGCTTGCAATTTATGCAAGTTTTATTAGGGATACACTCTTTGTAATGAGCATTAAACTTCTACCTCAAGAGTGGTTCAAATCTATTAAAGACTGGCCAGTTTAGGGCCTTGAGGTGTGTTCAGTGCTGTGTGAAAAGGTAAGTTCTGTGACGCTGGGAAGTAGGGCTGTGCCAGGGAGCGTTTATGGTTGTCTTAGCTGATCACTCTTTTCCTAGGTTGGAATTTTTTATCTGATGCAGCATTTTCTGTACTCCACATGCTACGCCGAGAAGGAATTTGTAGCATTTTTGCAAGTCAAAGGGCAGTTGATATAATCCTGGTGCAAGAAGGGGTGCAGAAGGAGGTGATACTGTCAAAAGCATGTGAGACCAGAGATTTAAAATATTTATTCAAGCCTCAGTTTACAGAACATGTTCAGGAATAAATTACTTGGGTGATGTCTACTTTACACATCATTGCCGCTGAATTTTTACTGATGTTCAAGTACATTTTCCCAGAATTACTGAGGGTGAACTACAAATTAAGAATGTAGTTTCCCCTTTTAGTGCTTTTTGCTATTTATGTTATTGAAATTAACGCAATCCTGCCATTGTAAACAGATGTGCTGCTGCAGATGCTCCGGGATCAGTCAGGTGAAAAGGTCAACCCTGGTGGCTTCTGTGGGGTTTCTGAACACAGTGTGTCCACAGAATAGAGCACAGAGCAAGTGCTTATGGTTGGAAAAAAGAACTGTTGCACACTGATTGTAAATACAAGTTAGTATACTTTGGAGCCTGCTTGGTTCTACAAGAAATGCAGGGAGCATGAAATGTTTATTTTCCAGTTGTTTTAGCTATCCGGACTGTTGTTTCTGTAACAGAACTAGAGCCTTCATTACTGACAGCTGAGCTTTTCCTTAGCTCTGCTCGGCACCGCCTGGCTGAGCGCAGACTTCTGCACTGTTAGATTATGAAATGCACAGCGGTTGAATTCCATGGAACAGCTTTTCCAGAGTCTGGGATCATCACACATGACAAATGCAGAGGCGGATAGCCATTGCTATATGTCATCTTATATCTATGCTATGCTATATCTATGCTACATCACTTATATAATCTAATTCAGTTATGAAATTGTAGAATTTTACTTGTGACCAACTTGCATTGTAATGTTCAAACCTGAAGTGTAATTAAATACGCATAAGCAAGGGATCAGAAAGAATGGCCAAATGTGTTTTGTGTGCCAGGAACACAGCAGGTATAAACTCTCAGAAGTAGTAATACGCCTTCATGGGAAAAATGGACAGTCCATGCTAGATGAAAATGGATTTGTTACTATACATTACTGTGCCTACTAAAATGTCAGGTTCAATTTTCTCATTTCATTTTATGCTGGTGGATGTTTATTAGTTTTGACGGTCCTATTTCTTAGATATGTAATGAGTGACAAAAGGTCATGACCTGGTTAGTGGTCACACTGATTATAAGAGAAGGTGGGGTGTTGGACCTCAGATACGCTGTATATATTGTAACTCAATTTACAGTGTAACATACATTGGATTTTGACCAAGAAAACAATGAATGAAAAGATCACTGACATTCTTACTGCATGAAAGCTGACATCATACAAGAAAGCAGTGCAGATGTAACTGCGATGTTCCCCAGAGCGATTTCATAGTTCTCGTTGAATATTTACAGCAGCTGAAAAATGAAAGTGCATGTTAAATCGAGCAAGGCAGTGATGGGCTAAACCACAAACTTTTATTCTCTTTCTTTACAGCATTTTTACTGTGCAGAAGTGATTTCTCGCAGGGATACAGGATCAAATGGCAGGCCCGAGGTACGTGCTTCTTCCATTGGCCTATTTACTTGCTAATTGTTTTGCATTAAGTGTTCTTGGGAAGTTTTAGAAATCATGCTACCTCAGAAAAACAATACAAGTGCAGCATCAAATGTAAATGTCTAGAGCAAACCCAGTGGTTACTGGGGGGGACAATACTGGTCTTGCCTTATATGGCTTATTTTACTTCAGAAGACCAATCCAAGAATCAGTTGCTAATAATTTGTTGTGATTTTAAATGATTTAGACCTGTGCGTTTTAGTCAGCAACCTCAAGAATTTTCAGTCACTTCATCTTGAAAAAGATAAATACTGTATTAAAAATTCTATTTATTGAGGTGACTGTATACTTTACCCAAAGTGCTCATAGAAGCCAAGTAGTATTTTAGTAATATTCGAACTCCCGAAGTTGCATGTAAAGAAGAGATGGAGTTTCAAAAAGCTAGAGATATCTGGAAAATGCTTAAGCAGGTTTTAAAATCCATTCCTTACAAAACTTTATGTCCCCAATCTCAGACATTATTTGAAGAAGAGTTATCCAGTTTGACGGCCGGAGGGATAGGAGACCTCTCTCGTCACCTCACTGGTAGGAAAGATTCTGAAACATTTTGTATGCTGACAGTACTCACATTTCTTTTTTACTCTTTTTTATTAATCAAACTCAGAATGCATTGTTTTCCCAGTGGTTGACAGACTTTGACTTGGATAAAACAGTTTGGTCAAAATATAATAAAGTGGTTGTGAGTTTTAAAAATACTTCAAGAATGAACACAATTTACAGATACACGGTGTCAATGTATTATTGCCAAGCTCTGACTAGCTGACTTAATTCCTGTCTGGACTGGAGTGCTGCACTCACCTCCCTCAAATGCAAACTTCACAGAGATCAGCCACAGATTTGTACCTTGATCTAGTGAGGAAGTTAGGCTCTTACGAGATAAGTGCTGAACAGGAGATTAAAGATGCTGGAATAAGAGGAAATGTGGGGTTAGTTGCATAGCCTAGTGCCAAAGACACTTACCTGAAGGAGGAAATCATAAACTGTGCTTCCTGCTGCATGGAATTCTTCTGTCTTAAAATTAATTCAGTATTTATCGTCTTTAAATTAATTCATTATTCACTGGAAAAGTACAAAGCCCATCCCAGATCTGCTTCCCAGGTGAGTGCCCTTACCAGGTATAAAATGGTTTTGCTCCACCCCTCCTAAAAAATTTCCTTGGAGCTTCAAGAAGTGATAATACTGTTTTTATTGCATTCTTGTCTTTCTGAGATATTTTTAACGTTACTATGGCAAGTTTTGCGGAGAGGAGGTGGCTGCAGTTTAGCTTTTTGCATGTTTTAATCACAAAACTCTTATGTGATGTGAGGGTAAGGTTTTCTGAAGTTATCTAAAGCAAAACAGAATTTTGTGATACAGCTTTCACCAAATGCAAATCACAGATAAAGGCTTATCAGTATAAAGAGTTTGTATTGGTAAATGGATACATGATAAAGATGTTGATAAGGGTTGATGTTGATAAGAGGCCAAGATAATAATTGAAAAAATATTTTAAAATGTTGTTTCTTCAGGCTCTTCCCATTATTTAACTTTTCTTCTTATAGCTTTCTGGTATCCCCATGGGCCAATGATTCTCACACCTTAAATGACAGAGTGGTGGGGAGCAATGTTTCACTGGCAGAAGATTCATGATATTAGCGTGGTGACCTAATACAGTAAACATGTTCTATTTGCATCCTTCTGTAAGCCACTGGAATCTGTGAGTCACAGGCAGGGTGTTTGGCCTTATGCCTTTTCCTTCACTAAATGTTATGACTGTGAGTCTCCCCTCTGGTTTTGAGAGCTGTATGTACAGTCACCCGACGTGCGTTGTTGCTGAAGCCATTAGTCAGAAAGAGCTACTGAAGAGGCAGCACTGGGTGTACCTGACCAATTATCCAAGCTCTCCCAAGCACAATCACTTATGTCCTAGTTGCATTAACATCGTTTTGACAGATGGTTTTGAAACTTCCCAATACGCTGAGAAATCCTGATAGTTTTATTCCAAATGAATTGATGGAATCTGCTGTCTAGTCACAGCGCTCCAGACTTCATTAATTAAAGCTTCTCACTGAATTTGCTAAGCCGGAAATTCTGGACTGTGTTTTGCTCCGGTGATACTGTGACTATCCTGCTGGAGAGCTGAAAGTGGGAGTTATTTCTGAAGAGAACAGAGAAAAAAACGAAGCCTTAGCTTCTGAGTGTTTGTGGTTGGGTTCTGTCAAGCTTAAACTCCACTTGTTCTCTATTTTATACTAAACAAAAATAAACATAGTCCAAAAAGGAAATTTCAAAGTGCTATGAATACAGTGCAGGGGACAGAATTAGCAAGCATGCAGCTGTTGAAGGCAGAGTTGATAAGATGGTGTAAATGGCTTTTCAATGAAGCTCACATTGATAGGAAATTTAAAGGGTCAAAGAATTTTCCAGTGACTCACCATTAACCCTTGATATAACTGGAACTTCTAACTATGTTTCTACTGCATAAATAAAAAAAACAAATAGTAATAAAGAGAGTGAAATGTCATAGTAGCTATACTCATTTAGAGCTGCAATCCCTGATGGGTTTTGTTTTGCTTTAACAAGACTGGTCCTAGTATCTGTTAAGCAGTATCAGCACAGGTGACTCCGAGCTTTGTGTTCACAGCGATACTTTGCTCAGATGCAGGAAAAGCTGCACAGCCCCTGCTCCTGCAGCCAGCAGAGCCACAAGTCAGCAATTACCATCAGTTTGGTCATAAACCATCATGGGAGGGGAAAGGCAACCTGCAGCGTTTCATATACTGCAGGAACAGAAAACCTTATAAAAAAAATAAAAGGAATACTTTCAACAAAACAATATTAGAAAAGAAATCTCTGCTGGATATCTTGCAGAGATTAATATTTCTTGCACAGCAGTAGCACTGAGACTACATTCTCATTTTACTAGATATTGTTCAAATACCAAGAGACAGCCAGCAAAGATGAAATGAAAGCAAAGTACAATTACTGAAGTGGGTCTGAAAGGTCATCGATGGATGCGTTTGCTTTGGTTACTTTTCTGAATTCTAAAATACACAATGAAAAGAGCAAAGGGAGAGCGACACATAATAATCTGAAATGTCTAGAGCAGACAAGTCTGATTCTAGCGATTAATTACCAGTTAATTTGTGCTTCTGTTAGGATCAGAATTAAAGTGTAACAGACGTGGCTGCTTTGTGAATATAATCTGGGTGTATGGATAAGCTAAATGGCTACTTTCTTGACCGTATGGAGCGTTAGGTTATTTTATTCATACTTGAACAAAAATAGAAGGTGGCTGTAAAATCCCCAGTGCCTGGTAAGGGGGTCCCACCCACCTCAAGGCAGCTCGCTCTGCTGAACTGCTGTTTTCCTGAGGCTGCTGCTGTCGCTGTCCTGCGTCGCAGGGTCAGAACGCGGTGCTGTTGCTGATCGCACACAACTGGGCCAGAGCCCTGGCCCTGCTCCTCCTCGCCTGCAGTTGCTCAGGCAACAAGATCGTTCAGCAGCAGAAAAGCACAGAAGGAAACTGGAAGGAGTAGGAGGAGAGAGATTTCCCAGGGGCTATAGAAAGGGCGGGGGAAAGAGGAGCAAGAATATTGGTACATGTTTCAGGGAAGATATTTGCCCGGGTTGTTGCGTAGGTGATGGTGCCAGAGGCTGCTTCAAGGCGCTTCAATTAAGCTGCTTTCTCAGTTTCCCTTTTGGAGCAGCTTCTTCCTCTCTCTTGGCTTTTGAAAGAGGTGAGCAGATCGAATGAGATGCCTGGCGTTGGACAGTGTTAATATCCTCTTGGATACCGGAACAGCATTTTTAAGGAGTCATTTAGGTGCTCTTGTTCCCCGGTGAACCTGGTACGAGGCATTCGATCTAGTCAAACACAAGTGAGGGTGCGTTGGGCTGAGAGCAAAGCTGTTCTGGCACACGCTTGTGACAGGATCTCCAGGAGCCACCGTCAGCACTCGGGGCATCTGCTCCTCTTGGCCCTCAGGACGTCAGGGCTGTATCTTCAGGCTCGTGCCATACAAAGGGTTTTGGTAACTGGTTTACCAAGTAGGGGGAGGTGGTGTCTATGATCATCCTCTTTTAGGAGTACAGAAAATATTAAAAACTCCCAATCTCACACACTTTCCATCCCTGTGTCTACCAATGCATTTGCAGTATTGATATCATTGTCAAAGCTGTTAAATGTCAGGACTTGTTACTGAAATTTCTTTAAACTTAACACTGATGAAAAATAAAGGTTTCTTGCCTCTTCATTATCATTAGTTTTAATAGTTATTGCTTTCATTTCATCAGTAACAGAACATGAATATTCTGTAGGCTCATCTGCATTCTGTCTTTGCATTTCTGACTTCCGATTGATTTATATGGATTGACTGAACTAACATTTATTTTTATAACATCTTATGAAGGATCCAGGTTTTCCTTCACATATGTTTTATTACTGTTCTCCATTAGTTCTTTTGTGAAAATATCTTTACATTGTATCTGACAGAGTCCATATGAAAATGTATTTTACTCTCTAAAAGCTGCGTTGCAGTCAAAGTTTCTATTGACAGCTAGATTTTTCTTAATTGCAATGAATGATATTGTTTGGTTCAACCCGTTTTCATAGTCGTTTTTGGAAGCTTCAGATATGAATTCTTACAGCGATGCCCACAGATCTCAGGTTTGATGGAAAGCTGCAACTTTTTACCATGAGTACTACTGACTATTCCGTAAAAATGTAAGTTTTGCGTCATCAGGTGCATAGTTGCTTTGATTTTGTTACCCTTTTCATCAGTGAAAGAATGGATGGCTCAAGAAAAGGAAGAAAGGAGAGGGAGAGTATATTGCACATAGGGAGGAAAAGCTGCACAGAAAGGAAAGCTGAATGAAGAGACCATATGTAAGTGAGGGAGGAGGAAAGATTAAGGTTTAATATTGCTTCTGAACTTTCAGATGGGAGAAAAATAAAAGAAGAGCCAGGCCTGGGAGAGGATTGATGACACAGCAGTTTAAGGAAGCATAAGCCATCTTGGAGCTGGGAAAAACAAATAATGCAGATATTTCTGGGTAAAGAGTGGGGAATGCTCAAGAAAGCAACCACAAATTCATTTAAAAGGATTGAAGGAATGTCAGAAGACAGGCATATCTTTATTTTTCAGGTAGAAAAGACTCATCCAGTGGCACTTAATCTGATGAATGTATAGCATTTGTGCCTTTGAATTTGAATCCCCACAGTTGCATTCCAGGCTGGGATCTGAAGTGCAAACAGGAACTGGCAGCTGCTCGTGGAATATTTGAATAGGGACGTTATCTTCAGAATTTTCCTTCAGCACCAAGTGTGGGCATAAATATTTGTATGCATAAGGATTTATACATCCCTCATTAGTTGCACATGTCTAAATCCTCTTTACCTTGAGATACTTATAGTGGTGGCTTTAGTTATTCTTAGGGTTGATCCTTTGGCAAATAAATGTATGACAGGGTATAATAGTTGTACACTTGCTGCTTCTAAGCCCAGCTATTAAAAATACTCCTAATTTCCCTTCAGTGAGTATACTCCATTTGTCTTCATAGCTGTGGTTGTCAGAACCTGTTTGTATCTTTCATTAGCTAATGTTTCCAAATTGCGTTTTGTGTCATTGGCAGAGAATTTAGAGCTGATTTTCTTCCTCATTCCAGAGCTTACATGTGGCCTAAGTTTTGTTTGAAGAGGGACGGCTAAATGGTCTCATTCTGGAATGCTTCTGGAAATTCCCTTCTTGATTCATACACTTGTAAATTTAGATTCTGTTTGTCACACATGAATTCTTGAGCCTAATGGGAATATCTGACTCTTAGAGGTATTTATTCCATTGGGTTTGAATGCCAGAGACCTGTACAAGCAACAGTTTGCTCTTTCTAGAACAATGTGCGGTGCTGTTGTCTGCAAAGAGAGAATGTGTTTAGACTAGGAATAGGCATGAACTGGAATCTCACATCCTCGTGTCTCTGAGTTGCAGAGAAACAGGGATTAATGGTTTTGAGTCGAGCTCTTGGCACAATACACACTTTTAGCTCTTGTTGAGAGGATGAATCACAGTCTTCCCTCTGGTCAGAATGACCACAGACTTAGAGTCATATTCATAGTCAAGACCAACATTTTGTGGCTTAGAATCACCTGTTGTCTAAATGTGTGAGATGTATAGTGGGTTAACAACAGCAGTATAAATAGAATGTGTTGTAGGTTTTAGGAGAGTATCTGTGTTCCAGGCCTTTGCTGCAAGTTCGGGTGAACACAACTTCCACCTCTGGAAGAGAAAATGCCCTTCAGAAGAAAACATTCAACTTTGGCCTGGCCTTTGTCATTAGAGGTGTCGATAATTAATAAAATGCCAGCAGGTGGCGCTCAACAATATCGAGTGTGGAGGCCAGACTCACCAGCAGCTGGGATTACTCGCTTTGGGGTGTTACCTGCACATTTTGTTTACATCACAGAATCCCAGAATGTCAGGGACTGGAGGGGACCTGGAAAGCTCATCCAGTGCAATCCCCCCATGGAGCAGGAACACCCAGATGAGGTTACACAGGAAGGTGTCCAGGCGGGTTGGAATGTCTGCACAGAACGAGACTCCACAACCTCCTTGGGCAGCCTGGGCCAGGCTCTGCCACCCTCACTGAGAAGAAGTTTCTTCTACTATTGGTTGTCACCAGAAGAGCCTGGCTCCATCCTCCTGACCCTCACCCTTTATATATTTATAATCATTAGTGAATCACCCCTCAGTCTCCTCTTGTCCAGCTCCAGAGCCCCAGCTCCCTCAGCCTTTCCTCACACGGGAGATGCTCCACTCCCTTCAGCATCTTGGTGGCTGCGCTGGACTCTCTCCAGCAGTTCCCTGTCCTGCTGGAACTGAGGGGCCACAACTGGACACAATATTCCCGGTTGGTCTCCCCAGGGCAGAGCAGAGGGGCAGGAGAACCTCTCTGACCTACTGACCACCCCCTTCTAACCCACCCCAGGTACCATTGGCCTTCCTGGCCACAAGTGCTGGCTCAGCACACAGCACCCGGTATTCCCTGCTGGTCTCCCATCCAAGTACTAACTGGACCCGACCCTGCTTAGCTTCCGAGATCAGATGAGATCGGGCGTTCTCAGGGTGGTATGACTGTATATATTTTATATACATACATACATATATGTATATATATATATGTTCCCCAAGTATATCCTGACAGTATCTGAACTAAACAATGCTGGTTCATGGTCATCCTGCTGTCCTCCAGGACCCCCAGGTCCCTTTCCCCAACACTGCTCTCTAATAGGGCGTTCTCCAACTTATACTGGAACCTACATGTTGCTCCACATAGTATGTTTTCCTAAATTAATTCATAGAATGATAAGTAATGCATCAAATCGACAGCCACCCAGTGCCGCGTGTAAGAACCGAAACTGAGGTGGGTTACGGCAAGAAGTGGCTTTGCAGTGGTAGCAACAGGGGAAGAGAAGCGCTGCGGGGTTCCAGAGAGGAAAGGCAGGAGGAAAAAATCCCTTGTTGCAGATGCGGCTTCACTTCAAAAGTAGTGATTTGTGTGAAACAAATGCCTATGGTAAATAAAACCCTTATGAAGCCTTGCAGAAGGCCAGTTAATTGCAAATAAATAATGGCTCAGATGGGTGTAATGGTGGTGGTATGTCAGAATGAATTTTTTTGCTTAGTCATGCTTTGCAATGTATGTTCAAGCATTTTTTTACTCTCATAAATACTAGAGAGAATAAGATGGGATGCCTGGATATGGAGATTTTTTCTCTTGCTCTCAGTGCTCAGGTGAAACACACAACGGGATTGAAAATGGATTAGATAAGCGTTCTTGAGGGAGTAGAGAACGCTGGGAACAGTCAGTGCTCTGGCCTATTAATTGTGAAGGATGCAAGAAGCTGCCTGGCCCTCTTCTGGTTTGGAAAAGCACAGAATTTATATTGGCTTGTATCCGATTTACAGCATTCTTCTTGTGTGTGCACAGTGTTTTGTTTTGTTTTGTTTTCCCTCCTGTCTTTAACTGCTTCAGCATATCCAGAGTGTCTTCACAATTGTGTTCGGATGTCCTTTCCCTGACGGATCCCATGTGCCTTAAAATGTCAGTAGGGCTGGAAATAAAACTGTGACCCATAAATTAATACTAAAACTCTTGTGTAATTCCAGCTTGTCAAGATATAAAATTTTACTTTTAGGCAATTTATTCTCTAGGGCAGTGTTCTCTGCCTGATTATTTTAGAACCTCACTGTTGAATTCAATGGGAAGGAAGTGAGGCTGTGACATGTATATAATTTGTGGACCCATTTTTATTTATTCTTGTATATTTTCTATACGGTGAGTGTGGAGGATAGTAAGCGCACGTAATTATTATGCGTTAATTAGTGCCCTAAAGGTCTATGTAATTAAACCTTTAATAGCAACAGATTACAAATATTCCTGGGAAATTGGTGTCCCTTTGCAAAGCAGGGCTGTTGTGGTGCAGCCGACAGACCGACAGCTTGCACCGTCCAACACAGATTTTGCTATGGGGAGAGATAAGAACACTGGTAATGAAGGGCAAAATGTCAGTGTCACAGTTTTAGCAGCTGAATCTATTCTGTCTGTCTCCTGCCAAATAGCCTATTAAACCTTTTAGCATTATGCTGCCTGTGACACTAGGAGCCGGTCCCAGTTATACTAATAGCTTTACTGTGAGAGAGAGAGAGGAGCGTGAATACCCTTCATTAGTCCTACAGACAAAATCCTGCATAGCACATGGAACAGAAAGTTGCTTAAAACGTGTTGTTCTCAATGTATTGTAGCATGTAATGTGTTAATTATCTATGTATAATATATGGCATCAATTGAGTATTGCTGTTCTACTGAAGTTCCACATTGGATTGAAAGTATAAAACTGGTGTATATAATTTCCATTTATTCCATGGCTTCTGTCAAACTAATTGACTCTTTACAAGCCCCTTTGTCTCTTTTCTTCCATGTGTACTCTTTTAAAAAGTGCTCCTTATAATTCCCGGTATAGTTCAGGGTGACACAAAGAAAATGTCCCAAACTGAGCAGAATTTCATCACACAGACTTGTCAGAAACATTTTGTGAGCCATGCTACACTTCAATATAATGAACTGTTATCCTTTCCTAAGGTTTGCTTCCTTACTTAGCAGTTGTCCAGAAATGCGGTATGCTGTTTGCTTATGCACCATTATTTCTTTCACAGAAAATGCCCTTTTTTTGTTCCACCCTCCCCCCCGATACTGGTCAAGAACCCAATTTAGTTTGGTTTCTCAAAGTACAAATATTATTAGAGGCTTAAGAGTTATGGTATTGCTTAGAAACAGATTTCAAAGACTTTTATCCTCCTCGGTTGGGTATCTCGGTTCCTATGGAATTGCGGAGTGCAAGATACCGTAGGAATCTGCCTGAAAAGCTTAAGCAGACAGTCAACTCCTATTCATGGCAAGATACCACACTGTGCTGATTCAAAAAAAACCCCAATCAAACCAAAAGAAGTCAGAGGTAGATGTGTAGTCTGTGAATGTTTAGTAGGAATTAAACCCAAACTGAAGCGGTAAAACATCTCAGGTACTATGCAATGTTCCGCATCTCACTGTGTGTACTTGGAAGAAGAACCTCGCAAGATGCTCACTTTGAGTAGCTGCTTTGGAATAACTAGGGGAGACATTCTGTTGCATAGTGTTTGATCGTATTATTCCATAAACAAAGACAACCCTCAGCTTCAGTAAGACAGGCCTGTGTTGTAGATTAACAGAACCATGAAATAAAAAATAAATCATCAGAAATGAGGTATGCATGAGTGAGCAGAGAGGGAAATGAGCCCTGATTTGCCTGTGTAAGTTCAGTTCCTCCTGTGTACATGGGTGAATAAGTAGCCTTGAATCATGTGGTCACGTACTGTGGGAACAGCTCAGCAAAAGCGGAGTGTGGTTTCTGCAGCGCTCCTGTCCCTGTGAGACCACGCTCTGCAAGTGTGTGCATTCCCACACATTTCTTCAATGCATTTATCTTCTCTTTAGCTTCCTCTCAAACTAATTGAATAATTCAACAGCTTATTTCCTGCAAAGATCTATTGGCCGATATGTTTACTTTCAACTTTGCTGTTGGCTGGGGTTGTAATTGCTGCAAATCTCCGCGTTTTAAGCATTATGAAAGAGCTGAAGCTATGTTTCTTTCTCATAGTCCAGTTTCTCATACACAGTTGGTATTCTTATGCAGTGTTTGAAGAGCTCCTGCTGTGCTTTGCTGGCATATCCATCTTTTGATATCTTTCCGATTAAAAGAGGTTTTCCCTTGTCAGGCTTTCAAGTCAGCAGATGCTGAAGAGGCAGGCTGAGATGTCTAAGCTCAGGGAAGATTTTGTCCCCAAAGCTGCAGTTTGGGGAAACATACAAGAAATTCCTGCTCCCCATATGCTATTGTACAGAACAACATGTGGTCCTCTCCCGTTCTTACTAGGGAAGCGGTGTTTGTGAACGCAAGCTTTTTCTGTCGCTAAGATGGATGTACTCATGTTTGCAGGGCTTTTGTGCACGGCCATCAGTTAGTCTGATATTACTTCCAGGCTTTGATTTCGTGTAGAATGAATTAATCTTGAGACTTCCGGAGTGGAAAAAAAAACATCAGAAGAGGGAAATCCAGTGTTTCTTCAACTAGCATACTCTTTAAGGACAGAAGATGTGCAAATTTCTTTGGATTTCTTTGTGTCAGACTGCAGTTAGAGCTAGCAGTGCACTTACAGGACTCCACCGCTGGCTGCTTCTTCACTCAGCCTTTTGCTCCGTGATGGGTACTGCAACGCAGTCTCAAAATACACGTAGTGTTGCCATACGGTCTGTTTGTGTGTCACACATGCATTGGTTGTGGTTTTCATTTTCAGAACAGTCCCTTCTGAATGTTCTCATCACTCGGAAGGCTTCTTCCTTTACGCTGGCACAGGGGAGATTTCACAGCTTCTGCTTAAAGGCGCCTTCTCTTAAGTAACTGAGGTTATTGTAGCACATCACTTGAGGGGCATACAAGAGGAGAGACTTCATCTGATATTCCAAAATAAATGCCGACACAGTTTTTCAGTTAAAAAAAGTTTGCCAGAATATTTTAGAAACTAACAATTATATGCTAATATTTCTAGACTAACAGGAATAGAAATTAGAATTAATGAGTTCTCTGCAGGTACATCTGTCACATATTTAATAATACGAGGCATATTTCATGCTGGTAGCACTCTGCCAGCATTATGCAACCCTTGTGGTAGCTCTCTGCAGTAAATACCAACCTTGATGTGCTACTGGAGAAAACAAATGTTAGTTTCCAGGCCTGACAGCCTGAGGTGCCTGCGTGTCTCCCCTGAAGTCAGTGGATATAAAGGTTGCATGGACTGTCTGTAAAAAGCTGTGCCTCGGTGGATTGATGGTGTTACTTGTGACTGAAAATGTCCTTCTCTAAAACCTCTTTCTGATTTAGAGCCTCTGACCACCGCGGCTCTGCATTGCGCAGTCGGGTGCATCACTTTGCAGTTGCTGGAGCCTCGAATACAGAGCAGCAGCGATTTCCAAACATACCTGTTGAGCTGCTCATGTCTCCTGGGATAAAGACCGAGATAAACGCTGCATAAATATATTTGCTTATGCAACGAAGTTTTAACCTGGAATGAAGCTGCCAAGCTTTCTGTGGATGCTAATCAAGTGACCTGATTTGTCTCTGTTGCCGTTCTCCCCTGTGTAAAATTAGGATTATAATTGCACCTATCTGGAAGAATAAATCTTTTTTAGCACTGACACAGTGTTGATTCAATAGAAATATGTCTTCATCTCTCTTATGATGGAAAAAGAGCAAAGGTGCCAAGCACTGCTGTCCTTGGCATTGTACTCACACTGACAAAGCCATCCTCTTCTTTTGGCAAACTGTGTTCGTTCAAAATAAACAGGTAGATACTGGACTCTTCCAGTCTTTCCAGAATTAAACAAATTGCATCCGTGGTTCATTTAACCTGAAATTTCTAAGAGAGTTTATGTAGAAATGGAAACGCGCTTGAAATGTTGCTGCCTTTACTCATTTGGCTTGCTCTGATTTTTAGTCACAAGTAATATAACCAACTATTCGTAGTTTTCAGTATGAAGGTTGAATATAAGGCACGTAGGCCTGATAGTTTCAAGAGCTGCTGCAGCAGTTCTACCTGTGTGTGAAATTGGTGTTGGCAGGTGTTGAATTCACTTCCCAAAATAGGAGACCCACTCTCAATTGGTTCGAGTGTGGTCCTGGGAGATGTTCGTGCTTCTTTTTCCACTACACACTTCAGGAGAGGATAATTCTATACGTGGTTTCCAGAAATATCTCGTGCTGCACCTGAGTTATGAGGCTTTCCTGTTGCAGTGTTGGATGCCTCACACATATGAGATAATACTCTCTTTTTCCTTTCCTTTTCAGCGTGTCATTATGACTGTCATTTTGTGCCTTGCTTTAAAATTGGTTTCTCCTTGCAGACTAACCTCCAGTCAAAATGACATCTTGTTTGCAGATGGATCATCTTGGCTACTGTTTAGGAGCTCCTGAAGCATATGTTAGTGACAAAAATTATCCATCGGTACTTACTATTCATTCCTCCACAAAGGCTTTCAAAGAATAACTACATTTCTTTTTATTTTTAAGGATAAAGATACAAGAGTTGTTGATAAGAACTGTTGATGTCTCACCACGGTTAGTGTCCCTGAACTAAAGAAACTGGTGTAGTTTGCCGTTCTGTTGCTTTAATTCTGAGCTGTAGCATCTGAAAAGACTGCTTTTAAAGGGGAAGAGGAAATAGCAGGGTGATGCAATCCCCGTGGTGTAGTCCTGATGACTGCAGGCCGAACGCGTGGGCTTTAGCAAGTCACTGTTCTCCCTCGGGACGTGTCTGCGCTGGACTTTGCAGAGTAGCTTGGAGGTGTCCAACCTGACCCAGGACCAGCCTGTCCAGACCCAAACGAGCCCCTGGCAGAGCCCTGGGGACCTGCCAGCTCTCACTCCAACCAGCTGGGCTCCTTTGGAACTTGTTTGGTTTCTAGACGTTGCATCTCAGGCTTCAGAAAGGACCTACCTAGTTCTGGTTTTCCTTGTTTCATCTAGGGGAAATGTTACCTGTGCTATAGGCAAAGCTTTCTTGCTTGTGAATAACAAATGCGAGGTGCAGTCAGTAGTTTTTGTAGGACATCTTTAACTTTTTAAGGGCTGCGCTAGCATCAGCGACTCAGCAAGAAAGTATGTTGAAGTGAAAAGGGATCATCCATTCTTCCGAAAGAGATCCTGGAACAGCATGGAGATAGCAATAACTCTCTTTCGGTATACTAAACTAAATTGCTGAGAATGATGAATGAGGGGGAAAAAAATGGTTTTAATTCTCTTGATCTAATCTGTGGAGTTTAATTAGGTATCCAGTTTTAAAACCAGTTATGTTTGCATGTGGCTTTAGCACTGCCTCTTAATTAGAAGAGAAAATGTGACCGTGTTATTCTCTCACAGACTTCTCAGTAAATGGTCTTTAAGGTTGAAATTCCCATCAGAAATATTAAGTATTCTTTGTGAAAGAGAACATTATGGGAACATTATAGACACTTCATCTGAACTGGTTTCTCCACCTTTCTTCTGTGAATTCATCTGCCTCCTACTGCCAGGTATCTGTATTGTATATTTTGTAAGAGGGCAGCTCATGCATTGAAGATCCTTATTGATCAGCCGTGATTTGAAGAAGTGCTATGCAGACTTGGCCTGAGTTCAGCAGAAGTCAAATCAAGGACAGGGCTGGCAAGTGTTCAGGCTCAGGCACCACAATGCTGAAATCTGCATTTATTCTAATCTGTCCAGATATGATTTCTGCGGTGCAGCCAGTGGCTAAGGCTGACCTTAAATCCAAAGAATCCTTGACTGTTGGTCTGTTTCCAAAGGCTTAATCCTTTTTTGTCTTGAGTTCCTTTTGTTTCTCCTTTGCCTCCACAGCATTGAATGATATTTCTGCTGCTGTTTTATTTTTCCCCGAAGCAGTCCTGCACATCACTTATGGATTATTGCTATTTTTTCCACTTCCTTTCTGAAGTATCCGTTTCACTTAGTCCTATTTCTGCAGCGCTGTTTGGGCTGCCATGCAAGCTCACTTTGGATTGCATCAGTGCTCCCGTCAGCCCGCAGCAGGATCCCAATGGGAGTCGGGGCTGAACACACAGCATACGCGCTTCTCCCTCTCCCCCTGGGCTTAAGCGTTGGAAACCGAGCGCAGGAATCTTCCTAGCACCGTCATAGCACAGACCGACAGTTCAGTGAGTGAGTGTTACAAATACTACAACTGGAACAAAAAGAGGAAATTAAGAAACAAGCTGTGCTGCCTAAAGTGCCCATCTGTGATCTTTGTAGGTAACCTAACGATGCTTTATGTTATTTCATAGATAGGCTCGACTGTCTGTCACTGTGCAGGCAAGACATCTTATCCCATTCTGCTCATTTCCTTCATGACGTCCTTGTGCCAATGCATGTCCCGTGTGCACCTCGAGGAAAACCACTGCCTTCTGCAGGCTGACGGCACCGAGGAAGAGGTTACTGAGAGCAGGACGGGGAGTTCCTGACCTCGATTTCAGTGCCCGGCTTTCTAGTGTCTGGGTTCAGCAATTACAGATGGAAGTCCGTGTGAATCCCTGGAGCTCACACCCTGCAAGCAGGGAGTGCTCACACAGCCTGATTTCATACACACTTGTAAAAGACATTGGGATGGATAGAAATGTTGTATCATAGCTTCAAATTCAATAACCTCTACAAAGTACATATGAGTTAGAATTTTTCTGAGGCTTATGTGTACATTTGTTTCAGGGACAGCAAGATGCACACCTTACCAGTTACATGCTCTTCAAGATAAAAAGCAAACAAACACCAAATCAATCCTCTTAAGATTTCTTTTTTAATATAGCCATTGCAATGTATTTTTCTGTCTGACTTGTTTTCTTGGAAACAGCTGAGTCATTTCTTGCTGAAGAGCTCTCCAGAATTTGTAGCCAATGGCATGGAAAATTTTGCTGCAAAGATTTATAGGAAGCTGAAGTGGAGTTGTTTTAATGGGGAGCGGCAGGCAGTGTACAGGATGGAATTCAGGGAGCCCAGAGTGTAACACACTCACATGGAAACACAACCTTAATGTTACATCGTCCAAGTGAATAGAACACGAAAGGCTTTTATTCTGCTAAAGGAACATAAAATATTTTAAAACAACTCGATCTCTTTTCACTAATAGTGTTCATGCGGGTAGCAAGCCTAGCATATTAGATGGAAATCTGACTGTTTTTGTAAATCTGAGCAAGATAACAGGTCTTTGGTTTCACTTGGAGTGTAGAGTTTGTAGCTGCTTCCCGCTGTGGCTGGAAGCTTTTCTGTTCGTAGCAGGCAACTGTTTTCCCATACGCTGAGATTCCTTATCACATACTCGGTAAGTTTCCATATTACAAAGGTTGTGTAAATTGAATTACACTACCACCACCTATGGATTCAGGGCTATCTTATTTGCATAACAAGCGGTCTTGCAAACAGTGTGCGTACTGTACACTCCCCAATTAGGCTTTCTTTTCAATCCTCTTGGTCGTTCATAAAGAGAGGGAAGGTCTTTTCTTTGGTGGTGGTGTTGCAAAGAAAAGCTGCTAATGAAGGAATGATGAATGGTCTGATTGTGTTGCTGTTTGTATAGTTTCACCTTCATTTGCATCAGTACCAGGCACAGATCCCGAGACTCATTTTCCAGTTTTCAGTGCTCCTCTTCTTTGGCCCCTGCCTGCACTAGAACCAACCAAACAAGCACATTTATCTCTGCCTCCTAGGATACAGAAAAGGAATATTTCCCTTCTTGCATCATCGGGGCCTACGCGTGGTGGAATGTGGACCTCTCCCCAAACACTTCTCCCATCTTCTGCTGGGGGTTGATTTGGAAATCTGACACCCGCTGGAGGATCCGCAAAGTGTACACATCACTGTCCTTTCCCTTGGGAACGCTTAATGCATCATCTCTAAGTGTGGATCCATTTCCTGCTCCAAGGAATGGATCTCTTAGTTAGGATCCTCCTGCAGCAGCTCCCACACAAGGTTTGGCCCTGTAAAAATAACTCCCCTCACCCCCAAACCCAGAGAAAGCACGTAAGCAGAGTGTCAGATTGCTTACATAGCAAACCCCTGAATTATCCAAATCAACAGACTGTGAGTCCGTCCTGCAGAGCAAACAGTGGAGCGATCTCTCTCTCCCCATAGCAGCGACTATACGCAACTCCCATTTGACAAGTGACTCTTCAGTTCTGGAGTTCTTTGGTTCTTCCTATTTTTCCCGTCATTTTGAAAATATATCAACTGCCAAAAAATAATGATTTTCTTTTAAAGAAAAGAAGAAAAAGAAAATTAAAGAATGTGGCCCTTTGTTTTCTCTATCTGTTCAGGGAACAAGCTTCATTTGATTGAATGCCAGGGAGAGGATAATGCAGTCTCCCATTAGGCTTGTTTGCATCTTTTTCCAGGATGACAGTTTAAGTCTGCTGGCTACAGATGGCCTTTGACAACTGACAACACTTGCTGTGATGCCAGCGTGTGACTTCATCGGTGTGACACTGCATGTGACTGCAGCTTTCTTCCTCTTTTGCTTGCAGAAACTGTTCTTCATTCCAGTAGCACCAGAATAACAGAGGTTTCCCTTGCATAAAAGAACCCAAAGCCTAAAACAGCACTGCTGCTTCTGCTGGAAGACACTGGGAGCTGCAAAAACAGTATTGTTGGAATCTGTTTGTTTGGGGCTTTAACCGCCGAGTCTGAAATTAGCTTGGCCAAATTGGGTAAAGCATCTTCAGAGTTTCTATATGTTTTTGAACTAACAGTTTCCAATTCTGTTAAGGCCCACCTGGCCGCGTAAGGGTTTCTGTAACATCTCATCCCTGTGCACCAGCGTGCTTCCCAAGGAAGGGAACACAGGCTCTGCAGAGCTGGCTGGTTCTGGTGCAAAGCCTGTGGCCCTGGGCTGGAATTTGCAGAAGCAGTTTTTGTCTCGTCTGAGTCTTGGCAACCTCAGGGAATGCTACAAGTTGAATGAATGAAGTCATCCATCATCTAGCAGTGACTGGAGTAGGTTGAACTCATTCCCATTCTGCCTCTTGCTTTAGACACAGAAACAAAGTAAGGTTTATCTTCTAGACTTTTCTTTTTACTGCCTTTAAACAGTTTGCTCTGTGCTTGGTAGCTATTATATTTTTCTAATTTTTATTATAACTGTTTGATCAAAACATGGTCCTAGGGCCTATTCTAGCACAGCTAACTTAATATTTGCCTTAAAAAAAGGAGGTGGGCAAATAGTTTTATCTTTGCTTCAACATTTTTTTCTGTTTATTGTTTTAGCCAGCTAGAGAGCTGAGATAGGCGTATAGCGGTACAGCTCATAGTGCGAACGCATGCCGCCAAAGTAGTCCATCGCAGGCCTGGACTGGGGATGAAGTTTAGCAAATACTGGGCTTCGTAACAAGACAATAGCCAAGAAAGTTAAATGCTGTGGAGGAACAAAACTCCAGTCCTAGCAGAATATAGTGGTGGTGTTATCTGTCAGCACCTGAATTGCAGCTTGCTCTGGCAGACATGGAAATACTTTGTGAATGCCAGGCACGTGGACCACGAGCATTCGCGCTTCTAGGGAGTTCTCTGCTGCGTGTCCCAAGAGGGGATCGAGCTGGTGGTGGCACAAGGAACAACTGCCTTGCGGGTGCATCAGTGTGCCCAGCTGGAATAAGAGTTGATCAACAGAAACAAAAATACTAGGAGTCATATTTTTCATTCTTCTTTCTTTTTAATGGAACTACAGGAAGCCTTCTCTGAACTGTATGGTACAAGCATTTCAAAGTCTTCATGTTAGCCATTCAGCTTTAGCAAAATGATGTAGTTTTCAAGATCCAGGGAACAATGAGGACTATTTATAATAATCTCTGTTTGTTCAGAGATCCTGTCTTCACCTTGGAGTCACACTCCTGTGAGAATGCCACTGTCATGGGGCTGTGGACCATATGAGAGAATAGGAAAATGAATATGTTTTTATCTGAAACTTTATTTTCTTTGAATGACAATGTTCTTGAGTCTGGCCCACTGTGAAAAACAGAGGACAGCCTAGGAGAGGAATGAAAAAGAACATCCCGGGATTTGTATTTGGTATTGCTAAGGAGAACCCTGCTTCTGCAGAGCATGAGGAAATTCCATAACACTTTCAGAAGACAGTTTAATAAAATAAAATTGAACTATCCTGGATAAATAAATTGCCTCAATTAGAGGGACGTTTTGGAAACAAAAGATTCTGAGCAGTTGGTTCTGGCTCCCTACTGTAATCAGGCTGAATTAGCCTTTGTCTGATGTGTGACTCAGAATAGGTCTGTGACTCTCTTTACAAGAAAACTTCTTCAAGTATTACTAGTAAAATGTTCTATTCCCCACATCCTGCCAAGAAAGGGTGGGACAGATGCTGCAGATTTAGAACTTCGACACTTGTCCCATCTGGTCATATGGTAATTTAAGAGATGGCAAAATAGAGGAATGACACTGACAAAAAGAATTTCTATCCCAGTTTCTTCAGTCATGTGGCAAACATGTTGGATGAACAATCAGGGTGGCATCCAGCGTGTTGGAAGTGCTGAGTTACAGTTCCTGTGCTGTTCTGAAACCCATCACCTCCTCTGTCAGGCAGAGTGTTTGATCCCTTTGAGCTGGCAGGCATGTGGCCGGCTAAATGTCACCTCTGTTGTGATGCTCAAACCACCTCTTCACAGACATAGCCACCAAAATGTTAACAGGGTTTCTGTAGCGTATCTCAATACAACTCCTGTTCCAAAAGACCTTGGGTCCAAAATACTGGTTACTTCTTGTGCCTTTGATCCTTGTGACTGTGGATGAATATCTGCTCTTTTCTTTTGAGATTCAAGAACATGTGAATTTTCCCCGTGTTTAGCCTGATCTTTCCCTATCTAGTGACTGTGAAGTTGAGCCCTTGGAAAGGACGGAGAAGAATAGCAGCTGCTTGGCTGTGAGAAATCACTTTGGCTGGCAGTTTGTGAAAGAACACAGTCTGTTGACTGGTTGTGATATAAATATTCAGGGCTGGATTGACAGTATGCAGGACATGAGCCTGCTGGGAATAGTGAAACTGAGCCATGACTTCTTTCCTTCTTTTGTAATCCTTTTGTGAAGGCGCAAAGGGTGTCCAGCAACAGGTTTCTTTCCTTCCCAAGATAAGCCGTTAGAGGACAAATCAAACTGAGCGATGAGGAGTTTTTGTTGGTGTTTTTTTCCACTTGGTTTCAACTTCTGCAAACAAAGCCAGAGCGGGTAAGTGAATGTGGTTTAGATGCTTGCTGGACCCCAAAAAGTGCTGAGTCTCAAGGAGCTCTTGCTTCCCCGAGGCTGGAGAGGGGCTGCGTTAATAGCAGAGCGTGCTTTGGTGTTGGCTCCATTGGGCCATTTTTTGTCGTGATTCACCTCATTGCCCATCGGTTTGAGGCTCGATGCAAAAGATAATTAATTTCAGTGAGGGTGAAGAAGCAGCTCTCAGTGACACTTCGGGGACTGCATTTAAAAGCTAATTAATATGGTGACATCAGTACTGAGGAATGTTATTTGCAGTCAGATGTGGCCAAAGAGACCAATGGTTCTACTCCAAGACATATGCAATTATAATGAAAAAAAAAAGAAGAAAAGAGGTTTAAATGGCTTTCTAGTATACATGTTCCCAGAACTTTAAAACTGCTTGTTACTTTTTAACCTACCCCCTCTTGAGTGAGGTGAAAGCAGTGTGATTACAGAGACAGGCATAATAGCCAGCTGGGGTGAATATTAGAGCCAAGCTAAGAAACTGCAGTTCTGCTTATCAGCGGACTGAAAACTGCCTCCGGTCTGAGATTTTCCCAATAATATAGACTAGGACCTAGATTGGTGTGTATTATGTAGTTTGCTTATATTATGCAGTTGCATACGAGGTGGAAGCATTTTGTCTATGTACTTATGTTTGTGCCATTTATTTCCCCTTTTCTTCGGGGGCATTTCTGTGTACGTGACAGGAGTGAACCTGAGTCGAGCTCGGATGTTGTTGGGCAATCTGCAGGCAAAAAGCAAAGGCAGGGGAAAGGCATGAATGGAAAACCACCAGATTGCAAAAGGAAACCAAGACTGGCTTCTTGCTTTGTTCTTATTGACACACGCAGTTTCTCCTTCACGTTCTTACGTTGCTGAGAAACCCTGTCATCTGTAAACAAAAACATCTCTTGCACTATCGTGCTGAGTGTGTGCAGAATGTCAAGAGGGAGAGATCTGTGGGCAGCCTACAAGAGTTTGCCACATTATTTCCATGCACACAAAAGGTGACGTACTTTTTGGCATGAGATTTACCTCCCTGACAGGCAGCCTTTCTGCAGTTCGTGTACTTTCGGTAAGGAAGTTTTTCTGAAGACCTGACTCGCATATTTTTAAGTAGTAAATAAAAAGCTATTATTATGAATTATGTTTCAAAGCATCGGTCAATATTGTACTAAAATTACAGCACGTGGGATTATTGTTATCTTCAAAAAGACGGACCCAACACGTTACAATTACACAAAAATTTACCAACGGGTTAATGAGTTATTGAGTTTTAGTAACCTTTTTATAAATGCTCTATGTTCCCTCCACCTGCTGCACAGACTGTCGGAGTTTCATTCATGGGCAGTGATTTCAGATTTGGTCCCTGTATTGTACAGTCTTAACCAGGAGTCCCTGACTCGGGCTTACTGAATATCTCTCCATACCCTTGGAAAGACAGGTAACTTTGGTGGTAGATTTAGGAAATCCTTGCAGAATTTCTCTAGCTAATGAATGTTTTACTGACAATAGATTTTGATCTTCAACATTTTCTGTCCACTTTTTACATCCTGTCATCCCTTCATTAAGTCTCAGGATGAAGGGATTCCTTTCTGAGCTGTTGACCAGCATTTACCCAGGAAGGGCCAAGTCTGTCCTTGGGTTTTTAGAAGCGTAGCCCTAACTAAAAAGTGCTAAGACTGCAGGATTACATCTGAAATCAAAGTTTGATCCCAGTGGTGAAATAACAGAACGTTTCCTCAGCCAAAAGCTGCTTAGTCAGACAGCCTGAGAGTAATGGACTGGCTGTGTTTGTGTTGCTGCAGTGACACATCGCGCGGCTCAAACCAAGAGGGCACAGCTGGCTCGGGGTCCCTAACGGAAGATGTTCCCGGTAATGAAGCTTTGTCACCCTAAACTGGTGGCAGCAGATGGCAGCGCACGGGCTCACGTTCGCATTCCCCATTATATCTGCAGGGGTCTTCTGTCCTTAATAGGGGACTTGTAGCTGGGCTTAATGGGCTCTGACTAATGACTAAAAAAGAAAAAGGATGAAGAATTAGTTCCTTTGTGATTTTCCTTTCTTTCTTTCACCCATCCTTGACAGGCTGTAAATGGATTTTCTGTAGCTGCTGCGTTTCAGTGGGAAAATCAGCAGGCTATGTTTTTAGATGATTAGTCATTATTGATAGGGTTTGTGCTCGGCTCTTACACCGTAACCATGTGAGACCGAGAGGTAACAGGAGACCTTTGAGTTTCCAAGTGAGAATTCCTCCTGGGGTGTCTCTGGGCAAAAATGGCCCCAATGCTGTTCATCCCCAAGGCAGCAACGAGACAGGTTGAGCTTCATCGCTTGTGACCTACCAGGCTCTGGCTGCTTCGTTCCTGCAGCCCTCCTGGCTCCCTGCATCTGTGCACAGTCAGACCCGCTGTGTGAACCTCGTGGAGAGAGAAGACACTGCAAACCCCCGCATTTTCTACATCCTTTTAGTCCACCCTCTGCATTTTTAGAAGGCTTCAGGTTTCCAGATATTCATGATCTAGAATACGCACAAGAAATTACTTTGTTGTTGATAAGGCTGAGAAATGTAAAATTTTAGTTTATCCTTCAGCCTTAGCAAGTAATTCCAGCTTCAAGGAAAACTGTGCGGAGTAAGTTCGCTGGTGTCCCGCGTTGGCACGGTTTGCAGAGAGCTTGGCATACGCCGTGCCACAGGGGAGGAGTGAAGGCAGAGAGTGTTAAAGTCAGCTCAGAAGTTGCTTTTAGAAAGTTTTCGTCTTGAGGATTTGGATGTATGATCTGATGACAACGCATTCCAGTTTTGGGGTATTTCTTTTCAAAGTTGGTGTGTGATGTCTGCCCAATAACAGCGGAGGAATGAAGAGGCTGTTCCAGGCTCATTCTTCTCTGTTTGCATTTACAGTTAGTGGTTCTGCTTCTCCACCAGAAACAAGCGTATTAACATAAGCAAACTTAAAAAAATAGACAAATCCAAAAGGCGGTTATGTTAGGTTTGCCTAAATTACAGGGGTTAATTAACATAATTGAGGTTTGCTGGTTTATTGCAGCCAAGGATCTGGCCAAAATAAGTACAGCGTGTAGCACGATTGTCATGTACTTCAATTAACAGAAAATTAGAAACACGTGTAATTGGTATTATGTCTGGTAAATAAGTGAAATAGACTCAATCATTCATTTCTACTTGATCTCCATCTGTTGGAAGCAATGGCAGATTTTCCGAATCAGATCTGTAAAATGACTGTGAGAGCTTTTGTTGAGCCGTGAAATGAGGCATTTGAACACAGTGGATCACCCAGCGTTTTGATGGCACGAAATAATGAAGTGGTAAAATGCTCTTAGTACCCTACTAATTGGTTATAATGGAAGTAAATTACCTTGGTTGAAAATCGCTTACTGGACAACTAAAAGGTATGTTCCATTTGTGTGAGCGGTTATTGAGATGTTTGTCATATTGTACAGACAAGAGACTTTGGGTCAAAAACTTTGGAAAAACAACTCCTAAGAATCTTTCTGACCGTGGCTTTGGTGCTGGGTGATTAGGTAGTCCCGTTTGAACTTGAAAATCACATTTCCAGCACTCATACAATTCTGTGGCTTGGGTGACTCTTTTGTCACCTCTAACCTGTCATATCTCAGCATGGATCTTCAGAGTAATGCCAAAACCAGTCACCATGACAGCTCACATTGACTGGAGGACTGACTCACTATTGTCCAACTTACTGTCTAGGGAGACCATACTTCCATCAGGTTTGTCTATTGGAAAGATATTTCCAGTAGCCAGCAATGGGTTTTCTTCTTTCACATTTGGTTTTGGGGCAGGCTCAGGTCCGCAGGCTGCACACACAGCTGCACGAAGGAGACAATGAGCAGCGCCCAAAGAGCAGGGGCCGAGTTCTCTGGAAGAAAAGGCAGCCCCTCGCTTCATTTTGGAACAAGGAACGGACAAAAATCGTCTGTGTGCACTATTGGTAGAGGGAGAGAAGGAATGATGGATACAGCACAGAAATGAACAGGAATCATTTTAGTAATGTCAGTGAAAATAGTTTTTTTCAAACAGAAAACATTGAGTGTTAACTGTCTCCATTTACACACGCGCTGCTCCCCTCAGTACTTACATTTTCTGTGGTGATAATTTCACTGATCATTTCTACGGCTGGATATTCCGCATTTCTTCTTTCTGTCTAGAGATAAATACTGAATGTCTTATAGTTCAATGGTTGCTGTCCAGGTTAGAGTGTGAAAGTAATAGTTACTGAATTATTAATTGTATTTGGTCAGACTTTAGTGAAATAATTATCTGCTTGACTTGCTGCTTAATATTTTTATTCTTAAAAAAATCGTTTGAATTCAAGGATTATATCATGCAGTGTGCCTGACTGCTGTGGATCGAGTCCCATTAAAGGATTTTACCCATCCATCTTCTGTTCTTCTTTAGCATAACAAATGTGAAATAAGGTCACACTTGGAAAAGTCTGAAGTTATGCTGTCTTTCGGTTGGATTTCTGGTGCCGTGGTAGGGCTACTTCTACAGTCCCTTGGGGCTGAGCAGAAATAATGGGAGCATGCGCTTCAGCAGGTTCTCAGGGCTCCTTCCTGCAATTCAGCTCCTCTCTTGGTGCACCCAGGATTGCCGTGGAGCTGCGACTTCCTCACTGCCTTCAGCAAAACTCGCATGGACAGGTGAGGCTTGTGGAATAGTTTTGTCTTCCGCATAAACACAAAGCAATGTCAATCAAACTCGGCCGTAAATATTTTTTATCAGTGTTGCAATCTTGTTGCTTCAGTACACAAACAGTAAATACAATTTAGGGGAAGCTAGAAACTTCATTGTAAGATTTATTGAAATATTTACCAGTGCAAGGACCCAGTCTTGAGATCTTTGACTGATGTAAGTTACTAAAGCCTAATGTAAGTATCTGCTAGATGTGTGAGACTGGGAAGAAATCGTTTTGCATTTATGAAGTCAGAGGAAATATATTTGGCATAAAGTGTTTCATAAAAGGTGAATGCAGATCGCTGCCTGACAGCCCGGTTTATCCTGCGTGTCTCAAAGACAATTCCAGGGCTTTCATAGAGCGCTATCATCTTTTAGGCTGAAGTCTGCAACATTTGTACACATCGATTATTTTATTATGTGAATACTTTTATTGAACTTCTAAGTATTTTCAACATAGAGCCTTGGTCAGTAAATGCTTCAGAGAAGCTATTATAATGCCCAATTTTTGGCTTTATTGTAACAGAAATAATAATAATTTAAACACATACCAAGTATATTTGTCGAAACTTTAGTGGCAAATATTCTTTCTAAAATGTGTTTTGAGAAAGAACATATCGCTTACCAACCATTGAGAAGAAACTGGATTTATGTATGTTGGGAGACAAGATGTCAGTGTTTCAGATGGACTTGTCAGTGCAATCATGCTACAGGTGTTTAGGAGAAGGGAGATTTTCTTTTTAACCGACTACATTTGAGAAGAAGTTTCTTGTAAAGGTTGTGGGCCAAATAAAATCAACTTCAGTTGAATTGCATATGGTAAATCAGATTTGGATCACTTGATAAGCAAGAATTTGTTGATCCTTTTGACAAAAGATCAAATTTAAGTCTAGTTGTGATCAAGCAAATTTTTTACTGAGAGTGCAGTCACACTAATTTCAGACCATATCAGCCATCGGCTCATTTTTTTCCATAGTGGGATGCTTACAGGAGTAGATTTTGGTCCTTCTGTGGATGCATGAGAACACTCAGATATATTGTGCCATTAGCCAAAAATCTTGGGCCAAATCTTCCATGTTAGTTAAATATATCTGGATTAAGTCATACATTCAGATTAGTACTTTACACTACTGAATGAATGTCACCAATATAGTAATTGAGATGTGTTTGTTTGCCCAGGATTTCCTGCCACAACATCTGTCTTAGTGAAAGCTTTCCTATCACAGAGAAAAACCCGCTGATTCAGGTAAGAACACTGATTGTTTTGTTGCACCGTTGAGGTGTAGGCATTCAGAGACATGCAGCAAGCCTCGTATTAATTACATGTCTTAATAACTCCTACTTTGTGCTATATGGTGTAAAGGGCTTCAGAGGCATCGCCAGAAATGCCTGGCTGATAACTGCCGCACTTTTTATCTGCTGGGAGCCTGACTGACATCTTTGAACACTGTTGTATCTAAACAGCTTGAATATGTGACCTCGTTCCTTAAATACCATCACTTGAACAGCTCTTGTTGCTAAAATAAAAGCAGCGTTGATTCTCGGTTGTGAAATCTTCTACAGACCCTCTGACAAGCGCAAACTAAACCACACCTTCTACTATGATCAAATGATGGCTTTTTGGTGGCAATTCCAGCAAAGGGATCACTTGTGGTTTTTCTCTCATTCACTTTGTCAAACCGTGGCTGTCACAAAAAGCTCTGGCACATGGAATAAGACTGGGAAACGGACCACAAGGCAAACGATCCCGGAAAGGTAAAGCGGCTGAATGGTTTTGTTTTCTTCTCCTGACAAGTAGCTTGTTAACTGCTCCCTAGACTGAGGCGGGATTGGAGTTAAGCCAGGCTTTGCGGTGGGAGGAAAAGAGGCCAGTGTCAGCTTTCTCGTTTCACGCTGTCTCCAGTGCTCAGAAATAAGCCCTCTGCAATGCAGGCCTGCGGTACTTCCCTGAGTATAACCAGCATTCTAAAAACACGGGCTGTGCCCTCCATTCCAACACAACTATGTGTTTCTCTGGAAACAACGTCTCTGAGTTTTTCCCCAAGAAGTGATATTTGGAAAAGCTCAACTTTTAGCGGGAAGCTGAAGCACGGACGCATTAAAAAGAAGTTTAAAATTGTTATCCCTGAAAAGCATTTTTGTGAGAGGACTGATGTGCAAATCCCCTGCAAAGTAAATAAGAAAGAAAAATAATTATCATTTTAGTGAGTGTATTTGTTGACTATTGTTTAATCAGTCTTTCCAGTTATTTGGAGTCTGGTGCTTAAAACAGTATTTTGCAATGCAATTGTTACTACGTATTTGCATACAATTGTTTTGCGGATGCATTTATGACCATAGGGGCCAATTTATGTTTAGTTACTATTGGCAGCGTCAGGACAAGTGCCATAAAGGCTGAAGGGGTCATAGGGCAGAAAGGATGTCCAGGTAACTACCACATCTTTAACATAATCTAGACATCTCCCCCCAAAAGCTGGCTATAATTGGTTTGAAATTGTGTTTTATTTTCAGAATATAACCTGATTTTCTTCGAGTAAAAACCTTTTTTAGATAAATCCTGCTCTTAGGTCCGGTCCAGCAAATACTTTGCTAGTAAGTGCAGTTTTGGATAGTAGACAGGGCGGGTTGTGGCTGTGAGGAGGGACACACATTAGCAGGCACTGCAGAATCAAGACCTGTTAGCTGCTTCACAGGCAAACGAAGGTGCTTACGGTTTTATTCATGGACGGCAGGTTCAAAAGAATTAGAAACTGCTGTTGACCTTGAATTATGTATTGTGTATAACCATGATGTACTTATTGAAAGTTTTACTGGATTGAAATATGGATTGATTTATACTAAAGAGAGCTCGCTGTTTTTAATCTTTTAATCCAGTAATACAAAATGCCATCAGGATCAGTGTATGTTTATCACCTATGTCTTAAAGCTCAGTATTATTTTGTTAAGGGAAGAGTGTGACCAAGAGTGACAACTTTAATTTGTATTTTAATTTATAATAGCCAGATAGAGCATTTACATAAAAATGAAGGAAACTTTAGATGCCCAGCCTGCATTTTTGGGGGGGACAAAGGGCAAAAAATCTTGAATACAGTTTCTAACTTTGACGATCGCAGTAGGCTGGTCATTTCTGCAGGAGACGGATAGCAGATGCAGTCGAGTTGCTGGCTGGCTGGGCAGGTTTGTGTACCTGTGGTGAGACACAGAGGACTCGGGTGAGCACCTTTGGCACTGGGGAAGGTGAGGGAACCGCTGCCCTGGAGAGAGCGCTCGGCTCGAGATTCCACGAGGCTTTAAAGGGCAAGAGGAAGCACCTTGAGGCCAATATTGAATGTGGCTGGCAACCAGGGTAACTAAGCCACTAAGGGAGTTATGTGCTTACTCTGTCTGTGCCAACAAAACTCCTGCCAACATCTTTTTGTAGTAGCTGAAGTCTATTAATTCTGCATGCATACACATCGGCAGAAAGGCTCTAACATTACGCTGATCTAAAGGGAACAAAACATAGACACGAAGAAGGACAGGCGCATCCGAAAGAGGCAAGGAAGTGTATTGGCAACATTCCCAAGAAGAAAGGAGAACCATTTCTCTCCCGTGAAGGCCCGCTGGTTGTGCGCTGGACCAGAGATTCCTGGGCTTGAGAGAGAGCAGTGGGACGTGTTGGAGAAGAAGCGCAGAGTTTAAATTGTATGTAGATAATGTGGACGTTTTCTCTGTTCATATTGCATTAATTTGCAGACTTGTGAACACTGCACACTGAGGAGTCAGGTGCACTGAGAGCGCACAGAAGTGGCAGATGGAATACTGGTAATGATTTTTAATTACATCTTCGTGATACTTGGCATATGAACAAAATTTAAGCTTCCTGATGATTTTATTAGATCCCTAAGTGAAAAATTTATAGGTTGAAGGAAAGAACTGAAAATGGTGCTGTGAGAAGATCCATAATGAGTGATTTAATGAAGTAGTTAAATCCACTGTAGAACACAAGCTGTTTTTAATTGGAAACATTGGACAGTTTAATCTTTCTATCAAACGTTCAGAGGAAACCAAATACCCCGTTGTATAAAAAGCAGCTGGGACACCAGGAGAATGGCATTTATATCAGTGCTCTGTTAGAGGTCAATGACAATTTTAATTGATGCTATTTCAGTTCTTGTGGTATGGTGGTAATTAGAATAGAAATACCTGAACCGCTTGTTCTTAGAAATACGTGGACTTTATTCAGCTTAGAATCAAGTACAAAGATCAGATGAAATCTGCAGGCAAGATAATGGGTGCAGTTAACGATCATTTTATGGGTACATCCCATTCCATTAATTTCTGACAAATGTAGGGAGTGGCAACATTCACTTATTTTCAAAGACACAGTTCATAGTTAAGCTAGGTATCATTAAAAATGCATGTTGCACAAAAACTGCTACCAAGTTCTTTGAAAAATGTTGTAAACAACAATTGCCTTTAAGATTTCTTCATTTATTTAGACTTTGCAAAGCTCTTTTCTGGCCACACAGCGTGGTCCTACCAAATCCATCTCTTGCTTTCTTTGGTGTCAGTGCTGCGTACCATCCCAAATAGAAACTGTATCACTGAAGTTGTGGGAACAAGGGCTCAAGTTTGAACAGCAGCAGTATTCCCAGTTTGGTTTTGTTTTTTCATGTCATGAATATGGTGTCAGACTGTAGCTTGGAGTGTTATTCTGCACAGATATATCTTTTGCTGTAGCTCGCCTTTCATTTAGTTAATTTGGAAGCTCTGTAGCAAGGCAGATTCCCAGCGAACTCTAATTCCCAACAGTGTGCGATTTCAACGAAGCAGCCTGAACCTGTAAAAGCTGAGGATCTCACCCAATAACTCCTTGCATAAGAAGGATGGATCTGATTTTAGTGACAATTACCTTCAAAACATAATATGAACTCTCTAGAGCTAGTCCTTACCCAGGTTGGTAAAAATTAAGGATCGCTTCACTTTTCCCAGAGGCAAACGTACATTTACATGATTTCATACATTTCTGGGGTTATCTTTTGAAAAGAGTGTAATGTACCGATGTCATTAGGATGTAAAGCTGCGACAGAGTGCTGTGGTATTCTTAGAACACGGTTGTGCAGAAGAGAACCTCCCTCTGGAGAAACAAGGGGGACAGGATTTCTGCAGAGCTGCTGCATGCCCAGAACGTGCCCCACGCTCCGCAGCGTCGGGGGGGTGCAGCAGCGTTCCGCATCTGCTCTTGTCCTGCTGCAAAGCCTCATGAGCACTGAGGACTGCACTGATTTTGGTCACTTTACGTTAGGACAGCACCAGCTTCTTTTTAAGCTGTGGCTGATGTTGCTTTCCCAAACTCTTGCCAGTTTAGCTCACTTGTATTTCCCGCTTCATCACACCAGTCGCTAGGTTTGAAGGGCTATACTGGAGTCCTACTCACTTTGGCTGAAGTAGCTGCATCTCTTGAACTGTTCATTTCCAAGTCTGAATACCTTTGATTTTTTACCCAGCTCTGGTATGCTTTCTAGGTTTTAGGTGAAGTCCTTCTAAAATGCTTTAGTGTTTAATCACAACGAGAGGTTTTATTAGTATTTCATCGTTTTAGCTTTCATTTGTGCGTGTTTCTTTTGCTTAATAGGCATTTGAAGATGAATTCTTAGTCTACAAGAATTTTAATCTGAGTGGCATTCATAAATGCAGAGACTCAAATTTGTTATTATTCATTAAATGAATGCATGGTTGTTTCTGAATATTGTCTAACTTAGGAAAACACCTTCCTATTTCAATACCTTTATACAAAAGAACAAGCAGAGTGGAAGGTCAGGCTGTAAAGTCAGTCCTCATCATACTAAAAGCACTCTAACAGCTGCCTCTCAATTCCTCTTGCACCAGATTTTTGTCCTCTTGCCTTCAGATACCCATGACCAACTGCATTTCACTGTAGTAACGCTTAGATGTGCACGCCTGAGAGAAAAACTGCTCCTTAGAAAGAAGTTTTGAATGAGAAGGGAGAGTAGAGAAACACACAGAATCAAGGAATCGACTGGGTTGGAAAAGAAATAAAATAGGCTTGAATGTGTATCTAGAATAATGGAACCGAGTCAAACTATAAATACGTTCAGTGCAGAAAGGTAACCTGAAATTCCATTTTTCAGTGTTTCTCTGCCTCATCTATTTTTGTGCTAGAAAAGGGGATTTCTTGCCCTTTCCTTTTTGTCTTCACACTTTACAATTTCTGTATATTGGGCTCATGACACATTTTGCTCTTTTTCTCCTAACCCTCTCACATCTTTCCACAGGCCATTCTTTCCAAAATGTAGGGAAACAGGTTCCGTTTTGTTCTTTCTTTGTCCTCCAGCTGCTGCTGCTGGCCAGTGCTTGGCGTGTCCTGCTGGTCAGTGCTTGGCGTGTCCTGCTGGTCAGTGCTTGGCGTGTCCTGCTGACCAGTGCTTGGCGTGTTCTGCTGGTCAGTGCTTGGCGTGTCCTGCTGGCCAATGCTTGGCGTGTCCTGCTGGTCAGTGCTTGGCGTGTCCTGCTGGCCAGTGCTTGGTGTGTCCTGCTGGCCAGTGCTTGGCGTGTCCTGCTGGTCAGTGCTTGGTGTGTCCTGCTGGTCAATGCTTGGCGTGTCCTGCTGGCCAGTGCTTGGCGTGTCCTGCTGGCCAATGCTTGGCGTGTCCTGCTGGTCAGTGCTTGGCGTGTCCTGCTGGCCAGTGCTTGGTGTGTCCAGGCTGCGCAGCCCCTGGAGCCAGCAGCTCAGCCCGCGTTCTCCCTTTCTGCGCACAAATTCCCACCTTTCTCACATGCCATTTCAAAGCCTTCCCACATAACCAAGCCCCAACTTCAGTACTGCATTGCTGAGAAAATGACTCCATCAGCCCCAGGACCTTGTGCTTGCTACGTGAGATGGCCATTATTTTTGGAAAGGTACCACACAGCTTGTGGCAATGTCCGAGTTCCTGTGCAGCAGCACTGAGAACACAAACACCCAACATTACCTCTTGCAGTAATCCTGTGGGCTCCTTCTCCAACTATTGCCAAAGCCCAAACACGCCGGTTTTGTCAAATCCCATGTGACGTTGCCCCAGGTGATCCAGCTACAAACATTGCGTATACGTATCCCACACACCTGTGTGCTGCCAGTACTCAGGATGGATCATAAATCAGTCCTGTGTTGACATGAAGCCTGACATGAAGCAGAATGCATGGAAAGTAAATCGGTTTGTACATTGTATATTAACTTTGTGGGCATGACGATCATTGTGAACTTTGGCGGTGTGGGTTAGCAGCCCCTGCTCAGCAGAGCTTCCAGCTGACACACGAGGAAAAAATGCCCATCCTGTCAGGAGATGTTTATAATATCTATACGTCACACAGGGGCTGTGATCAGGATTGTGGGGTCCTTGTCTTATGTTCTGTAAATAGGAGATGATGTAGTCTTTGCCTTAGAAGCTTGACGACTGAGGAGAACTCACAGGAGCATGTGCAATTAGCTATAATACATAGTGCCTGTATGTGCTACTCTTATATCTAAATGTAGTTTTGTGGGATGCTATTCTTAGCTCACTGGAGATAATATTTTTACCTTCTTTTTTTTTTTTCTTAATGCTTATATATATTTCCTTGCTTGCTTCTAGGTTTGCCTTTCCAATCCAAGCAAATCCAAAACATCTGCAAGAGGAACAACTAACCGATAAAGGTAGGCAGCAAACTGAGTGATCTTTTTCCACTGACCTCTTTGGTTTGTTGTTGCCTCATTTTTCCAAAACACCCCCATGCAACATGTTTTTCATCCACCTGTTGTATTGTATCTTGTGAACTGTGTGTAGGAGGAATCGACTTCTTAACTTGCCAGTACATCGCGTAACACAGTGAGCCGTGGTACTCGGCTGGGTGGCCTGAGCACTCCCTAGGGTAAACATGAACCTAATTAAAGCCAAACAGCTGGTCAACCCAGAGACAGGACATCTGGCTTTTTTTGGTTCACATTTTGTGTATGCATTTATACATACATATGTATATATGCCACACACAACTGTAAATGCATAAATACTTAGGCTGGAGAAATATCTGTAATTTGAACTGAAATTTCCAAGCAGAGAAGAAGACAAAATCCTTGGCACAGTGTGTCTAAAAATTACACTTTGGTAGGGATGCAATAAAAATTTAAATGTCATTCAGTTGCCATAAAATGATCTAAAATGGAACCAATATATTGTACACTATATATTTTGGGGCGACACCTGACTTTATTGTTAGAGCAGTTCAAATAGTACTTGAACAGTATGGGAGATGAGATCCTGTACTGTTTTTAGGAATGTTTCTCTTTATTTGATTGCGGTTAGATGGATATATGAAGAAGTAAGAATTAACCGGTCCTGGGCTGTTGTAGTCTGAGGCAACTGAAGTGAATAGTTGGAGGCTGTGCCAGGGGCCAGTGCTGATCTTTCTGTTCTGGGGGTCAGCAGCTGGAAGTCTGGTCCATTTTAACATCCCTTTTTGTCTGCTCCCAGCTGCCCTTCCTCAGCCCACAGTGGGTACACAAATTACTTTTACATAGTCAGCATCCTGGGCAGCCATAAAAATGGATTTGGGGAAAAAGAAAGTGCCCAAGCTCAGGGCAGAGAGGCTGAGCCCACAGAGGTCAGAACCATCACCCGCTTTGCGGGAAAGCCAGAATAGACGTTTTGATCAAGTATGATGTTTAGTTAATATAAAATGCATAGACATCTTGGTGTCTTACAACCTTTCTTTCTGTTATATTCTTGAAGGAAAATAAAATACACTTTGCTTCAAAGAAAGAGTTCAATACAACTGGTGAACATCTGTACAAACTTCAAGCTCTAAGAAGGGCTAAACCAGGTCAGATGAGCAGCAACATGATGATCTGGTGAGTGGATTTGCCTAAAAGCGGGTTGAATTTAGGATTCCTCTGAGACAAGGTAGATGGTAAGCATGGCCCTTGCAAAGTGCTGGAAAGAGACGAGATGAGTGATCAGAGGTACATTTCACCCTCACATCAGTTCCATGAGCATGCCCAGCTATGAAGAAACTGCCTGTATTGGTCTGTGATCACACAGCTATTGAGCAGAACAGGAGTTCCTGGGTTTACCTAATAGGAACGAGGAGGTTGTCTTCTCAGCATTGAAAGAATTTATTTGAAATGGCAATCAATAGGCCTGTTATTTTAATTTCATTCTTTTTTCCTAGGATACTCACAAAACAGTTTTACACTGAAAGGAATGCAGTGAAGGAATAAATTCAGTAGCAGCCTGTAAGTATGCACATATTTGTGTGCCTTGTTAACTTGTTGCTCCTCTAGATTGTAGTCTAGGTAAAAGAAATTACTACGGGTGTAGTGTCAAAAACCTGCTCATCATCACCACACACATGAAGCATTATATGATTTTATTCTTTTAACAGCAGTCTTTTGAAAGTGATTTGCCAGGTCACATTTTGGGAAGAAAAGAAATTGTAAGGAAGTCATTATTCTCATGGAAAATCTAAGTGAACAGGGATCAGGTAAAAATCAAAAGTGCGAGCAAAGATATAAGGAGGATGAAATAATTTTCTGAGGGCAGACACCGCCTGCCATCTTAGTCCGTCTCTATTAACCATCTTAGTTCATTTGTATGAGCTTCAGGAAGGTCGTTATGTGCTCCATCAGAGAGATCTGTTCGACATTACGAGGGCACAATGCAAAATTCACAAGAATTCTGTTGAAACAATTTAGTTGGATAAATGCTGAAGTGCTAGTTCTAAATTCTGTTTTTCTAAAGCTAAAAGTGGGTAAGATTTGGATGAGAAACAAATAACATCTAGCCAGCTACCTCTAAAGCCAAACTGGTATTTTTCAACTGGTATTTCTGCTCAAGTTATAGTTATTTCCAGGCTCATACATTACATCTTGCGCTGTTTAGCAACCTAGTCATAACAGATGGAATAAAACCAGTTAATCTGAGCTAATAGCCTGTGCTGAGCAGATGTTGCATGGTATTCAAGTAGTCAGTTTTCACTGAAATATGTTAGTTTTTCAAAAGTTGCAGTGAGAAGAGCAAAAACTATATTCGCATTGAAAAAACTGCATTTGAAAACAGCTTTGGCCCACCAAACACCATCCCCTAGAGAGTCTGAAGAACCTTGATTTTCTTTGGAGAACGAAGTGGCCTTGTGTAACTTCTGGTTAATGTGCTGGTTTTTCAAGATCTTTTCCTTTGGTTTCATAGGATATATCAGAGAGAATTCAACCTCCAAGATTTATCTCCCCTTTTTTTTCCTTCCTTGCCAAAACTGTGGCTGCACCTGGGCAGGGTTCCAGGCATGACTCACCTAAACACATCCCTATCTACAACAGTCAGAAACTAGTTCCAAAACCAGTAAAACTAGCAAATTCAGGTTTCCTGTAGCTTCAAGTCTGACATTGTTTGCATCTCTATCCTGGAATATCTTCAGTCATTCTCACATGTCTCTTATCCTCCTTTTTGGTTTCGCCATCTGGATAAAAGACAGACATGCTTGGGAAAAGTACACCCTGGCTGCTGGCTCCCAAATGGAACGGGTAACATCCGAGTTCTCCTGGCTCTGGCTCCGCAGGAGAGCTCGTCAGCCCTCTGTAATTTAGCCAGCTGCTGATTTTTACAAAGCTACCAGGAATTTAATAGCCTTGAATCTTCTGCTACTGCTGTAGTTAACGGAAATTGTCCAAAGTGTTCAAAAGCTGGAGTGTTTTACGTGGGGGAAGGTGAGGGAGATCAAGGGCTTCAGTGTCGGGCCAGCTTGATGTGATAATGAGAAGCAGGGTAGTCGTGTTGAACATTTTTTTAGCTGTCCTATCTTTGTCTGACCCAGATAAAGGAAGAGCTCCCGAAATGCTTGTAACAAAGAAGCAGCAATCAGAGTCTTGGTGGTGTCTTTCAAAGCTGCCAAGCCTTCTGGCTTTGGAAGTCAAAAATGCGCCGTGACCCCAAAGCGCCACCGTAACGCAGGTGAAGGCTCCAGCTGCTGGAGTCTGACAAACACACTCACAAGGGACAAGTTATTAAGCAGTGAGCAAAGTCCTAGAAGATGGTGGGCTCGTACCTTTTGAATGTGAGCCATTTAAAATCAGTTCTGTTGCTTCCAGTATAAACTTTGCTCGTATATTCCAGTTTTGTAGTCCCAATAGCAATGCCAGCAACCTTCTCTACAGGAATGGTGAAAATGTTGCTGCTATCAATCTGTTTACTCCTCAGGCATATTTAGCAACCAAGGGAATAACTCTGAATGTCGGTTACCAGGCTGTTTCTTTCCTAAGTGGGTAAATATCAATGCATAAAAAGAGCAAAAATTGATTTCTAATTTAATTTATACGCACTTTCCCTTTAAAAAATGCAAACCCATTTCAATTCCAAATGATTATGACTTTTATGAATTCCTAAGTTTTAATAAAAAACCTCAAACCCTAAGCTATTAAAATAATGTAGAGCAAATACCATGGTTTCAGATAGTTCATTTTTGCCATTGGACTTGTAAATTGCAGTCACTGAGCTGGTAGCATCGCTAGCTCAACATCTGGAATCGGAATGGTGGAGCTTTGTTCAGTTGATTCAGCTCCATCACTTGTACGTGACAAGTTAAGAAATCCGAGGTCGAGCACCCCTGATTTAGAGAGAGGTTGGATACTCTGAGCCTGGAATGTGCCCTCCAAATTCTCTTTCTGCTCTAAACTACACTTGTGAAACGGTTCTGTCTGTGCTCTGCTTTGCGGAGTAATGAGCACAACCTGCCTTCTTCACTCCTGGGGAACTGAACCTCACAAATATGCCAGTACTGGGCATCAGTGGATTTTCTTCCCTCCATCGAGCCCCCAGACACACAGGGAACAAACATTGCTGGTTCATTAATTAGCGTGTGGGATGTTCACATAAAACAGAGCAGAACTATCATAAAATCCTCAAAACAAAAGCTAAGTATTAAGGCTGAAAAGTTTGAATTTAGACATGTCCATGAGTATAGATTTAGGGATGCTGAGATCTAAACTTGATACTGATTTTAAGCATTCATGTTTAAATGAAAAGTAGGAGGGGATAACATGAACTAGAAAAAATAATTATGCTATTACCTTGATCCGTTTGCAAGAGGAATTAATAGAGAATGGATTTTTTCTGTCCAGGTCCAATGAAGTTGGTGGTCCTTATGTTCTTCAAGAATGTAAATTCTTATGGTCAAACTGGTAAGTGAATAATTTAATTGTATTTCTTAAAAGTGTGAGGGGCTGAGGGACAGCAATATTAAACCTAGAGTGGGGAATTACCTTCATTCTGGGGAATTCAAAGAAAAAATCACCATTCATTCTGATTCCTTAGAAAATGTGAGGAATGCTCACAGAAGACTTTTCATTCATGTTTCTTTAAATTTTCTACAGTGACCTGATGAATTTAGGAAGTGGTATTAAAATTCATTTAGTGTACATCATTCTGCCACATTCCCATGGCTTTGTTTTCTTGACACACTGTTATTAACGTGTGAATGGACATATTTGATTCAGTTTTGTTATTATATTGAATCATTGTAATAACGAAAGGTCTTTAGTCTTTGGTTTCGCTTAAGGACTTTACTGATTGGCATCTACTGTAGAAATGGACTGGTTTGATTTATCAAGATGGTGTTAGGGGGGGTTAAAAAAAAGTGTAAAACCCATGAAGAGATGGGAATCCCTCTGTACTAATGCTTTAACAGCTTTTTCCTCCATATCTATTATTTGTATTAATAAACTAAGCAGTGATTTTCTCACAATATCCCACTGCTGATCGTGAAAAGAAGCACAGCAGGTGTTCAAAGGACGGGAAACCTGCTAGGGAAATATACGTGGTGCCCAAGGCATTGCAGCACAGGCATGATCTGAAAACAAAAGAATCGCAGAGTTTTATCCTTCCAAAGACACAGACACGATGCCCAAAACCTGGAGGCTTGTGCTTAAAAGCAGGGACAGAAATCCAACCATCCCTCTAATTTTAACTCCATCATTATAAACTGCTATTGCGACTAAATGTTTTTTCTCTTCTGTTTGATCCCGCTGGGCAGTGATAATACTGCATTGTCCCATCACAATTGTTCTCCTAGTCTACGGTATGTTGTCATATCATATTTCTTCTGTGTAAGATCAAGCAGAAGGTCACAGTGGACAAAAAATAAATAAAAAATCCACGCCGTACGTAAGCATTGGCAGCGCTGAGGTGGAGATTGAGAGCCGCGCCAAGTGCTGTGCAGCTTTTTCACATGCTCAGTTTGCTTATGAAAACACCCCATGAAAACCAGTTTTGTAAATGAACTCGCTGAATATCTGCAAAGTACTCCGACTTGTTGACAGTCTTCCTATAGGAATTGCAAACCATTTTTCTCAAGAGTTAAAAGGGTGTTCTGCAGTATAGTGGAGAGCTGGATTTTCCTCTTGCTCCTTACTGGGACTTGCTCAGGCAACCTGGAACTCCCTTCCTGTTTCCCTCCAAGACCTTTCTTTAGTCACTTCCTTTCTCTAAATAAACCCCCCTTTCATTTCTCTTTAACTGAAGATGGATTCTCTTTCAAGCGTTCTGATAAAATCAACTGAATTATATGTAGTTTTTTCCTACTTGTAGGTGACCAAAAATCACTGCAGTCAGATATGTCAAAATTAGTTTCAGCGCTGTGTCTGTACTCAGAATTGTACACATTTTTAACAGCACCTTGTTGCCTTAGGGAGTATTTTAATGGAATGTTAAAATTTCCGCTTTTCCAAGAGATGTGAAAATAGATTGGCTGGCAAAATGATAAAGACTTTATTCAATCAAAATATTTTTATTTGCTATACAAAAAGTGCAGATTTACAATACAAAACCACAAATCTATTTACTTTCCTGGCATGTAATAAAAGAGTACACAAAGAACCTCAATTTTCCTTTCAGTAACATATTTCAGGCCCAGTCACCTCTTGTGAATGAGGTAAAATGCCACTGAAGATTTCCGACTTCTATTCATTGATAAGTTATTAAGTTTGGTCTGTTTGGGTTTTTTTTCCTCAGATAAAAGTCATCAGCAGATTGTTAGTAATTTCTTAAGACAATTTAGTATATTAAGCTTTTCAAAGAGTAAAAATGTCCTGAGATTTGACATTACCCAGAACTGAGCGCTCTCCCTCCCGTCTGTTCTCCAAATGGGCTATAGCTGGTAGGGAAAGAGAGGAAATATTGAGAACATTTACTTTTTGTGCACTTACACTGTAGCAGCTGCTGTAAGACACGGGGTAGACAGCAATAGGTGAGTAAAAAAAGACTGGAAGTATCAGTTTCTGTCTTAAATCATGAACCAAATGAATAACTGGCTCAGTTTTGATGGGAGCCATAGAGCCTGTCCTGTCTTCATTTCTGCACGTTGTCCGCTGGCTGTAACAGAGATGGAACAATAAAACTAGGAATTTAATTTAGCCAGAACTTCCATGGGTTATGTTTAACAATACACGGAATTTAATCCATCCATCCTGCTGCCACTGTAATGTCCCTTATATCACTGTAAAAAGAGCTGACTTGAAATATACACAGACGATTTGTCAATAGAAGATACAAAATCTGAGGGGAAAAGAACGAAATCTAAAGAGCTCCCAGGTTGTTAAGTGCTTATTCACCCGCTGGGAAACTTTTATCTCCATTGAGATAACAGCGTTGCCTTCTCTGCATTTTTTAGAAATACTTTTCACATTCCTTCCAGTCATTTCTGGCAGAGATAGAGAATATTGATGGTTTTGTACATCTCCGAAAAGAAACTCATCTGGAACTTGCTGGGCTGGGTGGGCTGAGGGTGACAGCGGAGCAAGGGAAAGGGTGGCAGCGCAGCTTACACAAGCAAGGGCTGCACAAAGTGTCCTCTTTTGAGCAGGTTAGAAAATAAAATTCAGAGAAAAGAAGAATTCAAAGGCAAAAATGCAAAACAGCAGCAGCAACCCACCCCATGCTCAAATATTTGGGTTCAAGCAGATCGTGTAATGAATATGACGTGTCTTTTTGAGACAAGAGAGGACTCAGTGCTGGGAGCCCGTAGAGTCTCTCCGTGTGTTCCATCCTGCTTTTCAGAAAGTGACTGAATACTGGAGATTTAACCCCATTTTCATGCTAGGGACTCTTCCCCCTGCAGAATGAAATAGATACAGTGATGGAGCACATTTGGGCACTTCTGCCTGGGCATCATTCATCATGCCCAGCATCACCACTCCCTTTCACGTGCATCTTTTGTCCATCCCATCCAACACGGCAGGAACAGGAGAGTTGTGGTTCCTCTTCCTTCGGTTCTTGTGTCTCACCCAACCTGCACTTAGCGTGCTCTGAACCTTTCCATGAACTAATCTCTTTATACAGGCACATATGGGAGAATAAATCATCTTTGGGTTAAAAGTCCATAATAATGTCAGGATAGTATAAAATACTAAGTTCTTTTGGTCTTATTGTGGTAGCTGTGTGGGTGGAAATGGCATCCAAACACACGCCATTGAAGTTAAAATGTTACCCTAAGGGCTCTGGCCAATGATCCAACTCTGAGCAGAAAGTGAGACTGCATCACGGCCTAACACAGAGAGACTCCAACTTCTGTGTTGTGCACAAGCTGCTGTTTCTTCTTGCACGAGTTGCATAATTCACAGGCAGACTTTACAGAGACGGTTGGATCTGGTCATTCAGATGGCTGGCTTAACCCAACACAAGCGCTTCGACAAGTTTGTCTCTTCTGAAAAATGTCTGCTCTCTGTTTTTCTTCCAGTTTTTTGCATCATGATTTGGTTATGACTTCCATCCCCCGGGAGATGGAGCAGGATTGGGAAGGAGCCTCAGCCCCCTCGGGACCCCTTGGTCACATCAGGGTGAGTGAAACCGCAGGGCGGTTGGTGGGTGCCGGGGAGCCCCACCACACCCTGTCCTTTTTTTAACATCTTAGGGGGGTCTGACCGCTCTTTAAAAAAAAAGAAAGTCACCCAAGCGCTGGCAGAGAAAGTGATGAATCACGACACGCACTCACAAGATGTCTGTCACGGTGCTGCCCGCGCAGGGTTGGGGGGATCCCCGCCTCGCCCCGGCCCCATCCCGCAGGAGGCGCGGCAGCCCCCGACCCGCAGGTGGGGCCGCCCCCGCCCACCCGCGTTCTCTGCGCTGAACTTTACCCGAGTTCTCCGGCCCCGCTTCCCAGCCTGCGCGCCCTGCCCCGCGCTGCATAGTAATGAGGCGGCCGCACCCAGCGCCGCGTCTCATTGGCGGCGCCGCGCCTCTTCCCGCTCCTATTGGGTGTCTCCGCCGTCGCTCAGCGCCGCGGCGGGTGGGGTCGCGGTGCGGGCGGCCGCGCCCGCCGCCTCCCCCAGCGGTGACTCAACAGGGCGTGGAGTCTGGGTCCCGCAGCGGCGGCGCAGCGCTCGCCCTCCCCCCGCAGCCGGCACAGGCACAGCCCCAGCGCCGCGCACTCATTGTTCCGCCCGCTCCAGGCACCATGGACGAGCTAGACCAGTCGCCCCTGGTCTCCTCCTCCACCTCCGGGCCAACGCGTCCGCAGCAGCCCCAGTTCAACTACCAGTTCGTGCTCGACGACGAGAAGGAGGAGGAGGAAGAAGAGGAGGAGGAAGAGGAGGACGAAGACTTCGACGAGCAGCTGGAGGTGATGGAGAGGAAGCCCGCCGCGGCTCCCGCCCCCGCCGCAGCCCCGCAGGAGCGGTCGCCGCAGCTGCTGGACCTCGGCGGCCCCGCCGAGCCGCCCCGCCCCGCCGCTCCGGAGCCACCGCAGCCCGACTGGAGCCCCCCGGGAGCCGTCTCATCCTCCTCCTCGTCCGCCACCACGCCGTCCCCCGCGCAGGAGCAGCCCTCGGCCCCCGCCCGGCCCGCTCAGCCCCAGCCGCCCAAGCCCGAGCTTCCCGTCGTCGCCGGCCCCCGGAAAAGAGGGTCCTCGTCCGGCTCGGCTGGTGAGTGCCTCCGCCCCGGGGCCGGGGAGGGCGGCGGCCGGGCGGGGAGCAGCGGTTCTTGGCGTCCGGGCGCCTTCGCCCGAATCGCTCCGGTTCTCGCTACCCCGCCGGGAGGGTCCCTTTGTCTGCCGGCCCTCGGCCGCCTCCTGCGGCATCCCTCCCTCCCCTCAGCCGCGCCGGGCGCGGCCCCGCTCCCCGTGGCCCCGCCGCAGCTCATGCGAGAAAAAGGGCTCCCCCTCCCCCTTTTTTATTTTTCTTTAATTTCTTCTCTTTTTGCCTCCTCCTCCCCTCTGTTATGCTAATGGCGGGAGGGGGGAAGCGCCGCCCCGGCCGCCGCCTCGCACATGGGCCGCCCGGGGGCGAGGCCGCCGCCGCCGCCTGGCAACGGCCGCGTCGCGGCGGCGAGTGCGGGGGGCAGAGCCGGTGGTAACGGCTGCGGGGGTCTGGCCGCTTCTTCCCCCGGGGCAAAACCTGCTCGAGGCGTAACTGCCGCCGTCCCGTCCCCTCGCCGCATTGTCCCGGGCACGGTTCACCCGCAGGGCGGCCCGACACCGCGGCCTCCGGGGCTGGGCGGGGGGGGGATGGAAATACAGGTGCTCTTAATCTTACTCATTTTAAACAAATCACCTCGCTGGGAGGGGCGAGGGAGAGGAACTAGGGAGCTGCGCTGCCTCCTTTCCTAAACCTGCCACCCGGAGGGGATGGGCGTCTCTGCGGGCCTGGCAAGGAGTGCGGCCCTTGGTGGGAAACTCTGCTCTCCGGCTTCAGACAACGAATCTTAAACCCCGAGAGGGAATGTAAACTAGTGAAGTATGTGTGAAAGCACAAAAGGCGTACGGGCTTGCTCGGTGCTGTAGGTGTGGCAGTGCTGGGAGAAAAACGTCAACCTGACGTCCTGCGTGTGCCTCCTGGACGGCCGCAGCTAGCCATGGGTGTCACCTGGGCTTGGCTAAGGGGTCACCCCTTCACGCTGGGTACCCCCCGTTCAGAACTGTGGCACTGGAGGGTGTGCCGCCCCCTGCGCAGCTGCCAGCACTGCCGGAGTGCCAAAACCCGTATTGCCAGGTCTAATCCAGGAGCTGACCCAGCATGACTAATGCGTTGCATGCGGATTGCTTGTGTGCCTTGGCCCTGCTTTTGCTTAGTTCAAAACGCAAAAGCTGACTTGAGGCCATTAAAACAGTGAAAACAAACAGATCAAAGTTCCTTGTTATCATGATGGTGCATTCTTCATTGCTATTGTTGCATTGGTACGCTATATATGTTTCAAAGACACAGGATTTCAATAATAACTTGGTGTCATGGTATGAGTGAACATGATACTTTTAATTTAAAAAAAGGCATCTGGAATAATGACAAAAAAACCCTCCTGTTGTTAAACCTGAATTTAATTTTATTTGGAGGGGTTTCATCATGCTTTTTATTTGCGTATGTGACAGGACTTCATGGTTAGTTGTGCTGTTGTCTTTCATCAAGCCTGCTTTTTCGTTCTTCTGGTATCTCTCTGTGTAGTGATATGCCAAGGATATTTTTTGTATTACTTTTCCACCATTTGGAGGACAGATGATGACAAACGCTTGCTGCAGACTAAAGAGAATGGATGTTATTTGATAAGTGAACAGACATTTTTCTAGGCGAGTTGTTTGAGTGTAGCGGTGGAAGGTTTGAGCAGAACAGAATGGAAGGCACAGAATCAACCCAATCTTGCTGTTGCTTGGAAAAGTGGGGATAAAAGTGGCATTTCCAGAGCTGGTTTGTTTTTCTCCTCCCTGCCCCCCGAAGGATAAGGCAAGGAACACAGTAATCCCTGAAATATCTCATCTTTATTAGAGTACAGGAGACCTACCTGTGTGAAAATTAGGTAGTGGAGCTGAAAAGTGGTGTCAAAGTGTTATAAAACCTAATTGGAGGGATGGAATTTATCAGTGATGATAATTTAGGGCTCTGAAGTGAGGACTGGCATCTTTAGGAGACCTGGTTTCCAAAGACAAGGTGTGTAACACATAATGCTCGTCTAATGATGGGTTGGAATGTTACAGGCTATATTTTAAGAACTTGAAACTACTAGATGAGAACACATGGTGTTGATAAAAGCATTGTCTAGTTTTGTCATGAGTACTTTGGTCTTCTTAGATGCAGGAGTACTTAGTTTCAAGCATGTTAAGTATCCATTTAAACTTAGTACTTTCTCGGTTTTGCATCTGGCAGTTCATGCTAAAACTATCTGTCCAAATGCTCCACTCGGGTTCAAATGAGTTCCCTAACTTTGAAATTCTATTTCCAAGAGAAGGACAAAGCAGCTTTACCTGTAGCAAGGATCCTAACAATAGTAGGGATTCTTGTACCTGCAACAATAGGCCAGGGTGCTGCTTTCTGTCAGTATAACAATAGAAAAAATGTATGGGCTACTTCATGGCCCATTGAAATATATTATTTATGTATCTGGAGGTGTTTTAAAATGTAAATCTTTGTAATTACTATTGGTTACATACTTAGAAGTATTCAGTTTCATTGTTATGAGAGACTGTGACATAATTCTGTGTAATGCAAGTGTCTGTGTATCAGCAGCCTACCCTCTTAAGAGCTAATATAAATATTTGGAGAAGAAAACAAGAGGACTGCAGTGAAACTTATGTGCTCCTGGACCCTTTTTTTACTACTCACTGTTATGTAGGTAGCAAAAATGACAGATGAAGTGAAGCCATTCACTTACAAGAAACCGGCTTCTGCGCACTCTGTAGGGGGAACCTTTTATCTGGTGCTGGGAATGTGCAGGTCTTGTGATTTGCATTTTGTGCAAATTCTAAAGCCACATGTACGCTGCTCAGATGTATTTTGTGTGTGTTGCTGAGTTCTGTAGTGTGCTGCTCGGTGTGCGTAGCCTTGGTCAGAGGAGTCGTGGGGGTTTTAAGGACGGTGAGCAGCACAACTTGGAAAAGAAAATATAGCTGTCCTTGAATATTTCCACTGCTCACTTGCACCCTGTGTTTACCAAAGTAGGTTCTGACTGATCTTCAGTGTTTCTTTGAGGTGCAAGGCCCTTTTTCCTCCCAAATGCAGTCAGTAAAGCTGTAAGAGAGGTGCCCATAACCTGCGTACATCAAAGGTAGAAGCCATTCCATGGTTTCCATTATATTGACATATGAGAGGAAGAGTAACCAGCAATTTGACTGGTATAGTAAAGCTACTGTCTTTATTTTCACATTGTGTGTTCCCATCTAGGTGAGTTCGACAAAGTATCGTTTTATTTATTGCCATGTGGTGTGAGATGTCTAGCAGAGTGGGGCCAGCTCCTATAGTTCAGCTGCTGAAAGTGCTTCTACAGCTATTTCTTCTCTTAACCAGTGTGTGCAAGGATAGTCCTGCCAAGTTTGAGAGTATATTTGCTTCGTGTATGTATCCTTTGACTTGCTTTCCAGGAGAAAACCACACAGCTTCCACCTACCCTACAGCAATGTAGCCCTCAGGGAGGGTTTGAATTGCATTGGGAGTTTTCCCCTTGGAGTTGAAATCCTGCAAACCACAAGTTAGGAGTCAGTGAGGAACTGCTGGTTTTCCCTGTCTGTAATTAAGGAAGTTTGCAGCATGTCTATGAAGTGACAACCATCTTGTCCAACCTGTTGCATCACCACCGGTGAGCACTGAATCTTTTCTTATCTCATAGATAACCACTAACAACACTCCTGCAAGTCAGGGACAATATTTAAGCCTCCCAGTCAGTGGTTTTCTCCTGCTGACTGGTACAAAGTTGCAAGGAAAGTGTCAGGTCCTCTTGTAACAGCTGATCTGTAGACAGGTTGGAAATGAATGGTGGTTGGAATATAAAACTTGAGGTCAAGAGACTCAAACTTTGGAGCTCACAAGGCCAGAAGCAAGCTGTGGTTGTTGAGAAGACAATCTTAAAGCAGATCTGTGGTTGGAAAAATACACTTTCTGAGTGGCCTGCAGATGGGTCTTGTGTTATTTCAATGTTTTGTGACGCATTTTTCGGGTATAACTTTCCGGTTGGTGTATTGTGAGGATGGTGTTTCACTTTCCTCTTCCTCCAGTGCCCGGGGTGAGGAGGACGAGCGTTTTGGAGCCTGGCTGCTTAGCACAAGGCGTATAGACATCATTCTTGTAAGCCTGGAGCCCGGTTTTCCCCGCTTTTGGGATTCTGTGGGAGTTTTGCTGCTGGCCACCCGGTTTGGAGGGAGGTTGGTGGCTTTGTCTCCTGTTGTGTCTGTTTTCCACACTGCTGCTTGGCGGCTGCCACCAGCCCAGCCCGGCTTTGCGTGCCGGGGTTGGTAGAACAACAAAAGGCAGTTCACCTACAACTTGAGGCATGTCTTGGTGTGCTTCAGTTGTTTCTTTGTTTTCCATTATTATTTTGAATGAAACAAACCTTCTTTTGAGCTGGCGTGTTACTATAGTAACTATGAAACTCGGCTGCAAAAATTAGCCATGCACAGTTCGATCTGAAGATGTCCTTCGGGTTCTAGATATTTGATAGGCGAGGAAATAGTTCTTGGTCTTTATCTGGCTAGAAAATGTAAAGCAATGTGTATCTTACAGATAAATGATCCTGAGATATTCAGAAACGCTTATGCATGAAGTAGGAGGAAAATTGTGGCATGATCAAGCTGCATCAGAAATGAAAGAAAAAAAGCTGTTATTACCAAGTAAAAAATAGTGAACAGTGAGACGTATTCTGAGCAGAACAGTCGAGTATGTTTTCATGTGTTTGTATTTCTTGTTTTATGATCTCAAATAGAAATTACTACTGTTATGCTTTGAAAACACTGCATAATTTCTACTTCCAGAGACTGTTTTCAGGGCTCACGGTACAGAGACCTCTGCGCTGGAGCCGCGTGACATCTGTTTGGTGGACAGCTTTTTTAATTGGTATTTCCATCAATGAGAACTATTACAACAGCAATAAAATAATGGGCTTATTAATATTCACAAAGTCTGAGGAAAATCAAATTATCTCAGTCGAATGTTTTTATCTTCCAAGTGGAAATAATCAATCTGCTGCTAGCTGTAGCTGTCAAAATAGGAAGATTTGAAGTTAGAGATGTTTTTAAATTGCTGCTCTTCCCTGTGGCTTTTAATGGGTTTGTCTCCATTTATTGCTTTCGGATGAATAAAGAAAGCATAGTTTTATTTTTCTTTTCCCTCCCCTCCTGTAGAAGTGTTAGAGATCCCAGTTTGCCCCTCACGTGCTTTGTGTCCTAGGAATGTACTGGAACTTGCAGCTTTTTAATGAACGGGGCAATCATGTCATCAACTTCATCGCCTAGGAAGAACATCTTAATTAAGCTGTCTTTAAATAAGACACAAGCCTGAGATAAATAGGAATGCTTCTGCTGCCAGTTAAAAATGTTCGCAGTCTACTAGCTGCTGTTGGTCTAATGTCAAGACCCTACTGTCTATCCAGTTGTTAGTGGTTTGTGACAGTTTTTTGTGACCTCTGCTCTCCCCTTTTTTCTGACAAGCTGCAGTTCCTTGGTGCCTGTCCATCAGTGTCCCTTGTGCGATTGCCAAGGGAAGCAGATGACGGAGCGTGTGCGGGGCCTCCCAGAGCAGGCTGGAGCTGCGGGGCTGGAAGGGCTGAGCAGGATCTGGAGGAAGCAGAAGGTCTGTGGTAGCGGTGGAAGGAGGATTGCTTTTTCTGGGCAAAGGGATATAGATTTCCAGTTTGAAACCCGAGTTGTCTCTAAAAGATCACACTGTTAGATAAAATCAGTTTTCCTTTGTGTGTGAATTGTGTCCAGGTGACCAAAAACTGAAGCGGATAGTTAAACCGGTATTGACCAAAATCTGTTGCAACCCAGGAAGCGCAGTGCTGCTCCGTATCCCATCCTCTGTGTCCGTGGGGAGGGCAGGACAGCCTGTCATCCTCACACTGCTTTATTCGTGTCTTTAAACGTATTCTTATACAAATGCTAACGGCTGTAACGAATCCTCTAATGACTGTCCGGATTCTTCTGAGATGGAGGTATCTTATGCATCAATTTGTTTTTATTTTACAGACTACAAGCTCTTATGTCAGAGGCTTGTCACGCAAGGTAATGTGCTGGGAATAGATGCTGAATCAGTGGCATCTCCATTCTTTAATTTAGCTAATAAATATATCCTTTTGCAATGATAAAGTTGCTAATCTACTGTTTAATTTATTTAATTGTGGGGAAAGCAGGGAAAAATTCCATCTGCACAAATCAGTGAAAGGGAATCTTATGATGGGTATAATCTCCAAAATTAAATTGAATAATGTCTGCATAATCATAGGATTTGCATGGCTCTTTAGACCTCCTGCCTTTGAGTAAGTTCTGGCGTAATTATGATATTTTTCTGCTTTGAGGCGCTGCCAGAACCCGAATTTCTGTTCGTTACTTCAACATATGGTTAAGGAGTCTGGGTCTTATGCAAGAGTTATTTAGGTTGAGAGGAATTACACAGTATTGTTTTGGTTACAAATATTGCCAAAGACTGAATACTTATCTTTAGAGCCATGTGTAGCTGGGCACATGTTTGCAATTGGCTAGATTGTTTACTTTCTTTTTAATCGCATCTATTAAAATATTTTAAGAGTGACGATAAACGCTGGATCTGTGATTGTGTGAGATTGTTCTAAATTCTAAACTTTGCTATTAAATACATTAGTGATTTAGATATTAAATGTAGTTGGGATTGTGAAGTGGGAATTTGAAGCATTCAGAGGGGGGCTGTGAACAGTTAATGATTGGGGCCACCTGATGTTAATGAGGGAAGGTGTTTGCCCCCAGCTGATGTTAATAGGGTGATGTTGCCCCCAGCTGATGTTAATAGGGTGATGATCACCCCAGCTGCTGGTGCCTGTGATGAGCTCAGTGGCCACACATGGGGAGCAGACACAGTTCATCCATGTGGCGCTTCTGGTGTGTTCCTTGTCCGTCCATGAGCTCAGTTTGTGCTCAGAAGCCAAGCAGTTTATCTTGGCTCCTCAGAGGATTTGCCTCTCCTGCGGGGAGCCGCTGTGCACTGCTGCTCTGTGATAGGTATGTGCGTCTGTTTCCTGAGAATTCCTTCTTCTCTCGGTGTGAGAACAAAGAGAACTTTCTGTGGGGCTGACCTGTGTGTCTTTGTTTGTTTATTTACTTCTAATAACAAAATATGCCAGATGAAATTCTTTCCCTGCTCTGAGGAGATAACAGTGATACTCAGATGAATGGAGGGGCTTTTAATAGGAAGTGGTGTTATAGAGCCATCCTCCGAAATGCTGCTTAGATCCTGCCCATGCTGTTATTGATCCAGATGGCTGCAGGAGTGAGGTGAGCCTGGCCGTTGTGTCCGAAGTCTTTAACGGCCTTTGAAAACCACCGTTGTAGTGGGTGCTTGCTTTGGCAATCTGGGAATTGCAGTGGGTTAATTCCGGCTGTATCTTCCTTGTCCATCTGCTGCTGCGTGGGTTGGCAGTTGGGTGTTGCAGGGGAGCGGGGCTGTCTCTAGCTTTTCACTTTTTGGCTGATGCAGAGATGACACGGCATGTACCTTACCACAGGGGCTGCATTGCTCAGCAACTCGCTGCAACTCTTCATTTTTCCGAAAGAGGAAAAGTTGCTGCAAGTTGGACCGTGTCAATTAAAATACTGAAAAAAAAACTTGCTTAAATCAGTTTGGTGTTTGATTGTTGCATTGTTTGAAATGCGTGCTTTGAGCTTGTTTTCTTTATCTCATTCAAATAACACGAGCTGGGGAGTCTCCTGTGCAGTGCAGCTGGCTCTGCAGGTGAGGCCTGGTACCACTCTGGGCTACCGGCCATGCAGACCTCAGATGCCCTGGTGAGCAACCCAGACTCTTGGGTCGTTAACACTTTTGGGTTGTTAACACTCTTCTGAGGTTCCAGCTCTGATACCCTCAACACGTTAAAGATGGAGCTCCTGTTTTCACTGATCTTCAGGAATCTCCCTCTTCTGTAGCAGCTCACGTTCTTCCCTCAAAGATTTCAGTGTCATTTACAGGCAGCGTTTCCTAATGGGAAACTTCTCTTTATAAACTTACATGTATAACTAAACAACCAAATGAGAGAACCTAATTACTTGCTGTAGCTTTGCAGCCTGATGAAAGGATGTGAAAAGATGCTATTAATAGTTAATGTTCTTTATTATTAATGGCTTAAGTATTTGGTGAAATAATACTGTATTTAGAACAATTGCATCATAACAGGAGATGATTTAAATGGAGCTTGTGTAGGCAGCTGCTTTTCTCAGGAAATCCTTGTGAAGTTGTGTGGCCTTGTTTACTGTGCAGTAGGAAATTAGGCATCCAAGAACTTTACTGTCCTTGAAATCATTTAACTTCTGACTGGCCAGGTATGTTGTCATTGACACTTTAAGCTGAGGAAATAACAATTTACTCACAATTTGATATCAACACGCAGGAGAAGGAAAAACTGTGGCAGTTCTTCCCTGTGGTTACAGAGTGTGAGGGTCTTGCATTGCTCTGTAAAACCTTGAGTCTGTAAAAGATGCTCAGACTACATGTGTGTGCTTTGAGGATGAATTTTGCCCTGTTTATTGTTAAATATCTGTATTAACAAGAGAGGCCCCTCAAAACCAGTGTCCCATTGTGGTAGGTCTATAAGATAAACCATTTTGTTAATTTTTGAAACACCAAAGGTGGATTCTTAAAAAGTTGATTTTTGCCCGATTTTTTTGTGGGTTTGTTTTAAGAGTAGTGTGCATTCCCCAGCACAGCCATCCAGGAAATGGTTTTGTTTTCTGAAGACTGAAACTGCCCTCTTGCAGCCTAATAGTCTCCTACCAAAGCTAAACTGTGCATCAGCATGAAGCTTACTCTGTGTCTATACATAGAAAATATTGAGTGGATATTTTTCCCCACTGCTGAGCTCGCACATAACAATAAGGATGGTATGAGCACAACAAACCTGCCTTAGCACAACAGCCTTTACTTGCTCTTTCCTAGTGGTCCGGGACATCTCTTTCCATTTATTTCTCTGCTTTTTATCCAAAACTTTGATATTACATATAAAGTTGAATGTGGGTAGTATCAGTATGTTGTAACAACGCGGGTTAGTGAGCAGTCAGCAGGAAGTCAAAGGAGTTAGAAATGCCACCTCTTTGTCATGCTGCTGTCAGGCTTTTTATTTCTAAACAAAACCAAAATCTGTTTCTTGTTGGTGGAGCTTATGTTTCAGCTGAAACCATAATACAGACTTTCAAAGTGTGTCACATTAATGAAAGGAGAAGCTACAGCTTGTGGGCGGCTTTTTTTTTAAGGGAATATTTAATTTGCAAAAAGCGAAGGTAAAATTTACTGAATATTTTTAGTCATAAATAGGAATGCGATCAGAATGAATCACTTTGTGCACCACTTTGTTCATCACTTCCTTCTGTTGTTCCTTAAATGCTTTTCCTTTCACATTAGGGGGATATGTTCATACATGTGGATAAGAAAAAGGACAGAGGGGTGTGGTGTGTGGATGTGTATGTTTGAATGCAATATTAGTATTTTACTGAGTGGTATAAGATCACCTGGCCAAGGCGGAGTCTCTCTCTAAAGTTCTCCTTAAAAACCATGGACCGGGCTGCCTCCGCGACGGATGCAAAGTCACAGCACGCGCAAACGGGAGGTCGGTCTGTCTGTCTGTCTGCTGTGGTGCTGCAGGTGGGTCACTAACCTGCACCGTTACTGATTTTTGGCAGCTAAAATTTGGAGTAGAGACTGTTTTCTCCTGGGGATCTTGTGTTCGTTCTGAGGTCTCACTCTTCTGTGTTTCACGAAACAAAGTCTGTCTTTTTATTCTTGTTATGGAAGCAGTAATCAAGCAGTTCAGCTTAATGAATTGATTTTTTGTTTGATGATTGTAGAAACTGAAGAGTTCTTTACTTAGATTTGCTTTATATCTTCGGGTGAAGCTTTGCTGTAGCAAAGGCCCACTTTGTGGGTCAAGAAAGGAGTTTTGAATACCACCTTTACTTGGCAATAATCTTGCTTTGAGCTTGTGATACATTCTGAAGTTTTTCTCCTGGATTCTGGTAGTTTCTGTTGCTTCTTTGCTTGCCTCCATCACCTGTTTTCTGCCATTGATACGCGAATAGGAAAAGCCGCTCTGGGTGATGTATCCTTCTCGCAGTCCTTTTACAGATGGAGTTATTTCACTAGACATGTGATGTTATTACAAAACTCGGTGTATTTGTTGTCAGCTGTTGCCAGCGCTACCGCTGGAGCACTGGGCGGGAAGAGCAGCCGGTTCTGCAAGTGTTGGCTCAGGTGGCTTCCACGCTCCTCGTCCTGTGCCTTCCACTGGGACATTCCCATTGCTTTTCTGTTTCTGAAAGGTTTCTACCTCCGGTGTTGGCGAACAGGATTCTTCAGTGCCAGTGTCATTGCTGGAAGAAAATGCCATTCCTTTCAGCGTGTCATTTGAATTACAGTCTGAAGCAGACGGTTGGTTGGGTTGGTGATGTGGGCGCTGCAGAGGTCCTGCTCTGTCCTCCTGCTCGCCTGGGGGTTCCACACAGGGCCCGCAGCACGAAAACGTCCTTCTGGCTGCTTGCTTTGAGCAGGAAAAATGCTGTTCTGATGTGGGTGGAGGGAGGGTGGGTGGTTCTCCTTGGCTGCTTAGGAAATACTGCTTTTATGTAATCAGTTTTCACACTCCAGCTACGTGCGGAAAATAAAGTTTGGGTGTGGGCACAATACCCTTCCATTAAGAGAACCTGGAATTCAGTGACTGGCCCAGCCATTGTGTAGTTCGGTGTTGAGTAAATGGGAGCGGGACCTGAGGAGGCGTTTGGTCTTTGGACACCAAGTGTACTGCACCTTCAGGGACTCGCATGTGTGTTCCCCTTCGCCTCCTTACCCAGTGGACTCTGTTGTCCTTTTTTGCCCTTTTATTTCTCCATTTTCAGCATCCCCACTCCACTGACTTGTTCTTGGTTTCCCTGCGGGATCCTTTTCTGTTGGGCTCTCTGGGGTCTGTGTCTCCATGCTGCACAGTGGGGTCCGTCCTGCTTTGTGTCCCCTCTGCTCCTGTCCCGGCACACAGAGCTGCTGCTCTGGCCTGGCCAGCAGGAGGGCAGGGCTGTGCTTTCGGGAACGTGCAGCCTGAGTTGTCTCTGGTGCCAGCTTCCCAGTGAATTGCCACGTTTGTGGTCAGGAGATGTTGCTTGGTCCATCTAGGCATGATGATGTTGAGATACAAGGAGGGTGTGCTGCTGCTTGGTGCAGACCCTAAGGCTTGCTGTCCTAAAATGTAAAGTTCACGGTAGCCCTTGACACAGCAGATGCACAAGAAACTGGAAAAACCCCTTTGACACAGCAGATCCACAAGAAACTGGAAAAACCCCTCTGTTAGTGCTAGAAGTCCCATTTTTGAGGAAGGCGGAGCGGCACTCTGGCTGGATTCAGGCTCCAAAGCAGGTGACTTGCTTGCTCATCTCGTGGGGTGGTGGGTCCCTCATGCCCAGGCTGCTTGGGGAGCAGATCCTGGGGATCTCCAGCATCTCCTGGAGCGAAGGGCATCCGGTGATGCTTGGCGGCGCGGGGACGAGCGTTGTGCTTCTGGGACTTAGTGTCACATATTGATCAGTTGTCCTCCAGGGTGGTGTTTGTCCTCAAAAGCTTTTGCCACCACTGAGCTGTAACGCTGGTTTAATGGGTTCTAAATTTGGAATTGAGGTTTCTCTCTGTGTGGTCCTTAATAGGAAAATGTAATTTCTAGAAAACTGAACAGAAATCCCTTTGGCCCGGCAGGAGTTGGGGAAGCTTCTAAATATCGGGTCCTACGCTCCAGCTTTCTTATTCTGTTTTCTTATATCTTGCCATATTTTGTGGGTGGAAACATCACTTGAAGATAACAATGTTCTGTGAAACAAACCCAACCGACTGTATATTGTGACAGGAAATGTGGGTTGTGAGGAGACCTGATTTTTGGAAAACTGGTGGGATTAAGTAAACCAGCTGGGTCACAAATATCTTGAAGTGGCATTGCTTTTGCACAAAGTCATGGTTCAATGCCAAAATAGACATTATCTTAATGCCCTGCTTTACTGGATTATTATTTATGTGCTGCTGGTTCTACCAGACATGACACTTTTTGCTTTTAATCTTTCAGAATCAATTGCTTCTATTTTTCTTTGGTTTTAATTAAAAAGAAAAAACCCTTAACTTTTTTCAGTCCTTGATTTTTGTCCAGGCAAATAGCAAAACTAAAGATTGTTGATGTCTCTACTGGAAATTCCAAATCTAATTGGAATGCCTTAATATAATTTTACACTCTGCTAATACAATTGACGTAAATTGCAAATATTCTTTAACAGCCTTAATTTGAAAGCTTCATGCGTTCTTCAGAATGAAAAATATTTACTTAAATGTTGGCTGCTATTGCTGCTTCTAGACTGGATTTTCTTTGTGCTTCACGCAGCCCCGTAAAATGTCAGAGTTGGACGCTTTTACTTCAGGTAATGTGCGGTAGGAAACTGGGGGGTTGTCCAGTTCCTCCCCATTGTGCCGCAGTGAAGGAGAGTGACTTCCTTGGCTTAGGACAAGGGTGTCCTTCCTTAGGTTTGTGTAGTTCTTTGGATGGAAATCAGAGAGCTGGGATTGCCTTCTGAAATATTAGGGTTAAAACAAATTCAGCAAAGCAAAGTATGCATCTTGAGTCGTGTCAGAGAAGCCTTTAAAAATAATGCCTTGATTGGGCAGCTTGTCTGTGTTATAACACAGCAAGAATAGTAAAGACAAACACAAAGCAAATAGTCCAGTCATTCAGAATAGCCCAGAGTGTTACCAGTTAGATCAGCGGGAGGCTCAAAGCTTTACTCCTTTTAACCTTTCGCAGTTTCTGGTTGCGTGTCCTTATCGCTGCTGTCGTCACACACATTAACTGGCGTTGGGAGCCCCTCTGAGCGAGCCGGTGAGCGTGGTGGTGGCAGTGGTGGGTGTCGTTGCTGCTGCTGGAGACACCGTAGCCGCTCAGTAGTGTGGGAGTTTGGAGAATGACAGGAGAGTAGCTACTGCGGTGTCTTACCAAAGGATCCGTGCCTGGCTCCGAGCGGGGGATCCCGCAATTTGCCTCGGTAGAGATCCCACTGTAAATGGAGATTTGAGCATTTTCCGTCCCAAATCGCTCAGCTTGTATTTAGTTGTGTGGTTCTTTGTGGGTGTAGCTGTTGGCTGTGGACCTGTTTGATTTACTGGACCTCACTGCTTGCATGCTTTCCCCCCTCTTCAACCTAGCCCTTATTTCTGCTGAGGTTATTTGTTTGTTTTTCAGATGAGACCCTTTTTGCTCTTCCTGCTACATCTGCGCCTCTGATGCACTCCTCTGCAGGCAAGTTCTTTCTGCTCACCTTTGTCTCAATACCTCCTGCATTTCTGATCTCGTTAACGCTTTCCAATTAGTCTGCCTTTACTAAAAGTCAGCATGGGTCCAAGAATACCTTCTGTCATGTTTTTCAGTTTTGACTTTTCATTTGATCTGTTAAAGATTTTAATAAGCATTCTGCATTTCTCTACACGTAAACTGTTTTATAAACAAGCTACAGCCATCTGTGAATTCTTGGACCCTTGATGTAGGAGAGAAGTCAAAACTATTAACAGGTTAACACATCAAAGCATAGCTGCTTTACTGATTTAGCAGAAAGGTTTAATCCATGGTAACTTTCTGCAGTATTTTATAGAAGTAAAATTTGTGCCAGTAGTATTTATTTAGTGGTTTTCGTTAGCTACGTTGTCCACCAAATTCCCATTTAAAAAGTGTCAAAAAAAGACTTGTTACTGGCATGCACGTTTGTGCACAAGCACAGACACAAACCCCTCTCTGTCTCACCTGACCCCCACCTTCCCTCTCCCCTGTTAATATTGCCTGCTGTACTTGTCTGGCATCTTCAGCTTTGCCGTGGTCTTTGTGCTGCGTAAAGCTGCTGCGTCTCTAGCCTCTTGCTTACTTCTCTGCTAGAAGAGGTGCCGTAGGACAGCGTACTTTAACTGCTGCTCTCTAGTGCCTGATAGTGTTTATGGTAGAACTTGGAAGAGCTTCTTAATAACTAACGTAATGTGAACCTGTCATGAAAGTTTGCATTGACTTTAAGAGCACTTGCATTCTCTAACTTTCCTTTCTGTCCACGGTCACAGAAAAAGTTATGGACTTGCAGGAGCAGCCAGGTAGCACTAAATCGCTTGGTCAAGAGGATTTTACTGCAGTCCCGCTTGATACTGCTCCTTCTCTTCCCTCCTTCTCTCCTGTCTCAGCTGATTCCTTTAAAGAGCGTGCAGCCTTTGATACACTCGCGGATGGATTACCTGCAAGAAGCAAAGAAAGCGCAAGTGAGGTTAACAAAGAAACTGTGGAAAACGCAAGAAATCCATTTCTTGTAGAAGGAAATGAAAAAGGCATTTGGGAGATGAAACACTCGGAACCCCCATTTGCTAAAGCAGAAGCAGCCATTTCATCTCAAGCTAAGGAAGAAACACAGCTAGAGGGCCCTAAAGAATTACCGAATCTGCAGAAAATGCCTGCAGAGCAGCTGGAAATGTCGCCAGAAACTCCTCAAGACTTGTTTGAGAAAAATGAGGAAGATCTCTTCTATAACAAAGACAAGTACAGAGGTGGCGATCATGGTGAAAAAGGGGCATTGAAGGAAGACCCTCTTAGGAGGGAAGAATATGCAGACTTCAAACCATTCGAGCCAATGTGGGAAGTAAAAGGTGCTAGTCATGGACTGAGCAGTGTGAGAGAGGATGTTGAGAACAAGATTGATGCCCAACTAGAAAGCAGTTTAGATGAGAAGTATGGTGTAGACAAGCTGAATGTGCAGAAGGATTATGAATGGGAGAGCGAAGGCAGCGCTGAAGATCGCTCTTTCCCAAGTACCCCAGAAGCTGTAAAAGAACCTCCACAGACTTACATCACTTGTACTAAATTTGAATCCTCTCTGAGTCCTGACGGTAACAAAGTCAAATCTCTTTCTCCACTGGAGGAGGGCACTTCAGAAAATAGAACCGATGACGAGAAAAAAATTGCAGAAATGAAAGCTCAGACGAGCACAGAACAAGGTGATTTTGGCACTCAAGCAGTTGGCAAGCAGGAAGGCCAGGAAGCTGACTCTGCTAAAACAGCGAGCGTATCAACAGTGCCATCTGACACTGCAGCAAATATGCCTGAAGGTCTGACTCCTGATCTAGTGCAAGAAGCATATGAAAGTGAAATGCATGATGCAGCCGGTACAAAACTTGCTTATGAAACAAAGATTGATTTAGTTCAAACCTCCGAGTCAGTACAAGAGACTCTGAAACCCGTGACACAGCTCTGTCCCTCGTTTGAAGGGTCGGAAGCTGCTCCATCACCAATATTGCCAGATATTGTTATGGAAGCCCCGCTGAGCACTGGGACTGCTGGTGCGGAAGCCTCTGCTGTGCAGCTCGAAGCTTCCCCATTAGAGACATTTATTCCTACTGCTAATTACGAGAATGTAAAAGAAGAGGCTGAAAAACTTCCCTTATACCAAGAGGCAGTGAATGTACCACTCACACAGGCCCAAGAAGCGAAAGAGGCATTAGCATTTAAAAAACCTGATCGTGAGCTGAGCGCCAGTCCTGAAGATATAGAGACTCCATATATATCTATTGCATGTGACTTAATTAAGGAAACAAAGGTCTCTGAATCTGCTTCTCCATCCTTTACAGAATATTCTAAGACACCGATAGCAGAATGCATGTCTCAGGATGTGCCTAAACACAAGGAACTTGTTGAAAAACTGTCTCCGGAGTTTGGGAAATCAGACTTGTTTAATAGCCAGGTGATACCTGACTTTACTGAGAAGGTGAGCGAAGATCCATCTCTCATCTTAAAAAGTAAATCAACTGAGAATATCGTAACTGATGATGACTATGAGGAAGGACTGATGGATTCAGTGGCTGCCGCGGGCAAGCCTTATCTGGAGTCTTTCCAACCCCAACTGGACTCTTCCAAAATTGCTGCCGCTTTGCCGGCTGAGCCAACGCCCACGAAAACAGCCAAGCCGGAGAAGATTCCTCTGCAAATGGAAGAGCTGAATGCTGTGGCTTATTCAGCTGATGCGTCTGTTGCTACGGAACCAAAACCAGGAGATGACAAAGCGCTCTCCCCCGTGGATTCTTCCCCAGTCTCGGTGGAAGAAGACTTTGTGCTGTTAGCTCATCCTAAAGCTGCTCCCGAGTTCGTGGCAGAAGCTGCTGACAGAGAAGTAAGGCACGAAGATGAAGAGATCGGTAAAGCCATCCAAGGTGAGAAGAGGCAGTTGCCTTGCCCAGAGCTACCCTGTGATCTGTCTATGAAGAATGTAGAAGTAAAAGCTGAGGGAGATCCTAATGCCCTGAAAAAGTCCTTGGAGGCTGTGGACAAAGTGCCTGAAGTATCCACGATGTCCTCACCGGCCACAGATACCTCACCTTTACCTGCTGAAAAAGAGATAGTCAGTGTAGTAAAACCAGAAGCTTTTGAGAAAGAAGCTGAGCGAGAAGCTGCTTCTGTTAAAGAAAAGGAGAAGCCCACTGCTGTATTTTCAGCAAAGCTGACTAAATCTTCAGGTAATCTGTGTGTGCTGTCTTGCAGTTCACTAATCTGCGTAATTCTTTAGCTAAACTAAAACATGTCATGACTTAATCTTTTTAAGTCACTTTCTGTAAACTTCTCTATATAGTCTGAGAGTAACAGAAAATGTTAGTGCCTGCTCTTTTACCTTTTTCGTATTCTGATGGCTTTAGTACTTTCTTTCTGTTTATCAGGGATGGACTCACAGTCTCCAGTTTTCTCCTTCAGTTCTGCCGCTGCTCTGTTGATACAGAAATCAGTCGCTGCTCACTGCAAGCTCTTCCATGGTTCTCCACGGGCTGGGCATTAGTTGGCTTCCCAGACTTGCTCTCAATGTGTGATAGTAAGCCAAGGATGGTGTTTCAGTCTGCTGTGTGTACATGATTTGAAGAGGCATTTCTAGTTTTTATACGCACTTCAGACACCAGACTTCGAAATTTAGGAAAATAACCTTGCTGCCACTGTGTGTGTCTGGAATCTGGAGAAGGACCTGTGCATCTCCACTCTTCTTGCATTAGATTAAGGCCAGAGGTTTGAAATAATGCACATGAGGGAGCTTAATATTTAGGTTACAAGGAAAATGGCCATTAAGAAGTTGAGGTTCCTGCAGACATTAAATTTGGTTTATACACAGCACAGATACCAATTTCAGTTTCTCTTTTCAGGTGGGGTTTACGCTTCAGCATAGTTAATTTTTCTTCAGGTAATGTATAGTTGATGTATAGTTAATGTAGCAGAAAGTTAAAGGAAGCGTAAGACCATTGTTGTGTTGTGCTCTTTAAACTGGATGCCTCATGGAGTTCCAGCTCGTTTGCTTTTTGATATCACAGACCTGTGCTGCTGCTGAAGTCTTGCACCAGAAGCATCCCTGCTAAAAACAGCTACTGCGGAAAGCACAATGCGTCTGCTCCAAACAGAAAACCAAACGTTAGTTTGACTCAGCAGCAGTATTTTTGTGCAGTAGCTGCAGTCTCCAGTTCATGAAATACTACATTCCTAACATATATCTTCTGCATCTAATGCATTTTGGAAAAGAAAAACACATGTGTTGAGGGGAATGTCAATGCAATTGAAATAGGGTTTGGAAAATAAGGTAGAAGATGCAGTTTTAATGTTTAACTTTGCAGGATAGCTGCCATTCCTTCTGTCTCACCTCTTCTGTACATACAGGTGTGCAGGAAGGAGTTTCCCATTTCCCCTGTGCTCTCAAACACCATCTGTGTTCTGTGGAGTCTCCTTGTGCTCAGGCTCCCAGCACACAGAGCTGCCTAGAGAACAGCTGCTGGGGACCTTACACTTCACGTCAAGGGGTTAATTGTTTAGAGATCAGACTACTCAAAAACAACAAAGACAGAGAATGTTGCACTTTACTAGCTTTTTTGGTAGTTCTTTTAACAACAAGTCTTTTAATCATTGCATGGATATGGCAGACTGGGGGTGGCCTTGGGAAGAAAGACTCTTCCTTTGGGTCTGACCAGGACGCAGCTGCTCCTCTTTTGTCCATGTGGAACTGCCGGAGAAGCTGCACAGAAACCCCTTTGCCGTAGCAGGAGAGCGGAACGGTGTCTTCGTGCTCCTGTCCAGCGGCACAGCGCTGGGCCCGGGCAGGCGTCTGTCCGGCCGTGACGTTAGTCGATGGGCTGGCTTTCCTCTGGAGGAACACTTAAAGCTAATCAGCTGAGAATACTAACTCAAAAACATGGGCCTTTGTTCTGGTTCCACCCCCTCCGCGCACACCCTCTGTGCTGTTTACTTTTTGTTCACATTTATTACAGAATACAGAACTCGACTTCTGAGACTTACCCCAAGAGTCTAATGGCAAACCATGAGCAAAACCAGATGTCTGCTGTTAATAGCTTGCTACTTCAGCACAGTTTGAGTAGTAGCAGCAGAGAACTAACACATACACTTCCATGCTCTCAGAAAGGAGGAATAATTCCTCACAAGGCCAAGCGGTGGATCTGTGCACATGTTTGGCCTTGCAACTGTGCCTTTGGGTGCTGTTTTTTTCCCTTTCTCCCTAGCAGTGCTACTGAAATAGGTTTTACTGTGCCTCGAGACTTATAGAAATCAGTTGGTGTGATTGTATGACTGATCAATGTTTCAACAAGCCTTCCTGATGCACTTAAATTAAGGTTCATGAACTCTCACCAGTGCTGGTTTTTGGAAAGCCAGCCTAAATGCCAGCATGTCTGTGTACCTAAGAGTGTAACTTCCACGGGTCCCAGTGCACTGCGGTGAGCTAACACAAGTTCGAACAGGGCTGCAGATTTTTTAAGAAACTCCACCACTCCAGCAGACCAAATGTAAAGCTTTTAACAGCCTCCTGGCTAGACGGGGTTTGTTTAACACCGCCCAGCAGACCATTGTGTAACCTGTTTTATTTAGTGGTGGTACCAAACCCCAGGGACATCATAGTTGCATGGGTTTAAAAACCAAACCAAAACCAGTTCAGAACTGTATTTAACTATAAAGTAACTCCTTGTTTATAAAAGTTTCAACAGCACTGAGTGGAAAGATACAGTGATTTTTTTATTTTTTTTTTCAAATTTTTTTCTTCTTCTTCTCAGCACATGTTGTGTTTGGCTTCTTAGGAGATAATCCTGCTGCTTCACACTCAAACAAACCTCCAAAACACGCATTTTTGCTCTCCAGGACAGCGCTGCAGGTGAAAGGGTGGCTGGGATGCTGCTCTCTGTGCTGCAGCTCCCGCCAGGGACATGGGGACGTCAGGTCCTCTGTGCAAGTAGCTCATGAAAGAGGTTTTGGATGCCATCTAGTGTTGGTACCCGAGCTGTGGCTCCTGTGCACTGTGCCTGTCAGAGCACTGCAGCCCGGGTGTGCAGAAACTCCACGCTCTTGATGTTTAGTTAATATTCTTAGGTTGAAAATTAAATATACATATTTAATGTTGTACGGGCTTTCTTCTCTGATAACCCCTCCTTTGATTTTGGATACAGATCATTAATTCTCCCAAACAGGCTAGAAAGCCAGCCTTTCCATGAATGTGTTTTTTGATTATTGGAACATGGAGGTTTTTACATTCTTGAATTACAAGATCAAAGTAAATTGTAGAGACCCCAAAATCTAAACACCTGACCATGCCTGAAAGTTGTGTACTAAGATGTAACCACACTGGCACTTTGAATCTCTTGGTATATTAACGTAGGGCATTCCCGTAGGATTTAAACATGCCTTCCAGCTCTTGACTGTGGGGACGAGGAGCCTGTTGTTGCACAGCACTCGTGAATATCGCCCTGTAGACGTTCATTTCACATGGAATCCTATGGTTTACAGATCCCCTGTTTTCATGTATGCCATGGGGCATTCAATTACAGAAACACAGCTAATTACTAATATATTACAATTCCCAGACTTTTATGCGGGGGCACATTTGCAGGTGTGTGAAAAATGTGCTTTAGAGGGTGCCAGAGCAGCAGGAATGACCAAGCTTTGCTTTTTACTCCCAAGTCATGGGGGCACAGCTAAAATGCTTCCTGTGGTTGTGTGACTGCAGACCAGCTCCTTACAGCTCTGTGAAGCTTCAAAGACGTTGAAAATGCTGCTCTACACCAGCGCTCCGCCCGTTGGCTTCATTTCTGCTGCTTTCCCTATGTGTAGTTGGTTAAATAGATCTATTCAGCAGATGGGAAGTGTTTGGGTTGGATTTGTTTGTTGTTTTTCACTGGGGAAAAATAACCTTGGGATGCCTCCGGTTTCTTTCAGGAACAGATTATTTGTAGAAGATAATTCAACGTCACTCGTTTTAATTTTGATTATATCTTAGATTCTTTGTTCAGGTCTTGTTTTATGCTACTAGGTAAATAATAGTTCTGTTCCAGGGTGGAGAATTCGGGGGGGGAGTAGGAGGAAATAGGAAAAAAACAAGCAACCCAAACAAAAAAACAACAAACACACACTTGTAGTGCAACTTTTCTGCAGGAAGGACCTAGAGCTGCCGTGTTCCATGGGTGCTCTTGTGTCCCCCTGTTAAAATGCGGAGGTTTGTGTAGCCGAGGCTGGTGACCGAGCGGGGCCTGGGGACACTTACTGCACGGGGGCAGAATGATGGAGAAAATGGAGTGTTCGTGGTAAATGACCGAGTTTGAGGCTTCAGGCGAGAGCAGAATGGGGTAGTCCTCCAAAACGCTCTCCTGTGGGAAGCCGGGGACGCCTTTTGGTGTAAAAACGCTGTTGTCAGTCCCTGTGCTCAGGGTAGTTTAACGTAGTGTCTGTAGCGGGTAAATGTTCTCCCTGCGGGCAGGCTGCCCCTTTGAACGTTGGTGCGTTCACTAGAACATGTTCAGAATTGTTTGCATCTCTTCTAGTCGTCTGGGTGGCTCGATTAACGTTGGATAGCGTTTGGTTAATGTTGGTGTAGACGCAGACGTGCCATTTCCCTAATGAACCAACAAAGCTTCTGCAGAAGTTTGTGGAGGGCTACGTGGGTGTATCTTTTTTGACATAAGAGATGTGAGTACAGAGGGATCCAGACTTCGTTTTGGGCATCATTTGCACATTGAGTATGTGGAGAGGAGGATCTTGAGGGCACCAGCTGTACCAGTATGTCTGGTTAGGGATGTATTGCATAAATATCCTAAAGTATATAATATAAAGAATGTAAGTAATAATATATATGTATATAATATAAAGAATGTGAAGATGAAGAGGCTTTGATTGTGTATCTTTAGAAATTTGATAATTAGTGAAGATGTTTCTGAAGGCATCAGGTTTGTGCAGTCGTCCAGACAAGCGTGGGGGAGAGCCGCGGCCTGTGGTGGTTTCCAGGTGATCTCAGTTTCCACTCAAAGAGAGAAGCACATTTTTCAGAGGTGTTTTTCAAATTTTCTTATGCTATGATGCTTGAACATCCGCTTCCCGTTTCCCTTTGATAGTGTGCGCTTTGATTTACCTGTTGAAATTGGGAATGAAATGCACATGTTGGTATAAGTTAAATGTATATGTAACTGGTCTTGCTGTTAAAGGGGGCCATGAATTTATGTGGCAATTGAAGTAATAAATAGCGCTTTCAGGTAACGGGGAATCTTTCTGCATGCAAGATTGTCTTTTTATGGACTGCCTCAGAATCTCCATCCCAGCCAGCAGTACTTTTGTGGCTTTGTATGAATGCTCTTTTCTTTAGAAAATGGTGTATTAAATTTTTAAGAGAGTTTGAAGCAATGCAGGGGAGTTTTTAGCATTTTTAGCAGCCCTGGATGTTAGGGAGACACTCCAAACTAGAATTAGGAACGCAGAACGACATCCTCGTTCTCACAGCTCATGTCTCATTTGAGTTTGTAGTTTATGCTTGTCTCATTTGTGTACGTTACTTTCTGTATGTTAGTAAGGTAAACTTAGAGGTTCTTGGTTTTATTTAAATGAAGGGAGCATTTGTCAGGCCCACAGCTGACAGCGGAGGATGCTGTCATAGAATGAAACAAAAAGGAAAAGGCGTTTGGTTGTGAGAATAGGGTAAAGGACGAGAAAATGGTTCTTCTGAAACCTTCGATAAGATGAGTAAACATGGCTGAGCGGTTCATAAGGACTAAAGATAGCAGCAAAAGCTTTCTTGCGTTCTTCAGGAGCCTCTTGCTTTTGTTACAGGCACAGAAAGGGTCTTACTCTGTTTTCCTCCAAGCCTTTTTTTAAAGGGAGAGGTGCATTACAAAGATGTCTCTGTTGGTCTTCCAGACAGCCTGACATTTGTTTAACAAGCACGAGGGGCAGGCGTACGTGTAGATTTATAACCCCGTTTTAGCCGTTGTTTGCAGAGGGCTGCAGGCTTGCCTGCTGGCTGCGTTCGGCTCCCGGGCGCTGTGAGAAGCCGCCCAGGGCGGCTCGGCTTTTGTTGGCCGCGCCGCTCCCCGCTGCACCAGCCCTCCCGGCCGCTCCGCGGGGACAAGCCGCTTCCCTACGTGCCGCCGATTCCTTTCCCCGCCTTGGCATCCACTCCGTTCTCTTGGCGGGCGGCGCGACGCAATCGTCCGCAGCGGCCGGGGATTGCATGAGAGCTGGGGCGGGCGGGCGCTGGCGCTGCGTCAGTGCAGCTCCACACCCGCCGCACGTCAGCTGCGCCCTCCTGCAGCACCAGTGCAGCAGCGGCGGCCGCAGACGCTGCGGGGAAGCCCATGGTGCCCAGCCCGGGCTTCTCCTCCTGCAGCTCTCCTCCTGGGATGCAGAATTGAGAACCGCAGCCGGAGGGTAGAGCGTTCCTGGAGAGATGGACAGTCAGCTGAGCAGCTGGAAGGACAAGGGTATTTGTTCTTTCATCTTTTTTCCCTTTCCTTTTGAAAGCCCAAGGTGCTGCGGGTTGTTTTTAACCATGTTTTTAGCACGCATTTGCTCGCGACATGTATTTGCATGTATAAGATCTATCCGTACTGCGTCCAGAATTCTAAAAGCCGTAGGATAAAATGGGTAAATGTGAACAATGCAGAAGAATGAATTATTTATGTAGGTGAAACGGCTTGTGTGACGCTGCAGATCTTTTTCAGCCCTGCAGAGCCTGTTAAAGAACGGCTTGTTTTGGTAGGCACCGATCAAATTCAGTTGATGTTCCTTTGAAATCACTAGATTATTAATAATTTAACGATACTAGCCATTAACTGGGAAGAATGTAGCGTCTGCAGTTCACGTTGAATGATTTTATGAGGAGCAATGGCACGCAGACTACAGCAGGGCGGTGGTTTGGGTCTTGGTGAGTTTTTTGTGTGCGTTTTTGTTTGGTTTGTTTTTTCCTTGTGTTTGGCACAGCGATGTTTGCAGTTTACCCTTAGCCACGTTTGCTTTGGATTTTTCACGATTCTGTTGGATTCTAGGTAATCCTGTGCCTCATTTTTCAGAATTTACAGCCATAATATCAAATCATTTTAGGTAAATAAGTAGCTAGCCTTAAATTAGTGTGGTTCTGACCTTTGTTCCTGCAACCACCAATGGGAGATCAGTGTAAATCTCTGTGGATCATTATATTAGTGCTCAGTCTGTAAGAGTTTAAGCCTTATTTGAATACGTAATCTTCAAACTTTATCAACAAGACATGCTTTAAAAAATTTTAATCATTTCTGGCTATTGAAGTATCTTCTTAAAGGGCCCTGTCGTGCTTGGTACTTGCACTCCCGAGGTTTTTCTCTTTTTTCGTAACTATTGTTAAAAATCTCTGTGTTTGTGTTCCACTTGGACAAAATTGCCGGCTATCTAGAATCCATCGAATGTTCTATCAGAACCTACATGAGTAGCAAAGTAAGCCCTGCGGGGAAAGAGACTTTGACCCTGCACAGCGACCTTCTGAAAGTTCTAATCTTTCTTTAAAGGGCTGTATAATATTAGGAAGCAATATTCTGCAATGTTTCGTAATACGTTCTTGATGTGTAAGTAGTTTAAATGTTCAGCACTCCATACGTCAGGCCTGAAATTCTTGGGGTTGGGGGGGCGGGAAAGAAAAGATGGGTGAGGTTGGAAGGTTTCTGTAAAAATTGCAAAGCAAGTTACCTTTGAGGGTTCAAGCCCAATTTTCAAGCGTGTTTTTCACAACCTGGTCTGTCCCTCACCGCACCTCGAGGAGGACATTTCAGAGCCGGGGATTTGAGGCCTTGAGAATAATGGAGCCTTTCTTGGTTTCGATGAATGAGTTGCTGCCGAGGAGCACGTGCCTGCACGGACACTTGGGGGGACACGGTGCCAGCCCTGGGGTACAGCGGGGGGCAGCAGCTGGGTCTGTGCACCCACTTGTTTGCAAAACATGGACCTGCCCAGCGAGCGATGGAACAAAGCGAACCCGGACCCGTCCGATGTGCGTGATTTGTGCTGCTGCAGCTGCTTCAAGCGGTGTTTTAGATTCCCCCTCGCTTTGTTTTCACATGGGGGCATCCCCCGAGGCGGAGGAAGCTGGTGTAGTGCCTGTTCTCCCTCCCAGAAAGTCCCTGCTGCCTCCAGGTTTTATCATAATTTAATTTGTAGAGATAAGGACTAAAAGAAAATGGAAGCAGAGCAAGAAGGTGGTTTTCAGAGGAAGCAGAAGAGTCTGGTTCCTCTCCTTCTGCAATGTTGTTGCAGCCTGGTTTAGTGTGGTTTCTGGTGGCATTTGTGAGGACATGAAGACACCTTGTTCCGTGTGTTCTTGCTGGGTCAGGCTCCAGTGGCATGGACAATGATGGGTAAAGTTCAGGGCCTGGTTACACTGTTCAACTTGCCCAGAATAAATATAGAAGCAAATATTGCAACATGTTTCTTTCCATGCTAAAAAATAACCTTAAAAAAAACCCCCAAACAACATAACAATCAAGTCTAAAAGCAGGGAAGAGTATAGTTCAGAGTTAGACCCCCTGACTAAAGCACTGCTTTCTAATTAACACCACCCTAAACCTGGGTTCGGTCTGCATGTTTCTTGTGCTTCGGCCATAGCAGCTGAGGAAGCAGCACAGCGACTGTGCAACCTGTGGGATTTATACCTGTGGCATTGATCGTCTAGGTAGGCAGCATGACATAGGTTTACACGGGGGGTGGCGTGACTTTTATTTTTAGCACTTTTAAAGACAGCCCATATGGGGTAATCGGCACTAAAATGTCTAACGCGTATGTATTTTTTAATGATTTCAACGATTCGTCGGGTTTTAATGGCTGGATAATGCTAATGGTAGGATGAATAGCACAGCGAGACCCTCAGACTACCCCAAGATGATTATTTTTCTTGATGAATGTGCTGAAAATCTATCAGAATTCTGGTTCAGATTAGTGGGATGGTGGAAAGGGTTGCGCAGGCTTGTGCAGCCCTTGAGCCTTTTGAATTTCTATCGTGAGTAATCAGGGCTTTGGAAGGATTTTCCCAGTTCGTATGTTGTGCACACATGCACACGGGTATATGATTAGGCAGAAAGTGCTGCTTTGCTCATTAGTAATTGTTACACAGTATTTGTGTTTTGGGGGGACAATCTGGTAATATCAGACTTCATTTTCATTCTAGCACCATGTGTATCAGTTTTTCCTGCTCGGGATTGTGGGGCAGATGTGCCAAGTGTGAAAGGTGCGTGATGCCAACTTGTTTTGGGAGCTCTGGGATCCAGTGGGCCCGTGTGTCCCCTGGTCCTGCTGCCCTGTGCCCAGCACAGGGAAATCGGCTCCATGTGCCGTCACCCGGTAACCGCCCAGTTTCACCAGTTTGGGATTGCTGTGGTGTTACCACTTGCAGCAAGGTGGTCACGGACCAAACGGGCTCCCAGCTCATCTGGTCAGGGTGCCAAAGGAGGCTTGAATTCTGTTGAATTGAATAACTGCTCCTGCTGTCAACCATGATTTTAAATGGTCGTTTGGATGTAGGAAATCTTGCAAATGGTAAAGCTGAGGCTGCTGATGGTGTCTGTGCTTGGGAGACTTGGGCCAGCTGGTGGCTTGGTGGCTTCTCCTTGGGCTTGGTCGGTGGCCAGCGGGGGCTGCCAGGGCTGGGAAAACACCAGCAGAAACCCTGTGTAAATACCAAGTTTATTTAGCGCAGCTGGGGAGTGCCCTCTAAGCAGCAATTAACAGGGGTTCGCCTGTTTGTGCCTGTGTCCTGGTTTTTGCTGGTTGAGAGTGAATTTTCCTTGTGACAGTCATCCCCGCGGCCTCCGCGGCGGTAGAAAGCCGCCCATTCTCCACGCCGGTGCTGTGTTTCTGTGTTAGTGCAACACTGCCTGCTCTTAACTGACCCAAAAAAACCCCTCTCACTTGTGCCTCTGCGCTATTTTTCCTATTATCCAAAGAACATAAAGAATTCCATCTCACCTCCCAGCTTACTGAAAGGCTGCAGTGTAAGGGCCGCGTTTATAAACCACACACTGTTGGCCTTATTATTTTGGCGTGCTCCTTTCACACAGGCCGCCTTTCTTTGGCACCAGAGCCCGGCTGTTGTTTGGTTTGTGAGCCGTTCATTGTGCGAAGGCGGCAGCTGCGGTTGCGTAGTGGAGCGGCCGACCCGCCGCTGCCCCGGCAGGAAGTGAAAGAGGCGCCCGAGTCAGCTGGGCCAGCGCCGCCTGCGTGCGCCCGCTCAAGATGGATGCCAAAATGGGTTAGTCCCTTCTCCTCCGCTCGCTTTCCTAGATAAAACAGGTTTTAACCGCGCTTGTAGCTCCCGAGGCTTTCATTTCTCTTCCTTTAAAAAAAAAAAAGAGCGTTGCTTGGTTCAGTTTATTTTTAAAGAGCGTTACCAGGTTAAATATAGGTAACCGCTTGTTTTTGTTATCAAAACATGAATTGCTCGGTTTTAAGTTAAATATCATCGAAAGAAGGGAAAGGTTGTTTTTTCTTTTTTCTTTAAATACAGTGATAAAGGCACCGCGGCGCTTGCTTTAAAAGCAAAATGTAATAGGATGAGTTGTGCATGTAAGGCACGGATGCTAGCAGGACTATTTTTAGACGTGCCAAGTGACAGTTCGTGCTTACCAAATGTAGGCAGCTGTTCTTGCTTTGGAATAGGCCTGGAGTACTTGTATTAAATGCATGAGATTGTAGTTCATATTGTAGAAAATGAAGCTTGCAATGGTTTCTGTGAGGAAAGTGCTGCTTGGCAGCGCTGCTCTGAGAGCAGGATCGGCTGTGGCTTTTGTTGTGTTTGGTTTGGTTTTTATCTCCGTGCAAGTTAAAGCCGGGAAGCTGCTTCTAGTAACGCTTTTAATATTTTCTTTTACTTTAGAAAGAAACGCAAATACCTGTTTCTGACCAATTGCAGAATACAAATGAATTTCTTAATGTGCTCTTGGACTGAAAATTACAAATAGTTTTTTCAGGCACTTGTAATGCTGGATTTCCCTCTGAGGAATTTACAATGAAACCAGATACATGTGTCATTAAGCCGCGGCCGGGTTGGTTGTTCTCCAGATGGAGACGGAGCGAGGAAAAAGGCTTCATGTGCACTTCAGCTCCACTCTGGGGGACGTCGCTCCGGGGTTTTTCTTACCCATTACCAAGAACAAAAAGATGGGGCGCTGAGCGCCGTTTGGCATTTGTGGCGTGCTTGAATTCCTGCAATTTACCTTTGTTTCTGCTATTTGGAAACTGTCACACAGATTAATTAGTGGCTCTCCATTACTTATAGCTGGTTTAGGCTCCGTGCGTTGCTGCTTGCAAGCAGAGGTTTCCCAGGAAGCAGCCAGAGCAGCGCAGCCTGCAAGCGGAGAAGAGTCGCTCTCATTCTTGGGCTGTCACACGATACGGGAGCAGCACCCAAATTTGAATGTATGGATGCTCAAATTGCAGCACTTAAAAATAAATATCATTTCAGTACGTGAAGCAAATAGTCAGAAAGAGATTAGGGTGTTTTTTTTTTTTCAGAGGTTTCTTGGGAGCACAAAATCCAACAAGTTTTGAATGGCAAGGCTGGTTTTGAAAATCTCCCGTGGCGCTAGGGATACTTGCAGCTCGGTTTAGGTTTGCTGTTCACAACCATTTTTAGGTCAAGCTCACAGTTTCAACCCTAAGCTCCTTTAACCTGCCACGCTAGCTAAGGTGAGGTGTACAGAGACTAACAGATGCTTTTGCGATTAAAGCACAGCCAAATGTTGTTAAATTTAGGAATTATTGCCCATACAAAAGGAATTCTACAATGAGGTGCTTTTTTGTTTGATTTTTACAAGTATTAAAGACAGGTTGTCTTGCTCTGAGCTTCCTTCCTTTGACAGGGCAAACAGCCGTGCAGGTTTGTAACACGAGGAGACCCAGAAGAGCAACAAGTGGCCAGGGTGTGGGGAGAGGCCGGGCCCCACTTAGTCTAGGGCTTTAGCCTGGGGCTGCTGGAGAGCCCCGGTGTCGCCTCCTGCGCTCGGCTGCTCTATCTCGCACCCCATATGTTGGTGGAGTCACGCGCTGAACCGCATCCAGGATCTGATCTGGCCGCCTGCTTGGGTTTAATGTGCATTATTTTTGTGCGGTGGTTGCCCCAGTGCAGAGAAGCCCGGGCTGGGTGTGTGGGGCAAAGGGGCGCTGGGGGGTCTGGCTCGCTCTTTCCACAGCACTTTTGCTTCAGGACAAATTTCAGGCGTTCATGCAACTGTAACCTGGTTCTGTCCGTAGAGCTTCAGGAAATTTCTGCTGACATGCGAATTAAATATTTGGATTAAATATTTTGCGTTATGAAAATGGTAGCTTTCGGTTTCTGAGCAGGGTTCCCATCTTCCCGTGCCGCCTGCTCATTGCGGGTTCCCCACGGAAGTGATGAGGAAATGAAGAACTTCAGCTTCTGAAACGCCGTGAAATTGCACCACAGCCTCGGCGGCATTTTCACGTTGCACCTACGAGCGTATTTTGCAGCCTTTGCCCTACAGAGGCTCCTAAGTACTTAATGTTGTATTACCACCTTTTCATCCTGTAAGAAATAACAGTCAAATTTAATTCTTTCAGTTTTCTTTCGCAGTTATTCAGAGCAAGAACCTGTTCTGAATTGTGCTATGCTACCTTACAAATAACTTCGGTGATGTTTAGGATTAGATAGGATTGCTAAACTTGTAATAATTTTTCTGTACCTTGAGTTTTGTATCTCATAACTTCACATTATTGCTATTACCAAGCAGTTTGGATGCAGAAGGGGAACTTGTTCTTGTGAAAATGTAATCAGGAAGAGTGGGTTTGATTGTGTACGTATAAAACCAGAGCAGAATGACCTGCACGTTGCAGCTCATCTCCAACCAAACAGATGTGCAGTGGATGCGTTCAGCCATTAGTGTGACCTGTGCAAGGGCGTAGTCTACTCTAAACACTATTGCTAAAAATGGTGTTCTATTATATTATATTATATTCTCTCATGAGGGTCGCTTAACTTGGTTTATAAATGAAGTATTTTGCATTGTAGCAGATTTAGCCTGGGTTGAAGTTTCAGAGAGATTATTCCCTCTTGCTGTCTCAGTCTGTCCCCAACAATCAACATTATGAACTCCCATGGGAATGTCTTCAGTCACAAGGAACCAAAACGAGCTGTTAATGAGTCTTGAGCTGCCTTTGCCTCTTCCAGACTTGCAAAGATCCAGTGGTTTGGAGATCCGTTAGTGTCTCGCCATTTGTCATCACAGGAATCGGAACCAAGCTCTTCAGTGAGTGACCGCCACAAAATCCACCACAACAAAACGCAGTGAAGCACAAACTGCTGCGGTTCTGGTGCAGAACACAGCACAGTAGTTGAAGAGATTAATTCTGACATTGCTGAAGGGCAGAATTGTTCTTAAATTTTAGCAATTACGTTTGAGGTAATCCAAACACAATAATCCAAATAATCTGCAATTCAACACAAAATTAGCGCTAAAATAACCTATTCTTTAGGTGTAATTTCAGCTCTGGTTTGACAGTGAGATCGCGAGTTCCGTTTGCAGTGACTCCCAGCAGTCATGAATCACGTTTTACTGTTGTCACGCAGATGCAAAAGGTATCTTGTTGTAATTTCTTACCTTTTTTTCCCATTTTAGTTGTTGACCTCCTTTACTGGCGCGACATTAAGAAGACGGGGGTGGTGTTTGGTGCCAGCCTGTTCCTGCTGCTTTCGCTAACAGTGTTCAGCATCGTGAGCGTGACAGCTTACATCGCCCTGGCCCTGCTCTCCGTCACCATCAGCTTTAGGATATACAAGGGAGTCATCCAGGCAATCCAGAAGTCCGATGAAGGCCACCCGTTCAGGTGAGGTGTTTCTTTGAATTAAGGAAGAGTGTGTTGTTTTGGGGAACGGCAGCATCGGTGCTGTTAGAAGCAGGAGATGACACGTGCCTAATATGTTGCGTAATGCTGTAAATAGCCTCTGTGCTGAAAAATCTGTTATCCAGCCCATGGCCACGTATGGGTATACACAGGAGTAAGGAAAATGATCTGAGTACTTGGTACAGGAGATTTCCCTGGGAATGCTGGAGTATCTTAAATTAAATACTTCGATCTAATGGGCTAGTACGTGCATTTTGGAATGGTGTAGTCTTCTGAATGTGAACCGGTGGCAGATGGTGTACACAAAGAAAAGAATACCCAGGAGAAGCAGCACTTTCTATGCAATATATTTAGCAAAAATCAGAAAAAATGTAGTAGGAGATGCTTTTTTTAAAAAAAAGAATAGTCTTAAAATGTGTGTTTTAGCATGTAGCAGCGTCGCTGTGTTCTCCACACGCGAGGCTGCCTTACCAGCAGAATCCAGGTTCACTGCAGCCTGCCTAGCTCAGAAATGCAGGAACTTGGACTCGATTCTAGGGCTTGAGGCGCTGAATCACGGGATTAATGAACGTTGGTCCCCAGGAGGCCCCCGAGCGCTGTGCAGAGCCCAGTCCCTGGGGCAGCCGCCTCTGCTTCCCGCACTCAGCCCTTCCTGGGTGCACTACAGTGCTGCCCATTATTGCGGAGAAATAAAAGGTTATTAATGTGGCAGAGTAATTACTAAGAGTCCGTGTTTCCCGTTTCCGTAGCGGCCCTGTCCCACGCCCCTCAGATTCGCTTCTCTCCTTTTGTTAATAGTGAAGCGGTTCAATCCCAGCTTCCCTGGCAGCTCTGAGAAGCTCCTGCTTGCCCTCCTGTTCACACCTCCCTTACTAAGTTTGTGCTGTTTCCAGTTATTCCCATTCTCTTCCCCTCATCTTCAGCAATGCAAAATGAATGGTTTTCTTGGCTTTACCGCTGTTCCTCCCTGACCGCAGGTAGCGGCTCATTCACCCCATGGAAGCCGCTCTGTGCTGTGGGACAAAACTCCAGGGAAAAAAGAGTATTTGCTTTTAGGCATCTGATCAATTGACAACAACTTTCAGTGCAGCAGCATGAAATATTTATCTTTCGTAAACATAGTTTTTTGTTTGGTGGCTTTTTAGCTATCAGGGCCTCGTGTGACCCTCCTCATTCCCTCGACGGGGTGGGTAACCAGCTGAAGTCCTGCTGGCTCTGCCTGCCCGCTTCAGTATCCAAGCAGCATTGCCAGTTCACCAGCTCAGTTCTTTCTTAGCAAGAACAAGCACAACTTGTTCTACCTGTGCTCTTTGTGCAGGTTATTTCTAAAAATACTGATATTCAAAAGAGGCTTCCAGCCATTCTCATCTACCACACCTGGTGGTTTACTTCTTACCTCTACAGCTTCCACTACAAGAAGGATATTTTTGCTTGAATTTAGTTAGACAGTGAAGAGCATACCCGTGAGAAAAATGTAATTTTTGATTCAGGTACCGAATCTCTTGCTGCTGAGTTGAGAAGGTGTGCAGGGTGAAGCCAAGTGTGGACGGCAGAATGGAGCCTTGAAATGGCCACCCTCTGTACTTAACGTTTGAAGCGTTTTAATTTGTTAACCATCTTTAGCTTGGCCTTGAAGGACATACATAGGAGCCTCTGCTCTGCGGGGCTTATTTTTGAAATAAATCCAACAAAACCACCCCAAAGCACAATCTCCCCCTAAGCAAAAGTACAAATTTACCAACTGTAGTAAGTGTCAAGTGTTACAGATGTGCTGCACTGCTGCTTCTCCCTCCAACATGCAAATTGGATACAGAAATTGTTCTCTACTTAAAGAGTCTAAATTGCCGTAGCCACTGCAACTACAGATAAAAGTTGCGGTGTATTGGAAAGAACACTTAACCAGATAGGAGCTTCTGTCTTTCTGTTAAAAGAGCTGTTATCACTGACTGTAAGAAGTTTTTGCAGCAAATTATGAAGAACTTGCTCATTTTGCCATGTCTTGGTGTGTTTTTTACCTTCCAAGAATAACTTCAGTTGGTTCTGCTCTATCCTTCTAGCGTTGTTCATATAGTGAGGTTTTTCTCTTTGTAACACAAGCAGATGCTGCTGTTGTGCGTTGAGCGCGTTGAGGGCCGTTTCTGAGCTCTCCTCTCTCGCAGGGCTTACTTGGAGTCCGATGTCGCCGTGTCCGAGGAGCTGATTCAGAAATACAGCAACGTCGTGCTGGGTCACCTCAACGGCACCGTCAAAGAGCTGAGACGCCTCTTCCTAGTCGATGACTTAGTTGATTCTCTGAAGGTAAGTCCAGCCCAGCCCAGGTCCAGCAGCCTCGTGTAAACAGAATCCATGCTGACCTGGGTTAGCAAAGCCCACTGCTCCTTCTAAACGGCAATAACAATGGCATCCTGGGCTCCCTGTAAGTAAATCCTGAGGTTTTGTTTGCCTGCTGGAAGTACCAAGCCTTTTTGTTTTTCCAGAAGTACAGCTTGCTGTTAGCCACACGGAGTTGAATGTAAAGTTGAATATAAAGCGCCTCGTGCAGTAATAGAGTGGATATGCGATCTGTGCTTTATTGTGGCAGTGTAATACAGATGACTGGAATACTGCCTAGCAGGTATCTGGGCCGTGTTCAAGCTGTAGTTAATGGGCTTTGTTGAAGGTGGCAGAGCAAAACTGACAGCTAATAATAATCATTTTTTCAAAAGGGCTGAGGACCATTCAGTTTTGTTCTGTGAGAGTTATATTATCTCCTTTCAAGCTAATCGCCTTCCTTCGTTTTTCAAACAATTGTTTCCTTTACGGAGTACAACGTGTTGTCCATTTCTTTTTCAGTTTGCTTAATCTTCTTGAAATAAAGTTGCGTTTATCCTCCGGTAAATCCCTTACTTAGTGCTTTGCAAGGTCCCTTGAGTTGCCGTGGGGCTGGGGGAAGGGCTTTCTAGTGAAACTTGGAGAAAAACAGGAAGGCTCTAAAAGTTTTCATTAGGTTTGTGGAACTGAAATTAGGGGCAGATCTCAGGATTTTACCCGGAGTTTCTAGATCCAGTTTATAATGTTACTTGAACTTGAACACAGGGGAGTGTGGCTGATGTTGTGCGAGTCTGGGGAAGGAAGCAAGCAGAGAAGGAGAAGAAGGCTGTAGGAATCTGTGTCTTTCACGCTGAAGTGGCTCAGTACTTTGCATTCATCTCTGCAGCATCGCAAGGCTGCAGCCTTGACCCAAAGAATTCCTGCTACACGGCTAAAATTGCGTTTTGATAACTTAAACTTGGTGTGCGAGGCAGGAAAGGAAACATATTCTTTGTTCTGTTTAAGGGCGTTGAGTTTCAGTGTTCACAGAAAAGCTATTTTGTTCAAGTTGTGTTTAGATCTGATTAAACAACATCACAGAAATCTTGTAGTCACAAGGTCACTTGTATTTCTTTAATAATTAAGCCGTTTGTGCTCTGTTCCTTCATTTGAGTTTGTTTAGAGATCACAATCCCTTGCAGCGAAGGAAAAGGCAGCAAGTGCCGCTCAGTTAACGCTGTTTAGAAATGAGACCTTGCAGTGCAATCGTGTTGGAAGTGGAGTTAGTTCCAGTCCGAATGTCTTCAAGGCACTTTAAAACACTGTGGTATAAAGGAAAGACGTGTTTATTCAGCTGCACTGATTCATTTCCCCTCTCTTCTTCTGACATTTAAAATGTTTTATGTAGGTTAATTAGTGTAATTTATGGAAGTTGGGAGCAACCCTTATATGAAACCTGTGAATGTCAGGACAGCTCACAAGAACAAGTTAATGATTTTGAAGAGTTTGTGCTTGAGGAGAACATTAAGATGCTGGGGTTTTATGTAATATAATGGCCCTGGTTTAAATAAAAATGTCTTGGCTTGTGTAGTTTAAACATCTTTAGTGTAGGAAACAGCATGTTTGTGTATAATTATAGTTACAGATCTCTGGTGCAGTCAGCATCCACAGGTCAGTTTATTGCGTGTAATAGCTCTGGCTGTAAAATCTGTCTTGTTAAGGCCTTTTTCTGTTCTAATTAAGCAAAGCTGCAGCCAGGAAGGTCTCACCGTGGACGGTGACTATTTCCGCAGCCCCAGGAGCGGCTCCGCGGAGGAGCCCTCGCCCGGCCTCGCGCAGACCCGGGGCCCCGGCTCCACCTGTCAACCGCGCCTTGGAGGAACGGAGCTCTTTGCTCTGGCCGCGCGGGTTTATAGCGAAGGAACTCGATAGACGGGCATTTCTGGATTTGCCATTAAATTGCAGATGCTCTGGGTGCTGGGCAGTCCTTCATCGTTGTGGTGAGGGAGGCAAAAACTCGGCTCAGTGCATCTCCACTTGAGGAGAAGCAAAGCCTGGGTCACTCAAACGTGAACTCCCGGATTTTGATCTTTCCTCGGCCATAAATTCAGCGTTCACTAAATAGGACGGGGTGGTTCTGATAAGTGTTGGACTTTGGGACTGACTCATATCCGCTACCTCTGTGCTCACGTACACTCACGTTTTCGGACTCGGTCATAGTGTTGGTGACATTTTCCTGGCTGCTGGGCGCTGGTAACTGGGGTCCTGCAGAGACGTGGGGGTCTCGGGATGAAGGCGCAGCTCTGAGCGGTCGCAGCCCCGCGTCCGTGCTGCAGTACGGGTGCTGGGGAGGGTCCGCGCCGCGCGGCCGGGCTCGCTGCGAAGGGGCAGAACGGGGCCAAGGCTTGCGTGGATCATGAGGGAGTTTAGAGAAGTGTGCTTTATTGTTCTCGATAAGCCTGCCGAACGCTTCAGGGGGAGCGCAGTACCATTGCAGCCTAGCCCGAGGGGTAACTTTGTGCCTCCGGTGCTGTTGGCGTCACGTAGAGGAGGAGCTGCTGGGACAGAACTGCATCCTTTGCAGTTCATCCCACTGCGTTTTGAATGGGAGCAGTTTTGAATCAAGCTCTTGAAGTAAAATACATTTCATTACAGGGGTCATTCAGTTAAACTTGTCTTGATTGTCACGCGCTTATCTTATTGTTGGCTGTTGATTGTGTTTGGCTTGGATATTAAAAAGGGCTGTTAGGATAACTTGTGAGTAACTCAGCTGCAGGACAGATCCTTGTCTGCACCCGCACTCCTTCAATGGGCTTTTTGTGGGCTTTTTGTTCTTCCCAGTGCTTTGTGCCCGTCTTTTCCTCGTGTGTATCGCATCGGGAGCTTCACCTCTGGTTGTTAACAGCCCGGATCTTCTCTCCCGATGCAGCAGCGGCCCCCGCACCCGCTCCCTTTGGCTCTTCAGTGTTTTGTAGTGTCTTGCACAGAAAATAACCAGACGTGCTTAGTTGATTAAAGGCCGGGGGGGTCTCCTGTGTGTGCTCTGCACAGTGCAAAGCGTAATTCAGTGTGCAGGAAGAAATAAGCGCTGGCGAATCCACTCTGCCATGCAGATCCTGGCTTCTGCTCCGCTCCTTGCGGGCTGTGCAACACTAGAAGAAAGCGGCTGATTTTCCCTGGGGAGGGAGGGCAGACAGAAATAGAGCTGGCAGCCCGAGCATAGGTCAGGGGTGCGCTCGGGACACTTCACCTGCCAGGGAGCTGAGGGGCTTCGGCTCGGGGGATCTGCGTGGCAAAGGGGAGCGGGGCTGTGCGGGAAGGGAGCGGAACAGGGGTCACGGCCGTCTGCGGGTTCAGGGCTCTGCGAACGGGATGTCTTTGCTGCTGAGTTTGTCTGTGATTTAGAGCCAGCATCCATTTCAGGGCACTGTCCATTCCCCTCTTTCCTGAACTTTTCGGTACCCCGAGCTCCGTGCGGGGCGGGAGGCCGGGGCCGCGCTGCCCAGCTCTGCCAGCTCCGCGTCTCTGCTGCCTCGGGCTGGATCCGGGCGCCAGGGGCCACGTGTCCCGCTACCAAACCCTTCAGCACTCATCTCTAATTACAGGAGTCCTACAAGGGTGAAGTGGAGTTTGGGGCATTTTGGTGCGATATGTGTGTTTAGAGAAGTTCTCCCTGCTCTCATTAGTCTGTTCTGGTAAGACTGTGGTCTGATGTGTTCTTTTCTCTCCTTTCCAGTTTGCGGTGTTGATGTGGGTGTTCACTTATGTTGGTGCCTTGTTTAATGGTCTGACATTACTGATTCTGGGTAAGTGTTTCAAATCATGTTAAATACCTGCCGTTCAAAATAACCCTGGAAAAGCCCCGAGGTCTGCTCGCTACCGTGAGGCTGTTCCCGTGTTCTTGGGAGCGCAGCACGATGTTACAGCCGTGTGTCCTTTTCTAGGCCGTTGATAGCGCTGCTGAAGGGTCACTTTGAGTTGCAGTGTTGAATTCCTGGGCACTGTGGTTTTGCAGAGGTGGTATCATGTGCAGCACGCTCTGCCGTGCTGTCCTTGGCCGGGTGAGCCCTGCCTGAACAGCAGCGCTGCGCTGGCGCTGCGGGGAGGTGCAGAGCTGGCTCTGCCCCGTCCCGCCGGCCTCAGGTGCCAGAAACCCACTGAGGCTGCCGGAGCCTCAGCATCCTCGGTGAGGAATTTGCATAACCCGCAGCAGGGAAGTGAACTGTGACCAGACTTGCTGAGCTGGGAACGAGGCCTGGAGAACAGCCTGGCTGCTCCTTATGGGGATTGTCCAACTTACCAGCCAACCGTCTTTCTGTGTGGCTTCGTTAGTCCTTTTTCTTGTACCTTTTTGAAATAAATGTTAAAGTGTGAAAACTAGTCATTGTTTTACCTGACCACCATCCCTTTTGTCAATATTTATGCCTTTGATGTGCTCTTTTCCAGCTTTGATTTCGCTCTTCAGTGTTCCTGTTATTTATGAGAGACATCAGGTGAGTCTTTATGATTCATTAAGCGCTTCATAAAATGAGCTCTGTTGAAGGAAACCCACAAGTGGATAAAATAAGACCATCAAGCACTTTGAGGTCCAGGCTGCGTGTGCTTGTCCCTCCTCTTTTGGTGGCGTCTGAGGCAGCTTCCCCAGCAAATGGTGGCAAAAAAGGCCCGATTAACCTGGAGGCCTTTTCTGCTCTGAGCCACGTTTGGTCAGGACTAAAGCAGCAGCTGCAAGGTGCCTTAATCCTGATGTAAGTACCTTAAAAACAGTTTCTGAAGGAACCTCTTTGGAGCTGATATTCAGGACTTGTGTCCTCAAGCCCTCTGGAATTTGTAGCCCTGGCAAAAACAGGAGAGACGAATGTAAAAGAAAGAGGTAAGGAGCCAAAATAAAACCCGTATGATAAATTACAGCAGAGCTTGAGCAGGGACTGTCTCGAGCAGGTGATGGCACAGCGGGGCAGCCAGCTCAGGCTTAGCCGTTCTTCTCCTCTTTCAAAACCCGCGGCCGCCTGGGCCTGGGGACCCGAGGAAACGGCTCCGAGCAGATGGCGGAGCCTCCTGGGCTCCTGCAGGGAGCGGAGCTCTGCGGTGAAAGGAAACCCTGCAGCCCTGGGAAGACGATGGACAATTTGTGCGGCTTAACCCGGGCTTCTCAATCCTCTTGAGGAGCTGCCGGCTGCTCTCGCAGGCCTAAGCTGGTTACCAGCCAGGCCCGGCCCACCTAAGCCGCTTTCCTGCCCCCGCCCAGCGCCCTGCCCTCTAACATCTGCCTGCTTCTGTTTCAGGCCCAAATCGACCATTATTTGGGACTGGTCAACAAGAATGTCAAAGATGCGATGGCCAAGTGAGTAGAGCGCTTTTAAATTTCACTTCCTAAATACTGTTGAGAGTCCCTGGGGGGGGTGTGGTGCTCGGTGCGTAACACACGCGTCACCTCCTCCAGTGCGGAGAGGAAATGTCCTTTGTTTAAACAACTGGGAGTGGTTATGAAATCAGCTCTTACTGAAATGTTAAGTTAATCCTGCGTTAATAGAAATCTCCATATTTGAAACCGAAATCTCCGTATTTGGAACCGTTAGTGAAATGTGAGGCCCTCAGCAGTTGCAGTTAAGGGGTGAATGAAGAATTTAGCGATTGCGTTGGTTTCTGAGTGTAATGGTGCTGGGCAGCTGTGATAATTATCTTCACGTGCTGCTGTTTCTAAGACTATTTACACCTATTACTTGTTTTTAGTTTGTTACTTAAATGTTGTTGTTTTCCCTCTCCTGTTCCTCCTGTAGGATCCAAGCAAAGATCCCTGGGTTGAAGCGCAAAACCGAGTAAAAAGCCTGAAGCAACTTATCGATAGGAAGTTCATCTTTCAAGGGGGAAAAAATTACTCATTTGGATTTCCGCGGGGAGGGTCAGGGAATAGCGAAGCCCTTGACATTGCAGTGCAATTTCACAGATCTTTATTTTTTAGCAACGCAGTGTTTGAGGAAAAAATAACTGTTTTGACTGCCATGTGTTTCATCATCTTAAGTATTGTAAGCTGCTATGTATGGATCTAAAACTAATCATCTTTCTTTCTCCTGTGTGCAGCACTGGCTAATAGAGCGAGTTGAGACAGCTGTACATTTGGCTTGAGCGGAGGTTGGGCCGAGCAGCCGCGGGCCGCTCGGCGCACTGGCCGCGGGCTGTGTAACTGGGGTGTTTTAGAGGAATATACCATTTTAGCAAGTTTTGAAAAACCTTGCCTTTTTGGTATGAGTATAGCTGTATTGTGATTTTATTGTTTTATCAATTGCCAATATATCTATATATATATATATATATGTGTTTCACAAAGCTTAGATCTGTCAGCTGCTCCACAGTGCTTCATTCTCCAGAGAACTGACTCGTTTCTGGACTAGCTCATAGCACACAAGCTTGAGAAACTAAAATGTGTCTGTAAACACTAGCGTCTGTTTAAAAACAAAAGAGAATCGAACAAAGGAACCTCCAGATATATTAAGAGAAAATTACAGCGTACACGTTGTTGCACAAACGTACAGTAGTTGATTTTTGAGCAAATACTTCTACAGTCTCTCAGACTCTGCTAATCTGTGGACAGAATGGCTAATGCTGCAAATGTTGTTTGGAAACTTAAAACCATGTTATGCAAGAAATGATGATTGAAAACGTATCCAGTTGAAGCTGTATTGAACCAAGTCTGTGGAATGCATTGTGAAATGTAAAAAAAAGACAAAAAACAAACAAAAAAACCAACCAGGAAAAAATCCACAAACAAGCGCAAAAAACCCAAACACCCCGAGTATCAATAAAGCTTATAGACATAAAATAATATTGGTATTTTGCTTTCTTGAGGCAAGTTTAATATATTTGTGTTTATTTTGTTTCAGTTCGTTGTGATTAGATATCCATAGTAGCAGGTGGTGGAAGTGCTCGTCAGCCGTGTAGCGATGTGAGTAGCTGGATTTCCTGGTCCCTTTCCCCTCGTCTGTGCAGTGTGAAGCAGTTTGTTCAGCTCCCGCTCCGTGACACGGGGGCGGCGGCATTGACAGTTGTGACAGATACATTCTAGACTTTGCTAAAGGAAGCTCCTTGCTTTCTCTTATTTTTGAGGCAGTAATGTATGATGCCATTTTCTGATTCGAAGGAAATTGTAAAGGGCGTCTCCGTAACCGTTTCAGAGCAACTTGATTTGATTTAAGAGCTGGACATCAAGAACTTGTATCCAAATTTATTTGAGACACAGATTTTAAATTAATGGCATCTTGACCAGTGAAAAATAAATCCATGCACTAATATTTTAGTTTACAGAATAATACAGCATTACTTCTGAACATATTATACATAAAGCCAAACCTTATAAACATACAAATTTTAGGTGTTTTCCTGGCAGACACTATTGCTTTAAGATCTTTATCACATCACCCTTGATTAATTGATTCTGCCACGCCACTGGTTTTGTTGGGGATACAATCAGAGTGGAAGGAAGGCAAACATTAGTACAAGGCAGGCAAAGCAGGTGTCACTGACATCACCACCTAACGAGTACATTACTTGATCGAGGAGGTTTCTTTAAAAAAAAGACTGCATAGGGACTCTTGTTGTGTATCTGACAAACTGATCTTCTGTATAGTAATATAAGGCATTAATAAATTCGGTTTTAAAAAGAGGTGATTGTTGGAGGTTGCTGAAGCACTTTTGTGTGTTACCTGTCCATCGAAGTGGCCGTTCTGCAGCACACGAGGCTCCACGCTCGAAGGGGCGTTTTCCTGAACTGGGGCTAGAGCACTAGTTAGTTAACGTTTCCTTTCAAAGCCTACAGGCAAGTCTAAGTGTTTCATTTTGGCCTTTCTTTCTTTTGGTTAACAAACAGCTTTTTTTAAAGAAAAGCAATTTCAAATTATGGATGTTGTTCCATGCCAGAAATCGCAAAAATCATTTGTTTTGACATTGCCCACCTTTTCTGTTCCTTTCTAAACAGTTTCGGTGGACAAAGTGGAACTTAGTTTCCTTTCTCCCGTTCCATTGTCCCTGTAGCTTTGGGTTTTGACAAAGTGTTTGTTAACAAAGGTGGAACAGCTTTACTTGCCTTTTGGGAACATCTGCACGGGGGCTCCGTGGTTGGACTCTTCTGCTCCCACAGCCGAGCGGCTGCAAGAGAAGCGCTCCTGGGGAGAGGAGCCCAAGCTTAGCACAAACGGGGCTTTTCCCAAGGACAGGTGAATTTTCTGGTATCGGAGTGATTGTTTTCTACTCCTAAGCAGCACAGGACGCGCTGCTGGCCAGAGGGCACCAGGCGTTCCGAGATCACTCGGGGCGGCTTCAGGAGGCGCCTCCAGAATGGGAAAGTGGGAAAGGAGGATTCTGGATCTTCCAGACCCCTTCTGAACAAGACGAGCTGGCCGCCGCCTGTGCCACACTCACCTCTAAAGCACATTTTCCCACAGCCAGAGCGCAGGAGCGCTTGGGGAACAACCTTCTTGTCATTTGTGTTACAATTTAACCGGGGTCTCCCTGCTCTGCCCCTACTCACCGTTTGCGGGTCATGGTGGGGCTGCAGCGGGAGCCCCGGTGCTGCACGGGGAGCCCAGAGGCGGAACGCCGCCGGGAGCGCGTCCTTACAACAGCGCGCAGCTTCTCGCTGTTGGAAACACTTTGGAACTCGGGTGTGAAGGTAGGACAGACAAAGCGAGGCCGGGAGAATGTGGGTGTGCGGCTGGAACAGGTGGTGATGGTTATTAGCCCTCCTGTGTCAAAGTTATAGCACCGTATGTTGAAAGCAACTGGCGGGAGGCAAGACTGTAGCCCACACTACTGGGAAATTATTCAAAGGCACTTAATGGATAGAAAAAATTGCCAAATATATATTTAAAAATAAAACACACTTAAAAAAAAATGATACTTTGCTCCTTCAATTACTGGAAGCTGAAGTGGGAACCCCAGCATGCTCATTAAACACTTGCAGGTTTGCTCAGTGCACCAGATTGGAGTTTTGAAACAAGTGTGGTTAAAAACCACCAACTTCTTGATCAAAAGTTCAATCGTCAATTTGGAAATGGCACCAATTAAAGGGCCCAGCCTTTTCTCAGTGTGCTCCCTTTTCAGACACGGTTTGAATAACACAGTATTAGGCAAAAGCAGCTTTGTGAGTGAACTGTTCAGCACTTGGGCCTACCCGGGTCACAGAGCCGTTCCCTTCCACGCTTCAGCTTCCGGGCGCGAGATCACGTTCACCGCGGTCAGGGAGGATGGGGCGGGGCGGCCGTCCTGCCCCGAGCGGCTCCTCTCAGAGGCATCGCCACACAAACACGCTGCGAACAAACACAGACACAGCACAGTTATTTTTCTGAGTGACTTGATGACAACCTTCAGCATATCGCACCGAGAGAGGCTGCATTACACGCACACGCGGCTCTAAACGGAGACTGACCAGTAAAGCAACGTTAAGCCCTCAAATGCACATCAAAGAAAGCACTTTGGTTTTGTTTTTTACCTTTGCTGAGAGGAGCCGTGTCACAAAACATACATCAGTGCTCAGGCAAAAATGACTCAATCCTGTCCTCCCTGGCTTGTATTTTCCCTCCTGAGCGAGCAGTTAAAATACCTGGTTCTTGACTGCAATGTTGCCATCCTTGCTCCTCTGAGGCTTCGTCTCCTTCTGGTTCCTCCCTTGCTGCTTGTCGGATTTTCTAGTTTCACACTTTGCTGTTCAGGAAGCCTTTACAGTTTGTGTTTAACCACGTTTAGGTTTTGTTCCTCACCTTTCTGCTCCCTGTTCTGCGTGACAATTCTGTCCTCTCTGAGCAGCACTGGAAGCTCGGATACACCTGAGGAGTGATCCAGCCTGAATCACATACGTGCACACGCACACAGGCTCTTGGCTTTTTGTGTTGGTTTTTTTCAAAATTAGGGGAAAAAACCCTCAAACACCCCAACACAAACTTAAAGCACCTTTTGAGAAGCCTCCTGTTACTTGAAATGTCTTTCTAAATCCGTCTGTGCTTCTGTCCACCCCGGTTCCTGCACTACCCTTTGCTGGGCGGGAGCTACTCAGTTACTTTGGTGTGAGTGACACCCCCGCAGCTGTCTTTGTCCCATCTAAATGCTGCTCAGACACACGAGAGGCTCCTGTGCCGCAGCCGGGGCTCCGGCAGCCGCCTCTTGGTGCAAGCGACCCCGAGCCAGCAATTCCAGAGTAAGAAAACAGGCTAAACCTGCCACAGGGCGGCAGGTGCAGTGAGCGCCGAGGGGGCTGAGCAAGGTGCTAACGTGTTGCTGTGCATTTGGCGGAGAAAGATACACAAAACATTTTTGATTGTCATCAAAATAAATAAGCGGTTACCTGCAGTCGTCGCCTCCCGTACTTATCACGTACTTGTCATCGTGAGAAAAGCGTATGTTGGTGACATGCGCGGAGTGCCCGAAGTACCGCTTGTGTTTGGCCTGTTGGGAAAGAGCAGCAGCTGAGGAACGGGTGCAGGGACAAAGCTGGGCAAAAGCAAGCTGTTCACATAATAAAATCGCCACTTACAAATTTTTCGGTGCATGGGAAATCAAACAGTTTCACCAGGCCAAAGTCGTCTCCTGTGACTACATTTAGGCCGGCGTGGGTCACGCAGGCGCAGTTGACATCTGCTTTATCTGCGTTTCGCGGCCAAATTCCAATGACTTCGTCTCCCAGGATGCTGTTCCAAATCCAAGTTAAAAAAGAACATTAGAGCACAAGGCTGACTTGCTGCTGTTCCGCTCTAGAGCAGGGGGAGGCAACACAGCCTCATAATGAAAAAAACACCTCCTTTGAAAATCCATGCGTTCTCCCTCTACATCATTGCACCGAATGCCATCTCATAATAAAGAGTGTCCCAAGAACATACTTCTTTTGTGTGTGAATCCTAAACTATCGCTATCTATAAATCCCGAGCTTTATCTCCTGCGGAAGCACTCGTGCAATTTTATCCAGCGCTTTGCGCAGCTGTGCTCTGGAGCTCTTACCTGGTCCACGTGGCCCACGTGATCTTTTCGATCACTGCAGGGTCCGTTATTTGCTTTCCCAGTGGTACCTCGTGAACCTGACGCTTATAGGCACCCGTTGATACCTGAAAGCGGGAAAGGAAGAAGCTGGTAACTTGCCATTAATGCATCATTTTCTTTATTTGTAAGATTGCCAGCAGTAATAGTCTCAACGGGTTTGATCAGGAAGCGTTCGCTGGTTTATCTCAGCCCAGTTTCGCTAAATCAGAACGACTCCCGGAGGAAAGCTCAGGTGTGAATTCAGGTATCGCACGCAGCCCATCCCAGGGACAGGGAGGGCACCCGGAAATTCAGAACGACTTTGGAAAGCCTCCCTCACTCTTTCTTCTTGTTCCTATTACCTGGTAAGTGACAATAAATACAAAAGTGGCTTTACCTGAGACGTACCTGGATGTACCTGCTGTCTGCAGAAAAATCCATCTGGATGACAAAACTCGCGATGTCTTTGCAGTAGCCGATTCGGTTCAGGGTTGTACCTTGAGTGAGATCATAAAAATCCACAGTCTGTTCTTGTGAACCCACTGCCAAAAACCTGTTATCCGGGCTGATCCTGGACAATAAAACACAGGATGGGCATATAATTTGCTGTTTCTGTGCAAGAATCTTCTTTTGCCTTTCATGTTAACACAAACCAACAAATTTCTTCTACTGGAAACCACAAAAACCTTCTATCAACAGCAATATTGAATCCCAACTGAACCCTGATGCTTAACGGATGAGGAAGACGGAGGACGCTGCACGCGGTGAGCTGGTGTGGATATTGCACTCCACGTGCAGTGTAATAATCCTCTGGGGGAAGGCAACGGGAACTGCGATTTTAAAATGCACTATAACGTTAATTCCCATAACCCCAGCTCCACAGTGTACAAATTACTAGCTATATTCGAGTGGATATAACTGAATTGGTCACAATGTGCGGTATATAAGATAAATAAGCTTGAGGTATATGTAAAACCACCGGTCAGCGGTAAATGCATTTCATGATTTCAAGCAGGTTTAAACAAACCTGGCCTTACAAAAATCTGGAGTGCACTTGGACCTTGATGGGCTTTGTCTTGAGTAAGGGCCGCGCATCTCGAGAAGCGCGGCTGAACTGCTGCCCTACCTGATATCCTGGATCGCAGACTTCCTGTCTCGCTTTTTGCCCCAAACCTTAAGGCTGTTTACAAGTAAAATAACGAACTCTCCGTTCTTCATGCCAATTGCAACCATCTCACCGTCAGGACTATACGCGGCACATCTCGCCGGGTGACCCAGATTCACTTTGTTCAGCAGTTTCTGCAGGAACAGAAGCAAGAGGCTCATAGCTCCCCTGGACCAGCCCACCACCTGGAAAGCTTCCAAACGCTAAGTATTACAGTCACTTATTGAAAACAAAATGTCTATAGTTTCCTCTAAATATAAATCTGAAACTTCACATTAAAAAAATCACATCCCACCAGGCATATGTTGCAAACCAGCCTTCTAAATACCAGTGTAACTCAGACGGGTTCCACGTTTGCACCCATCTTGTTGCAGGGCGAGTCCAAGTTTTACACCAGAAAGAATATCGCTTAGCAGAAAAGGCTGAAAAACCCATTTCTGCGTTTGCGTGAAAGGTGATTGCGATGTAGCTTCTGCAACTGCCCATCCCGGGAGGCTTTCTCCCTTTCATTTGCTACGTGAAACCAGACTGGAACGCTCTTGCGTTTTCTTTTGTATCTATAGTATATTCATTTTCCATATTTGAAACGGTCCCTGTTAGCTCAGGCAGCGACCTTTTGAAAACGTTTATGCATAGGCAGACACCTTTCTGTTATTTTTTAAAACACGTTTTATTTATTTGTTATTTTTTAAATGTTGGTTGGTATGCAATTTGACTTGGAAAAAACATGCTGAACGCCACATGTGCAACGTGCCCGGTTCTAGAGCAGGGCTCTAAACCAGAGAGCTGTGACCGCCAGGCTCTGCGCATTAGGGACAGGACATCTGTGTCACCCAGCCTGTCAGCACGGAATTAAAACGTTTCCTTAATCCACTCCAGCCTGTACTTTTGGATCAAAATAAGCAACGCACAGCACCAGGCCCTCCATCGGCAGCCCTGCTTTTAAACAACTGCGGTTCCCTGCGCGTGGCCACAGAGCAGGAGGACAAGCGGAGAAACGTCGCTGTCTCCACGGCTGGATAAACGATCGTTTATCATCAGATACTTTTTGATGCAGTGATACTCACTTTGTCACACAGGTCCCAGATTCTCGCTGTTCCATCGTTACTTGCAGAGATAAATATGTCCTTTGAGGGGTGAGTTGCTAAGCCCCAGATTTCCCCTTCCATGTGGCAGTCGATCAACAAGTTTGACGCTGCATTTTTTTCTCCTACTTCAAGGATTTCTCCATCTTTTGTTCCCACTAAAATTTTCCCCTGTTTGTAAAAAAAGAATGAGAGATGGGCTGTCAGTATAACACACAGAATACGTCAATAGCAGTAAAATACGGATGTATCGCAGAAATATCTGATAACTCAGCCTGATTTATATTTCTTGTTCATGCAGCATCTTAAAAACAGGAGAGTAAGACCAGTGAGACTTCGACATCCTGAGATCTGCTGCTGTGTTCTGCTGTTCCCGTTGAGTGACTGCCCTGCATTTCCAGCTTGCCATTAAGGATCTTAATTCAGATCTAAGGGTTTACACACAAGTTGCAAAGGAGGACTCTCATACTTCTAACTAAATATAATATTTAGGCGATAATTGAAAAAATCAAATCAGGCTTTTAGTCTTAGTTAGACTGATGGAAAGCACCTTGCACCTGCTGTTACCCAAGAGCACGTCAAATTCCTGAGACTTGAAATAGGAAGTTAAATAGAGACCATTTCCTGAGGTGCCAGGTTGCACAGATACCCGCCCCCTGCACTGACACTCCTGCAGCGCCACACGCTCCTTTCACAACATTCACAAGTACCATTTCAACATGTGCAAGAGCGATTTCAGCATCTCAAATTGCTCGTTATTTTCTATTCTTTTCCACTTTGCCAAAACTTGAAGCCAACCAGTAATTCTCAGTAGGAACATGTTTTATTTGTGACTTAGAAAAAAGAAGCAAGGATGATTTCTGCCTGACTGGAGGCCCTAAGCTGTGCCTACATTTACCTTGTAAAGCAGGTACCTCAGTTCCTTTTGTCCTTGGAAAACCAAGCCAGAGGGCAGCGTAAGGCCCGCCACTGCGCCCAGAACGCACCCAAGGGACTGCCAGCAGGCCGAGGCAGACAAAGCTCCCCCAGAACTACCAGTTCTTCTGTGCGCCTCCCGCCCAGGCCCCGCGACGCGCCCGCGGCTCGCTCACCTTCCCCCTGCAGACCGAGCGCACGCACTCGATGAGCTGCCCGCTCTCCAGCTGGAACGCTCGGCACCGCTTCATCTCCTGATCCCACAGCTTCACAGCTCCCCCCTCCTTCGTGCTGAAAAGAAGCGGCTTGTGTTACCCACACGTCTCCTGCACAGGCTACAACAAATCCCACATGGCAATCCCAGCAGTGTTCTTCTGATCAAATAATAAACCGTGCATTGAATCACCTGCTACTGCTTATAAAGACACCTCATGCTTGTCCAGTGGAAAGTAAATATTAATAATAAAAATATAAACACTATCACACTTCATGGTTTAAACAGTATCATGCCTAATCTGTGAAAAACAAACTGTTCTCTTGTCACTTAATCTCGGATCCCTGTCACCAAGATGAACTCAGCAAATACGCTACTTTCTGGTAAATCAAAGAACTTCCTAATCACAGAGCGTCCACTGGGAGAGGTTGGCTGCCATTTGACAGAACTGAGGAACTAATTAAAACCCACTTACGCCACGCTGCCAGCAGCTTATACGGGTGTTCATTTCAATTGTAGTTCGAGGTTCCGTGTGTCCTTTGCATGTAACGTGCACGGCTGTGATATCCTGCTTACCAGCCCTTTACTTACTAAGACTCCTGGGCACGTTATGTAAAATTTACATTGAAACCACTATACTACAGATACCATTGAACTCTGGGAAGCATTGTGTATGTCTAGAGTATACAATAAAACTATCACTTAAGAGAGAGCAAGGCTGTGCACTTTAGGAAGATGAGATGGCTTACGGTCTCTCCTTCCCTCCGGTAACAATGAGTCCATCTCGAAGGGTTGTGTACATCGTAAACACCGGCCCTGTGTGAGCTTTGGCCACAAGTCTAACCAGGAAATGATCCTTCCAGACGTAGACATCTCCATTTATGGCACCAGTAAACGTGAGGTTATTCTGCAACAAACAGCAATGATCTCTGATATAATAAATACCATGGAACTCCTGTTCAGTTTGAGTCAAAATTCTTTTAGCTACTGAATTTCCTGAGAAAAGTCAACTATGCAATGAACGCAGGAATTAAAACCATCTGCATCCAGAAAAGGGGTTTAATGAGTTTAACGACTGCACTGTAATGGTGTTTATTTGAGATGTTATATATCATCTGGGTCCTTGTCACCGTTAAAGCATCCTGCGTGCATGACACATGCTAATGGAGCAGAGTTCATCGGCCCTTTCGAAGGAGCCCCTTACAGGATGTTAGTTCCATCATTTTAGAGAAGAAAATGTCTGTTGGGCTGTTTCTACACAGAAAATACTGACAAGCCACTGGTTTGTTCTAACGTTACACTCTGCTTCTTTTTTCAAATCACTTTTGGGGTCTTTAGTGCCCATTACATTACTCCTATTTTATACTGGAATAATGCCATCAGAATAGAAAGAAATGTTTTGTATTAAGCAATGTTTGATAGCAAAGTCACTTATTTGGGCACAAGGATGCAGATGTGGGAGCCTAATTTTGTGCATTCACATTTCACACATTAGTACTATTGTCCAGGGTTGATAATTAGGATCAAGGGCTTCTCAGAATTGGTCATTTGTATAATTTATGCTTTACCTTTGCAAAGGTAATTTCTGTGGGGTTTCTGGATGAAGCAGAAGCTATTTCAGACCTCAATATAATGGTAACACTGCTTTTTCGTTATTAACATGCATTCTTTTCCTTAACTATGAAGCCTAAAGCACGGTGCTCTGGTTCCTTACTGTCACTGTTAGCTGGATCTCTAGCATAGGTCATGCCAGATACTGTCAGCAGGAAAAAAAAGGTTGCAGAGCCTACACACAAAATAACAAGATCACATTTTTCTCAACCAGTGAAGTGCTAATAACTGGCAAAGTACCAAAATAAAAGCCTTGGCAGCTGATGCTGTAGGTACGCACAGACGTTAATAAAAAACGTTCACCAACAGAGAAGCCCAGCCCTGCTTAGAAAACTGACACGAGCATCTAAAGGCGTGCAAGGTTTAAATTAAGTTTAACTACTAAGCCAGAGCTCTGTGGTCTTGCACTGCCCACACTGTACTGGATTCCAACAAAGCAAATTGACACTTGCAGTTTTAATAAAAACATTATTACAAAATTTTGTAGCACGTAACGTGAACTCACTGCTCCGAAGGCAACAGAAAGCATGGTTTGCATTTTGGCATCTTCCATGGAACCAATGACTCCTTTCTTATAAAGCAAAGCACTGCCCGCTAGTGTCCAGAACTTCATGTGTTTTACCCCCACAGACACAAACTGAGTGTCTGAATCCGGGCGGAACTCCACAACGAATATCCTCTCCAGGTGTCCTCCCCTGCTAGCCACTTTGGCCCCTGTTTTAATTAGGAAAGGATAAAAATAAAGTTACGTTTACCTGCAAAATTAAGCTCTGATATTTTATAAAATAAATCGACCTGGTATTGGATTAGAGAACTGTGTCCCAGATGCTGAAAACTAAGCAAAACCCAACATTATTCAGTGTATCAAACACGTTCATTCATGCAACCCGCAAAGTCCCTGGTTATTCCACTGCACCTGACAGGTTTAGGAAATGCAGATTTAGGTCTCCAGAGCATGATTTTTCTCCTTGGTCAGTGGAATAACACCACAGAAATTTTGAACATCATCCGTGAGTTACCATCTGGAGAAACACGCAGGGAAACATCTAATGAGCTGAGACATTTCTCCTCTCCACCACTTCTGAAGATGATAATTATTTTCTGGAACTTACTTCCCAAAGGCCTATCTATGGTGTAAAATTTAAAGTCCAAGTATTTTAGGAAGAAAAACACAATACTTTCCTTAAATTAATGGAATTTTGTATTAAAGAACATTCCTTCCTTCTACTTATAATAGAAGTGTAAAACTTCTCATTCCCGTTTTCTAGCACTTTGCTATCTCCTTCAGCTGAGTTTGTGACTTAGGGAGCCGTGATACTCAGAGAAAGAACACAAATCTGCCCCAAAGGCTCGACAGCTGAGGCTGGAGGGACAGGGTGTTCCAGAGTTACCTTCTTGCCACCTCCAGACGGTGACCGTGTGCTCGGGATCCACTCCCACCGACACCAGCAGTTTGCCCGTCGCGCTGAAGTTGACGTAGTTGACCCCTTTGGTGTGGAAGCAGCGCAGCATTGAGATCGTTTGCTTGCTCATGGCATCCCAGATATGAATGGTGGGAGTTGTACCTGCGTGCAAAAAGACGGATTAGAAGAGAATTAATTCAGCGTCTGGAAAACCTCAAGGCAAAATAGGCTTTATTTCAAGGACATTTAACCTAAACAGACACTTAGAAGTTGTGAGTTTTTAAGATTAACACTACTCCAAAACTCGTAATAGCTTGCGAAACACAGGGGGAATCATTGCATGTCATGAAGTAAGACAAATTCTAAAAGAACAACAGAACACTTATGAAGAACCTCATGCAAAATGAACAGTCTGTAGATGTTTCACTTGTATCCGCGATTCGCACAGATACAACAAGGTAACGGGCAAAATTTACATAACTCTGCTGACTAAAATCCACAAACGAATCAGCCTTACCTGGGAATTCTGTCATATCACCTGCATTGTGAGAGCAATGGCAAATGAGGAAGCACCAAGGGAAAACAACAGGTGAAATAAGTCACGTTTCTAATGCTGAAGAACCAGCATCAGCACCAGAAGGAAAACAAAATTAAAAATTTGAAAATGGATATGGATTAAATCAACAAAACAAATAAGCAGGAATATTGTTGAACTTTTTTGAGTATATTTGTTTCTATACACAAATATCGCAACAATATCTAGCACTTTCGAGTTTTTAAAATGGTATTTAAAAGAAAAGCCAAAGACATGCAGTTTTAAAAAATTACTAGATTTAAAAGCAAAGTGGATATGTAGTTATAGAGAATATCAATCAACAATCAGAAACACTGATTTCATGGGCTCTTATTGGCAGAACAGAACAAGGGCCTTTAGCAGTCCCCTCCTCCGTGTCCCACAACTCCGGATTTGGAGCTGCAGCTCCGAGGTGGACAGGTTTTCGTGTTCACCCACCATTCCAGCTGAAATGACAGCACTCGCCCAGTACAGGTGCCAAAGCTGGTTTGTCAGGGTGTTATCTACTAGCATTTTCCTGCCCCCTATTAAGTTACTTGTTATGGACCTGAGTCTCCCTCCAGAATGACCCAAATTAGCATGACACCGTTCTTTTTCCTCAAGTTAGTTATTCCGGTATTAAGCTGGCGTAAGTGAAAAGCAGCAGATCCTTCTCAAGGCTTGGGAGAAACGATCCTGCATTTCCCACACAACGTTTACTCCTACAAAAGGCCCCGGGGAATCTAACAGGACTCTCCATGTCAATAATAAACACATAAATACTCATGGTTTCACAACTGGCCCCTTATAGGTGTCATAACTTGTGTTGAGATTTCCCTCTGTTTCTCTCCTCCTCTGTACAGCTTTTGTACACCTGCATACGAAATTGTCATGACGGTATTTTCACTGCCAAGCATCTTACTGCTAAACAGAGCCTTGGATACAGGAGGGAAAGAGGGAATTCTATAAATCGTATGATTAGAGATTAATGAACTGACTTAGTACAGTTTATCAAAGCTTGCTTTCTGAAATAGGATAATACTACAATTAACTCTAAAATCCAAAGACTCACAATCAGAGATGAAATTGAAATCGTAAGAAAATCCTGAAGCGCGATTACCTCTTCAAAATCAAAGAAAAGGTTTGAGGACAGCAACACTGGCATGTCCTGGTCGACTTCCTACACAGAACAGCCCAAAATAAATCAGTGCCCCTGATAATTTTTGAGTAACACTTTGTTACATAGAGAGTCACCTACCGATCTGGCTGGTAGCCACGATATTTTTATACTTTGGGTGTTGATTCACAGTCAGGCAGAGAATGTCATCGGTGTGCTCCAGGTAGAAACTCTGACTACCTAATAAAATTCAAACGTGGTTTTACTCACAACAGTATCGAAGACAGAACCACCGCTGAAGCAGGGACTATTCAAGCAGCTTGTTCTACACTCACGCTGTGCTCCCGTTCCCAGGCACCCTTTCCAAATTCACTGTGTACATAACCATTAACACACACCTATATATATTTAAAAGCAGTATTTGGTAAACTAGCTATGTCCAGGGAACTGGGAATCAGCCTCAAAATGAAACACTGGATGTCACTGCTCCTAACGTTTTTGGGGTACTAGTCATCTCTCAAGCCAGGCTCTCTCCCCTGAGAAAGCTGCCCCAGTGTCTTCAGCAGGGAGCAAGCGTGACCCAAACAGGAGAAATTGTCAATCTGATACAAAAAACATATAAAACATTTTTTGCATTATTTATCAAGATGCAAAACGTGAGAAAGTTAAAGGACTGTTAAAAAGTTACGGCTTTCAGTCAGAAACATTTCACTTGTAGAGCGTTTTTTTATCTCTAAGTATTATTTCAAGTTGAATTACCAGTAGAAAGATTTTGAACCACGCCTGCCGCAGCTGTGTGGAAAATAATATCAGCACCATCATTTAGGTAATGAAGGTTGTTGCGGCAATCGAATCCTCTGTATCCAAAAACATGGTCTAGAGCCAGCTCCTAGGCAAGTAAAACAACAAGAAAGACTACGAGTGAAACGAAAGAAAAACCAAGGCGATTACAGAGCTTGGATCACGTAAGCACAGTTCTAAAGCAACTACACAAGCTACAAATATCTTGCAGAGGCAAGAGAATAGTTAAACAATATCTAATTGGTTATCCCTGTTCTTCTGCTGGTTTATTGAGGCACAACATTCTCACAGACTGTCTATACCTCTCTAATTGGTCAGCCAAGGTACCTTTATAGGTACATTTATATCCTTATTTCTTTAATCATTCAGCTGGCTGTAAATGTTTTGCTTCTGTACATTTCCATTCTAAATATACACAACTTAGAAAAGAAGGTCCCATTTTATTAATCTTCCTACCACAGTTTAATAGGGCATGGGGCATTGGGTATTTGCAAATATCTTTACTTCAAGAGTCTTCAAAAATCATTTTCATAAACTACCAAACTTTTAACAGACCAAATTCTGAGCTTGAAGCCCTTAGAAGAACCAAAGGCAGCCTGTAAGTTACTCTACAGTTCAATCATTAATTAGAGGTGTAATTTCAGCTTACAATAAGCAATCACCAAGGAAATTTCCTCCAGAAAAACAATGATGGCTAATGGATTGTTGTTAAAGTTGCTTCTATAGCCCAGAGGACAGACTTAAGGAATCTGTCCCCAACACAATTACCACTGACTTTCAACAATTCGAATGGCACTGACAGACCCAGCAATTGTTGCAAACTGTCCACACAGCCCATAGAATATTCCTTGCACATTACATGGAAATTCCAAAAAGTTGTTTGGGGGGCCCTACAACTTTGGGGAAAAGGGTATGGTGCAAAGTCAAAGAGCAAATTTCATCATTCAAAATGACACATGATTTTTCGTGTGTGAAAAGTGCAGTTTCTGAGTGTATTTCTCTCGGGGTTGCGGAGCGAGCGTGGGTTGTGCTGTGGATTCACACGCCTCCGCTCTGCCTGTCCTTCCAATTCAGACATGAACCTGGGTTTGGAGAGACCTGATATTACAGGTAAGTGTTACCAGCCTGGATTTGGGTTCTGTCTGATCGAGCTCGCTGTCTGTCCCACCTTCCACCTGTACATGACTTCAGCTGCCCTCAAAACAGGGATGAGCTTCACCCAGCACACGTTATTTTCAACGCAAAGGAGAAAGTATTAAGCCTGACCTCAACCAGTTTCTTTTTTTTGGTGATATTGTTCTTTTGCAGTTTTTCAGGTTGAGGAGCAGCTCTGCTAACTGGTGGTCTGAAACAAACATTTAAAACAGAAGAGAATCAGTATGTTTGAAAGCAAAATAAAACCTTCAAAATCATCTCCTGTGCTTGGTACGTGAACAGGAAACGGCCAAGTGCAACTCCAGGAGCTGAACGCCTGGCTTTTGTTGGAGGTACACAACAAACTGAAATCACGTGCATTTTGATGGAAAGAGCAGAAATAACGCTGATGTGGATTTTGCGGATCAGTGGCAGAACAGACCACCTCACAACATTCTTCTGAAAAAGCAAAATGATTTAAATCCATGGGAAAATCCTTGAATACTACACGATAGTAAACTGTTCCTTTCAGGAATGATCTGAAAGATGTTCCCCAGCCTTGCTTCTGAAACACCCTGTCCCAAAACCTTGACATGGCTTCATTTCAATCTTCTCAAAGTCATATTGAAGATAAAATGATTACATTCTAGAATGTACAAGTCCTTCATCTGTGTGAATTTAACAGAGGCTAAGGCCAGCAAAGCATTCTTTACATAATTACAGTTGCTGAAAGTAGCTAAAAAGGACAAATGCAGAACACAGACTGAAACAAAACAGTCTGTAAAGACAGATAAACTTTAGTGCTACTATTGATCCTTCCAAGCAAAAAGGAGGCCCAAAGCTAAGAGGAGTGGAGGGGTTCAGCCTCCAGAAGCTCATGACCTTACGAAATCACCTGGCTGCGCTCCAGTAACCACTGTGTTCATTTAAGCATAATGATTCTCCCTTCTCGTTAACAGAAATTCATGAGGGTTAATTCCAACCCTGTCAACAGCAGAACAGAGCCAGGAAAACTGCACTGGATTACTCAAGAAATAAGCCCATAGAAACCTGGCCTAGATTCTGTGTGATGTTTGTTCAATCTTGTACTTAGAGGTTTTACTAGAAGGGAGCAGTTGAAGTGGTGAATAAAAACAGATATTACAGTTAAATGCTTGCTCCAAAACATCACTTGATGGCTGCTGTTCCTGGTCCAAACCCCAGCCCACTGCAGGCCTTGAAACTCCAGCTGCGCATCCTGGAGATGGGGTTAAACAACAGGGCGGTTCTGGAACTAAAACCCAAAATGTCTGGCCTCAATTTCTTTCATAAACGCTGGAATCTGGAAAGCATTTCCAGAGTTTAAGATTTAAAATACGTATGGACTTGATAAACATGATATATGCTGTGAAAACTAGATTGTTCTTGTCCTTATACTGTAACTACCATCCTCATTTGGCAAAAATTAACTGCAGGAGAATGAAATCCCTTTTGCTTAGAAGGAGCTGCTTTTTCTGGAATTGTATTTTTTTATGGAGGGTATTAAAGGCAACAATGGACAAAACGCACAGCTAGAACATTTATTGCTACACAGCTGGAATACTTAGTGCAAGAAGTAACACGAAAAATCTGAGCTTTAAAAAAGACAGAACCCACCCCTCAAGCAAACAAGTAAACTCACTAAGTACCAGCAAAGTACATGAGCAGATGATCTTGTGACAATAAAAGAGTGAAAGAGTTACCTTGATCCCCTTGTAAGCAGCAAACAAAGCCAAGTAAGAGACTTAGTACAGTTTAGATGTACTGCTGACCGCTTGACTCATGCACAAGCGTTTTGAGAGTTGATCAGTCATTCCTTTGTGGCACAAAACATGCTATTCAAGCATGCCAGCAAGAACTAAAACAGAAATTAGAGTGCACCAGTCTACAAATTGGGAAACGTGGTAGCCGGGCATCCCTGGGTATGCTCTGAACTAAAGATGCTCCGAAGCGCCGGCCCTGCTCCCTGCACGCCTGACCCTGCACCAGCGGATTCCACGTGTGGCTCTTTATTTTCAGGTGCCTGACAGGGATGGAAACTGGTCGAAACTTAACTCTCATAAGCACTGGGGAGAATTTCACACAATGGCTGCTTGTTTTCCACCCTAGCTCAGCCCGCAATTTAGCCTCATAATTGTTTGTTGCTAGGCCAGCTCAGGGGCACAGCCTGTACTTCAGTGCTCGCAGGGAAACAAGTACCTTTATTTTCTCCAAAGTGGTCAGTGCAGCCACGTTACGTAACCGCCGCTGGTAACTGGACCGAATAGCAGCACAACCACCAGCGGAGAAGGGTGGAGGAACTATTACAAAACTTAATTCTCTTACAAAATAAAGTCATTATGTGATGCTAGAACAGCAAATGCCGTTTCAGCCCAGATTTACTCCGGCCTTTGAAGCAGCACTTAGGAAAATAATAAAACATTTCCTTGTATGCTTCCTGCTCTTTTTTCTGTTTTAGTGTCATTTTAAAGTGGACCATTTTTACACTTCTTTACCTAGAATATCAGCTAAAGTTTATGAGCAGAGCAAGCCAACATTCTTTATGAAAGCAAGAGCACACTACCACTGTGACACGACTGATAATCACTGGATGGTACGCATGAGAGTTCATTTGGAAACGTACACACACATATACTTTTATATATATCTATTCACAGTACACACAAACACAAATGTTGTGTGCATTCATATATACATGTATATGTCTATATACACATGTATGCATTCATTGCCTTATTATCATGTTAATAAACCAAATGTAAAGCAGTATCCAATTGTTGACATTTTAACGAGCCATTTCATTTTTAACAAGACTGTGACTACACCTGGTTTATTTTGATGCACAAGACGGCGGTGTCAAGACAAGAAATTTGCACGGTAGCGAATGACATGCATTTACCCTTTCTGACCTATGCAATCTGCATGTGCATTCGCAGCAATCTGTGCTTTTTCTGTGCTGGGTGCTGTCAGTACTTACTTGACAATTCCCTGCCTCCAAAGGAAAGCAAGTTAAAACATAGTACAAGCATTAACGGTTTCTTTCCAGTGATTTCAAATAAATACGCTTATATTACGTTATGGGATGAACGAGTTCCAGGAAAGATAAGACACAGTCAGACATTAAAGGGCTTTCAGTTCTTTAGATACTCTGAACACAGCAAATAACATTTCTGTGACTAGCATTTACCTGTATGATCTGCTTACACAAGTACACACGGTTATAAATCAGTGAGCCAGCTCATGATTTAAACTGACAGAATCTCACCCACTCTCTTTATGGGTCTTCACGCAGAAATGTGAAAAAGTGCAAGTGACAATTCCTTCCCTCTGCCCTGAGCAAAAGCTGAGACAGCCAAGAGCCAGGAGCAGGAGAGGAGCCCGAACCATGGGGGGTGAGCAGGCAGCACCCAGCCAACCCAGAGCTGGGCAGGGGCAAGGGGGAATGGGGCTGGCAGAGCGGGGCACCTGCGGGCAAAGAGAGGGGATCTGAGAGAACAGGGGAAAAGCAAGGGGAAAAATGTTAGATCCATTCAGATGGAAAATAAAGGAGAGAAAAAGGAGACTAAAAATTGTTACGATAAATTCTATACGCCAAGAATAACCAACTCATGTTTTAGGAGCACATGGCGTAATCGCTCTTTAATGAGAGATGCTGTCTGCATCAGTACTAAACTGGCGAGAACATGAATACTCTGTTCTGAGACCAATGGGAACAGAATTGGATTTGCAGAAACAACGTTGCAGGAAAGCGACAAACAAGGAGGTTTGGAGCAGGGACAGATGATGAAATGTCCTGACACTGGGAAGGCGACGGGCTGGCCCCGCACAAATGGGAGAGAGGAGGGTGCACACGGGGTCTGTGTGCGCGTTCAGACGGCTGCTGGCGGACAGGGAACCTGCTCGGGTGCTGCACAAAAGCACAAAGGGGCAGCACTGCTCCCAAGAAAAGAAAGCAAGGTTCAAAGAGCGGTAAGACCATCCACTACTGGTAGCTTGGTTTGGACAGGACAATTAAAAATCCAAGGTTGAAAAAAGCGTACTGTTCATCGCAGCACAAATGCAAAAGCAGCTTTTCAAAGTACACTTCCCAAGGGCCCTAAAACTGCTGCAAAACTCCAGAGCTTTAAGAAGCGATTAAAAGATTTTGTGAATTCTAAGCCCTTGGATTTTCCCATCCCGGCACACATAGGAGTTTTACACACAATTGTTCCCGCCGTTACTCTTCCTTTACATTTTGTAGATAACACAAGACGACAAAAAAGAATAGTATTAATGTGAAAACATCCCACTCTCTCATACAGTCAATCAAAGCAAAGCTGAAACAAAACTAGGGGGAAACATTAATTGCAATCTAAATTATTTTTTAAAAGCGTACCATTGAAAAAGCCTTAGCAGGGTTACAATATTTATGATTTCACATGTATGCTGATGCACTCTAAAACAAAAATAAAGATATTGCAGAAAATAGGGTGGTGATAACCATTTTCCTATTTTATGAAGTCATTGCATTCACATGTCATTCTAGTTCAGTCTCCAAATGGGAAACAAGCAGATAATCAGTTCTGAATGAAATCTGAAGGCCTTTATTTTTTACTAAGTTTATAGTTCTAAACCCCTCGTAAAGCTGTTATTCTGAACACCTATTTCAAACAGGCTGGCGCTATTGCGCCGGGATGTGCTGTCCATAACGTCTGGGCAGACGGTGCTGGCTGGGGGATCCCTCCGCTGCCTTTGCCAAAGCCACCTTCAAGGAACACAGACTCCTTCCCAGGCTCCAACCTACACAACAATCCTCACAACAAGCTGAATATTTCGCATCAACCTCTGTGCAGAGAGCACTCGAGTTGCAAGAGAGCAATGCTGGGAAGATGCTGTGCGTTACGGCAGCATCGGCATCCCTCAATTCCACACCCGCTCAAAGTGTCACACAAATGGCCGAGAGCTCTGGGGCAGCTGCGTGTGACCAGGGAGAGGAAGGATGGACTCTGCGCTCAGAGGGACTCCAGCAACATCCGTCACAACGCGTGCGAGCCTTGGGGACAGCGGTGACACAACCAGCATGCTGCCAAGCACACTGAGGATGCAGTAACTTGACATAGCGCTGTCGAGAAAGCAAAAGGGAATATTCCAAAGGACGCCACTCATTCTCAAACAGGAGGGTTTTGCTGAATTAAGCCCCAAGTTTTCTCCATCCAAGAGAGGTGTTTTTCCATATACATTTTGAACAGTTCCCACCTACACACAAATACAACACAGATTCACATCCAAAGCTTGTGCGCATGTAAAAGTGTACGAGCAAATTCTGTAATCATATGTCTAATAATGCACTTTATGGTACAAAGGCTTGTACTTGCCACTTGTGGGGCTATTTTGAAAGCTTATATAATTCAGCTCATGCTTTTTTTAAAGAAATAAATAATCAAAAGAATAATATTTGAGGAGAGAAAATCCAACTTCTTAACCTTCTTTAACTTCTTTGTCTTTAGCAGAACACATGATTACAAATGATGCGCAATAACCCCACTGAGAACAGGTTCCGAGACAGGTAGCTCACCGAGAACGAGACAAGCCTGTAGGGTAAGAAGACAGAAAACTAGACAAACATGCTCATGCTGCTTTTTGTTTTCTACACATTCAACCTGCTTTAAATGGTTTTCTGTCAACAGGTTTATTACAGGAGTTGTCAGTTTATGTGGAGTCACGCAAATCAAACTAAATGAAAGCTGCAAACATAGGTGTTAGCGGCTAGGAGAATGCAAAATGAAAATCTGTATTAGTAACAAGCTTGTTTTCCTTGTATAAATTCTTTGCCAGTTCAAAAGGAAGCCCTTTTCGGACACGCAGCACAACGTGACCCAATGCACCAGCTAATACAAGACATTTAAAAACTGTTCCTCAGGCCCATCTCTCCTGTTATTTTTCCATCCTAAAGCTGTAACCGCTGACAGAGTCAGTAAATCTTGGCTCCTCCATGAAAATACCAGACCAAGATTTATTTCAAATCCTGCAAGTAAAATCTATCGCGTAACTTCTATGTTCCTCCAAGATATCTGCAGAATCATCATTATTTTCATTAGACAAATAAATAAGACAGGAAAATAAGAACTGATAAAGGGCTTTCATTTTATTTGCTAAGGAAAACCCTTAATATTATCCCCAAGTTTGTCATATGTAATTTTTTTTCCCTTTGTAATAATTATATTTCTCTGTCCAGTTTGCTTAGAGGCTCAGTACTCTGGAGCTGTGGAGAAGCTCAGTGTAACACTCATTTCCCTTTCATCTTGCCGGACTGCGCTGGGCACAGAGCACACGCTGTGCAGCAGCAGAGGACGCGGGGCAGCTGCTCTAACTCACTGTTATCTTGCGTCGGGTTTTATGTCAAATCTCACCTCCTACTGTCTTTCCCATCATGGGGGAGAGAGGGGCCAAGAATTGTTTCTCCTCTCTTTTGACAAAAAAAAGTAGAGTTAAGTCGTTGTATTAATTAGGGCCGAGTCAATTGTGAATTGCTGGTTCCTTTCAGGAAGGGGGGTGTTTGTTGCAAAGCCTTCCCCGCTAACCTGGTGCTGCCTGCATCAGCCCTTGGCCAGATAGCTGCAACTGTCTGAGGAGACAGGTCACCGTTCCCAGATCAGACTCTCCTGAATTGTACAGTGATTTGCTGTTTCTAGAGAGAGAACATACTCTGAGTTTTTCCAGATTCACCACTCTCAATATGACAGAAGCAGAGAGCCCTGCAAGCTCATTCTAGCAAACGCAAAGGTTAGAAAAGTGGAAAGGTAGCTACAGCAAAAAGGAAAATAAACCAGCCATCTTCTTGAAGCAAAACTGTCTCCTGGGTGTCACACAGTACCTTTGAGCACAGAAATAACTTGTTCAGCAACAATTCACCTCCCAAAACACAGAGAGCTTATTGTCCTTGCCCCAAGCAGCAGCTCAGCATTCCTCCTCTCTTCCTTGAGCTCAAAGCTGTGTTTTCTCTCTTTTCCACCCCCTTTTCTTAATTTAAACTTACTTTGTTTAATTCTGGGTTTCTACCCACTACACCTATGAAGAAGTCACAATGTTTCCTTTCTCAGACACACAATGAAAATACAGCAAGGAGGACACTGCTTCTTGTTAGACCCTCATCGCGTTTTGCAGTGAAGTGGAGCAGCAGTTTTTCAGGTCTTGGGATGAACTCACCACTTCTAACTTGGAGCTCTCCAGCTCGCAACATAATTTTCAATATCTACACAGTACGTTACCAATCTCAGTGCACAAACCCCATCAAACGCACAATCTTGAGGCCTTCATACAGACATACGGCACAATTACAAACAGGAAAGACTTTGGATCTGGAGGATTTCCTCCAGACAACCTCCCCCCTCACAAGACTACGAGTTGCCCCATGTACCTGCCTGGAAGAGACCGGCCAGAGTCCGAAATCTCTAACAACTGGCTTTAAATACTAGCCATTTATATTATTGCAATGAAGAAAGGGAAGTGAATGTACAAAGCTATATATGAAAAGTATGGGATCTGTTCACAAATTTATCAGAACAGCTAATTCCAAATACCAAAGTTGTGATTAAATTGAAGCAGTTGTAACTGAATAAAGACATATTAAAAATGTGTAGAAGAGCTGTCTATGGCTTTAGCAGAAAGATGGAAAGGACAGTTACAAGGGTTTATTTTCACGCTATTTTAAAATGAAGTATGAAACTGTTGATTGCATAGAGACAGTAAGAAGAAAAAAGATACGGAGAATGTTAAAACCTTCCTTTTTGCTCTCTTCAGTCTAGAGCGTGTTAAGGGATAGATTATTCTTTCAGATAGGCCACAGGGTGCTATGTTCATGTACAGTCACGTACATGAAAGAAAAGAGAAGGAAAGTTCCTGGGGACCCAAGGGACTGTGGTGATTTTCACTCCTTGGCTGAAAATAGTGCTGAAAAGCTGCAGAAGAGACTGATGCTGATGCTCAGATTGTTGCTAAGTCACTAGTACAAACCAATTGTAAGCCTAGCTTAACTGGTCAATTAAACTCACTCTACAGTTGCTTTTGCACCATCAAAGCAGAATAAAGCAGCTGGAAGGTACGAGGCTTTATGGTGCAAAACATCTGGCCACTGTACCATTGGCACTTGTTACTTCATGTGCCAGCTACACGTTTTCATCAAAACTTTGTGGTGAAAAAAGGGGGTGCAACATTTTCCTTCTCATCTTTCACAGCCAACATTTGTGCTCCTAGTCCAATAGCAAGTGCAAAATCACTAATTACTACCTTCTGTCCATCATGTTCAGCACTGCCTTCTTTGAGAGCTTTAAAAACAGAAACTAATTAATTTTACAAAGGTCTGCATAAGATTAGGAAGTGTTAGTAACTCCATTTGGTGTTTTCCAAACCAGGACACCAAGGAGATTTAAAGCCAAAAATCTCAAAAGTTGCCACTAATTTTCAGTAGTCAAGTACAAGTACCTTAGACCTTAATCTGTTGAATGTAATTACATGTTACATGTTTGTTCAAAGAACCAATTAACAGTTTTTACTCAGCCAAACCCCCGGGTGTGTGTTTCACTGGATCCGACCCTCTGTGCTCAGCTCTTACCTCTTTTCTTTCCTCTCCGATACTCTTCTCCTTCCAGCTAAAGTTTTCAGAATAATTCAGCCTAAGGCCAACACGTACTATGGCAAATTTCAGCTTTAACAGTAACAACCCAACACAATTATAAGCAACTGAAAATCTTTCAATGAAAACTTCACCACAAGCCTTAACTACAAAGTATTTACAAGCTCACCCTATCACAAACACCCTGCTGCAGACATATGTACAGCTACACATGCTATAGGAAAGGCTATAACTGCTTATGTGAACAGCAGAGGAGAACGCAACACTCACAGGTGTTTTACTTCACATATATATTTTTTTCTCCATCACATTAACACATTGTACCTTGTAAACACCATTTAATGTGTTACCTTGAGAAATTTAATATTCCTATCTCATTTCTAAGGGCTAATTATAGTTGAATGAGAAGAGATTCAGTAGAATGCAATGCACATTTGGAAACCAATGCCTTTGTGTGACATACCTCTCTTCCGCTGAAACTTCCTTCAGCTGTTGATGTGGTTTTGTCCCTTCCATTTCTCGGATGCTTACTGCATAGATCTTAGTGGTATAGTCAATTGCTTTTTCTCTTGCAACATCACTATCATAACCTTAGGAAAAGAAAACACAATATAAAACAAACTACCCTGTTTCATAGTGAAAGAGTAGAAAACAAGATCTGCACCAATAAAAGGAAACAAATCCTGCCAAGCTCTCCCTACACTGATCTTTAGCACGTGGAAGTTTCTTGCCCACTTCAAGTTAAATGCCTGTGTGAGTCTCTGTGGAATTCAGACTAAATTAAAGACGTGTTTTACACAATCCTTTTTACCTCCATCTTCTTCTGCGTCTGTGTCTGATTCTTCACTATCCACCAGCTTACTCTCCTGAATGCCCAAAAATTCTCTGGTCCAGATCATGAGAGCTGTGTCAGCACCACCTACAGTCAGCAGCACAGAATCATTGTGCAACCACCGCACGTTGGTTACCTGTGCGCTGTGACCCACGTACTTCTTGAATTTTGCATGTTGGCCCTGTAGCACAAAGAATTCGCACATTAGCAGTCTGACATATTGCAAACAGTGCCCTCCTTAATTCCCTTATTGCGCAGTTTCTAAATACAGAAATAAGTACACTTCTTACCTTTACCGGATAGGAAAAAAGCTTCACAAAACCAAAATCATCTCCTGTAGCCAAAAGCGTCCCATCTTTTGTCAGACTAGCGGCGTTCACAACGGTGACATCGCTGTGCATGGGCCAAATTCCTTCACAAGTAGGACCCAGAACACATGTCCAGGTGTCCCACTCAATCTTCTCTATCTGCAATCAAAATTTCCCCAAAAGAAGTCATCTTAATACATACTAAATACACACTGGTTTCATGCATATATTTGTCTATGTTTGATATTAATTTTTTTAGTGTTTTTAGAAGCTGTTCAGTGTTTCCATCTGTGTATGCACATCAGAGGGCTTAGAACTTTAAACGGCCCACTTTCCCAAGGTCAAGTATGACTTGGATACAATTCTCCCTACAGATTTTCTGAGGTGCTCCACTTTGGCGATTTTGTGGAAGAATTATGTGTCACAAATAGCAATATCCTTAAAAGCCAGGCCATAGTCCTTACAGATGCTTTATAAGCTGTGTGCACACTGATTACACAGAAAGTGGGTGACTGCCCAGGAAAGGAGATAATGGCAAATGACTGCTACTAAACAAATAAAAATAGAGATACAAACAGAAACTTGCAAGTTCTACCATTTACAAGTGCTAGGAAATGTGCCATACAGAATAACTCAATAATTCTAATTCTAACCACTGTAAATACAGTAGTTTAAAAGGAAAACATGTACCATTTGAAAACAAAATATGCTAATTTTCAACAGTTCATAAAAATAACTTTCACGGGAAGAAATCCAGTAAGCAGAATTTGTACCTCAGCAATTCTTATAACATGCCTTTTCCCCCTTGGCGCTTCAAAAAATAGTTGTTCTTTGGCACCAGAATTGACTTGCAATAACTTTCCTGGAAGCAAAATAAAAGTTTGTTAGGAATCTTATTCATTATTATGAATATTATGAACTTTCTTTTGATTAAATGAAGAGATTTCTGAGGCTAAGCTAAGAAATTCTCCAGAGTTACTCATAGCAAAAGGAAAATAGATGCTTGCAATCACTGTCACAAGAAGCCCGAACTCCTGATTCACTGCAGAGTATTTTAAATACCATCCAACCACCTTAAAAATTGTGTCTTGCAGCAAATCACTTTCTTCTGATAAGAAATATTTTGCTTGTGTTTTCATCACCATGACAATGGAAAGTAAAAAACCAATCAAGCAAAAAAGCCAACAAAACAAGCACCACCAATGTGTATGCTAACAATTTATACAACAGTTTGGCAAAACAGCTCTGCAGAAAGTTAAAACCTGACAAGCAATGCACTAAGGGCCTGCGGTAGGATTCTGCCCTTCTGCACCAGGGGAGCAGGGCTCAGACACACAGGTGGCTCCACACTCAATCACATTAGCTCCAGAAGGATTATTTGCACAAGCTCGATATCGATCCTGCTAGACTTTAACTGCTTGTGACAATAACGCTCTCTAAGTTCATTGCACCAATGGCCATGTCATGCTCAGCAGAGAAGAAAGGAAATTGGAAAAGAAAAATGTGCCACACACCACAAAACTCTAAAAAGAACAAGGCAAAAAAAGCAAAATTATGTTCATAAGAGCTGTTTTAGTCATATATTGTCAGCAGTGAAGTACCACAGACTGGTACAAACGCTACAAATGAGAACGAATTCCACCAACAAATACAACTGCACTGAACCCATATGGTGCTTCATGTTGAAAAATCACTTGCATTAGTAGTTACAGTTTATCTCAGGAACTGGTAGGAGAACAGTTTTCCGATATTCTGTTTTATAGACATTTTAAAGCTGTCTCTCTGGTCAAGCATTTTACCTCTTGAGTCCCAGTCAATGTGTGTGATATAGCTGGAGGCACCTTTACAAATGCCAACTCTTTTGCTGGTGAGCACATTGTAAATATCTACAAAATTATCATGGGAAGCCACAGCCAGGTACTTTCCTGATTCTGTAAAGAAGAGACACCGAGGTTACTGAAGCTGTACATGGTATCATTATTATTGTTATGCATTTTTGCTACTGTAGCGCATCTGAAGGCACCAGTTAGGGGTGGGCCCCACTATACCATTGCACCCACCAATACAGAATTGTTAACCATTTAACTGCATGGAGCACATATAAAGCTATTCTACCTTCTGAACATTCAATCTTTTGTCTAGAGGAGAAAAATAAACTCCAAGACAAACAATGCCCTTTCACCTTATCATCTGCTTATACCTCGTGAAAACTTTATGTCTGAGATCATTTCCTTCCTGTGGTGAAAAGAGACCATGTCTTCAACAGTGTCGGCATTTACCACCAGAAAACTCCCGTCATTCAGCCCCACGGCCAAGGCTTTCCCGTCAGGAGAAAAGGCACAGCATCGGCCACCTTCGAAACAAAAAGGAAACCTGAGATGGAGAAAACTAGCAGTAAACTGCAACTGAAAGGTTTTTACATCAAGTATATACTTTTAAAATAGATTTGTTATATATTAAAACAAATATGTGACAGGTGGGCTATGGTTAGTTCTTTTTCTTATTATTCATTACAATAGATTATAATCTTTTTTCTTTCTACCCTTCTCATAGACTTGACACATGCCAAAGACAATTTACTTCCTATGCTTCCAGTTTCTTAATGACTGTGTCCTCTTCCTGCCTAATTAACGTCAGTGACACACAGTGAAAGCACACACGGCACAGTTACAGAAATAGAGCAGGATCATCGTTACCGCCACAGTGCAGGCCACCTCGGAATTACCTTTTTTGAGCTTCCTCACTGCCAGCATGCGGTGCTGGGATGACAGTTCCCAGATCCGCAGGGTTTTATCATCACTCACTGTCGCACACACGGGCAGGAGGGGATGAGCTGCCAAGCCCCAGACTTCTCCTTCCATATGTCCCTAAAGGAAATCATTTAACACAAGAGAAAATAATGCATGTGGGTTCGTGTAATATGTCCTAGCACTTGCCCTGCCTCCTTTTACAAGGCTCAGGCAGTAAGGCCGCCATCATCTCCGCTAAAACATCTTCCACATTCAAAGAGACAGGAATGTTTGGTCTTTTTGCTCTGATAATCATTTAAAATACACTCTTCCTTAGTTTCCCCCACTGTTACTAGCTGTAATTCCTGTTCTACCAGTGCTCTCTCATCCAGACTCAAAATGAAGAGGCAACAGCTATGCCCCAAACCAGACTTTATCCTGAGTCCTAATACAGGCCGATCTGTCTTCAAGGTTTATATAATTTTTTAGACGCCAGAAAACTTGTTTACCCAACATACACATACTTAGTTCTTCAAATATTCTCTCAGAACTCAGTTTTCAAACTATTTAACCACTCTCCTGCTCTTTGTCCTCCCTTGACTTGCAGCCAGCTTGCTGGAACTGCATTTCAAGGGAAACCATTTCTTACTGGTCTCAATCTGTATTTCAGTTTGCTAACCGGCATTTTGTTGCAGTGGAAAAATACCATTAAAAGAAAATCGGGAGGAACTGTCATGACATATTAATTACGCCTTATGTATGTTCTGTTTTGGCTCAAATCGATGTGTACAAGCACGTAATTTAAGGTGGATGACAACTATACCACTTCTCTTTACCAGAAAACTCACAGCAAGCTGGTAATTTTAAGGTAATTTTACTATCTCACAACCTTACTGTTCATGTGAAGGAAACTATGGTAGGATGAGACTGCAATTCCAAACTAGTGAATGAGCAAAACAGTTTATAAAAGACAACTTCACCCATTTAGGTTAGTAAGGCTGTCAGCCCGCAATACAAATTGGAAAGATACTTTATGTGATCAGGAATAACTGGAAAGAAAAATACAGAAGAAACAATATTTTTGTAAAAAACGATGTTGATTTAGTCAGTTATAGAAAACACAAAGTAAAAACTTGACAAAGTATAACTCAGTAAATGATATATACAATTTTCTACATATAGACATTAGAATTAGCATATAGACATTGCTCTTCAATTTCATTTTTATGTTGGGTCCTAAAATAAATGTCTAAAAATATGCATAAAGGTCTTGTCAGCCTTTGAACTTGAGAATCTCCAAGCCACTTACGTAAGAAAGCACCAACTTCTACCTGAGCAAGGAAAGGAATGGTGGCCAACAGGAACTAATGAGTGCAGAAAGAAAACTGGGAAAATCTTGTATTTCTACAAGGAATGTTTTGATATGGAAGATCCATAGAGTACCTGAACAAGTAGAGTCATAGGGCCGCTTTTATCAATTTCGAGTATCTCTCCATTTTTAGTTCCCACTAGTATATGGCCATGTCCCAGGCTGATGGCTCGAATAGAGGGATTGTCTTCTAAAAGCAAACCTGAAGAACACAAAGATACTCATTTTAGGCTTTTATTGTGAAACCAAAAAGAGCCTAGTACCACCTATAGTTTATACAGCTTCTTAATTTATAATTAAAATCTGTTTTAAATGGGGAAACTTGAGATACACTGGCCTGACCAACTACTGGACAACCTGTGGATTTAATTACTAGTGCAAAGGAGGGAAGTTTGTGCCAGTCTGTATTGTGCTGATATAAAGATTGATATTTTACTGCTTTACCAGTGACAGTGTATAAGGGGTTCAGATGCTCCAGCACCATGGGCACTAATTCTGCGATTATCTGTGAATATCACTTCACAGACTTCCAGACCGACCCCTGGGGAGGTACTAATAGCATTTCCCCATCTTCCCAGCTCCGGAGTCACCCTGGGACGTCAGGCCAGCTGGGGATGCCAGCTGCCACAAACAGGTTTGGGAACAGCCAGACTCACATTCTGGGACATTCCCTTTTCAAATCATTTCTTCAGCGCAAACAAAGCCAAATGTCATGGAATACAGAAGGAAATGGCAGAAGAAACTCTAAATGTGTGAAATACAACTTTGATCAATCAAACCAGAAAGTTCCAGCACAGAGCAGTAAGTGGTGTATTACTGTCCCCTTCGTGTTCTGGTGAGATTCGACACCTATTACTGCCATTTCACAAGCCTCCATGCACATAGTCCTAAGTAGAACACACTGAAAAAGAATACCTTTAGAACTAGAAGAGAGTGCTGTTCTCTTAATAGCATACGTCTTCAGACATCTTTCAAACATATCATCCCAAAGTGCCACGATTCCGTCCTTTCCACCAGTTACAAACCCCTGTATGATCATAGGATGAAAACACATACAAAAGTCAGCACTCATACATTAGTATTTAAAAACATGTGTCCAAATGCACGTTATTCATGTCTCCAATTAAAAATATTGGAGCCTATACATATAAGGAACAAAAAAGGGGAGGAGATGTAGAGTGTTGCTTTTCTAGGGTTATAAAGACTTAGAACCACATGGAGTACGAACTACTGGAAATAGTAACGCTGGACTATAACATTTTTCTGCAAGTGGAAATAAGCTATGGAAAAATATGTGCTCTGTCCTTAAGCTTCTTCAACAGACTTAACAGATGCTTCAAACGGAATTCTAATAATGCACAGGGACGAATCCTTTGATTAATTCACTTGGTAGATTCTCTTTATCTACGCCAAGTGAGTGCAAAACACAGCATAAATAACTAACCAGCAAAAACATGAGTGGAGAGGATGTTTAGAAGATAGAGTGCCAAGATCAAATAGAAAAATTGATGGAAAAGGTAGGAACAATCAATTAGGGCCAGAAAAGACTGAGCCACAGGGATCTTCACTGACCTCAATATATAAAAGCTAATATTGTTTTCATACTATACTTTTAAAGTTGAAACTATTCTCAAAAAGCATACACCATTATAAACATCTTCAAATTGCCAGTGGATTTCAGGTGACAAAACTTTGCCCCAACCTCATTTAAAGTGCCATCAAGAATATATTTTGCCTTGTTAGTTATGTATTTCTAAAATCCAGCATTGCAACAAAAATAGCAAAGATGAATGGATCACATCAGACGACAAATACCTTATCCAAGGCATGCATGGCAAATACAGGCCCGTCATGGGCTTTCACTGTCTTAAGCAACAGAGTGTCCTTCCAGATGTAAATGTCTCCAGTAGCAGCGCCGGAGAACACCAGATCTTCGATTCGCCCATATGAAACACTCATCATCGTTTCCAGCTTCCCGGTAGTTCCAAATGTTCCTCGTTTTGATGTAAAGCCTCCACCTGCAATACAAACACTACTAAGTCTCTTCACATTTTGGTTTGTAGCCATAGTGCAGTGAAGGACCAATGTCTTCACCCCATCACCTCTTGTGGTTGCCTGAGCCACAGTAGATAATAGCAGTGCTACAAACATAGTGCACAAGGGCAGATCTTAGTTCAAAATATACCACTTTTATTGCAAAGATCTGCTTAATTCAAACTCCTGTAACAGAATTTGGCAAACAGCAATGCACATCTATTTAATTACTACAAAAATAACCTAGACATAAAAAACAGAGAAAAAAAATCTGAGAGCGCGTAAAAGGAGTACTGATTCAGAGGTAGGTTTTCACCCCTTTAGTATTTTGGTAACTAGAAAATTGGTGTTGAAGTAAAACAAATTTTTAAACCGAGAACTTGATGTTCTTCTATTGAAAATATACACGGTCTCAAATAAATTAAATAGAAAATACTCAATATAGTACCTGTTTGCTGCCAAAATTTGATGTGCTTCATCCCAACTGTGACAAGTTTGTCTACGTGATGTGGATTACACTTCACTACAAATATTTTATCTTTATGGCCCCTGCAACAAAAATAAAAGTAAAAAAATACAGTAAGGGATGACTTAACATTTCCAAGTGAATGGCATTGCATCATATTGGACTAACCAGAGTCTTCAACAATGAGAATCTAATCACGTAGAGAGTTGGACTTCTAATCTGCACGCGTTCAGCCTTGGGTGTCAGGACATACTGGAGCATACACCATATAGCAATTGGACTGCAGAAACCTGGCAAATAAAAATGGTCTCCCACTGAATTTCAGTTCATTCAAGTCACAATGAAGAAGCAGGCAACAAAGGTCAATGCAATTAAGACATTGTATAAAGGGCAACTTAAATATTTAAATGGATAAGAACTCAATAAATATTTAAACTCCTCTGTCAAGGAAAACAAGGAAGTCTTTAAGCTACTGGGCTTTGAGAAGAGAAACAACTAATTATAAAATCAGAATTTAGGAAATAGTTCATTCGGCAGCATAGAAACCTTCCAATTTAGATCTCGGTAATTGAAATTATCCTTGTTGGAGTATGTATTTATGGGAATGTGTAAATTTAATTTTCACCAGTGCAAAAAAAATCTTGGATGCAAAGTAGTAATTATTTCACTAGCTTTCCAATATGAACTTTCAAGGATTCCTTTGGTGATCAGGCTAGACAAAAGCCAGCCCTCTACCCCTCAGCCATGTGGAGTACACCTCGCAACTCCCCTTCTCCCGTTCCTCTCCTTTGCTGTAACGAACTCTGGCCTTTCAGCTCAGGCTGCTTAGGCTGCTGCTTCCCCAAGCACCTATCACACAGGCAAAGTGTACTGCCCCGAGGCCAAACCAAGCTATCTGCACCCCACTGCGGGTGGCCCCTGTGAAACAAGAGCACGTCACCTGTGTGACAGGACCGAGTGCTGGCACATGGGATCTGGACTCCACAGCCACCTTTCCACCCTCCTTTCCTGCCCCCATTTTCCAAACACACCACAAGGCCGTGTAGTTTGCGTGTCCTCGTGCTGCGAGGGACTGGCACAGGACGTGTGCCCTCACAGGATGAAGAAAGGAGAAGAGCACGATGGTCACTGATTGCGACTGTATAATAAATAAATCTGACAATGCCCCCGCTCAGCTCCCTCAGGGATTGCAGTCACTAATTCAGAACACTGGCATCACATAGGACCAGCGCTGCAACAGCAAAGGCAGGAGAAGCCATTCTAGTGAAAGAAGCTCAGATATGGTTTGATTCTAAAAGCGTACACTTACTCAATAAGGATTTTAATGAAACTCGACAGAAGATTCTAGAGCCAAGACAGACAAACAAGTTGTATATCTAATGAGCAACTGAAAGAGTATATTCTGAACACTGCGACAACAAAACTGAGAAGTGATGCTGAAATAAATCACCCCAAGAAGTTTAAGCAAAAAGAATATTCACCAAAAAGAAATAATAACTACAGAATAAACATAATGAATGCTTGTACACAGTGGGTGTACACCTCATTTTTCAGGCTTAGTCCTTCAGATGAATACTTGTGGGTCTCTATGACTGTAAGCAGATGTCCTTCTGCTCTTGCCCGCTAGGCTACCTGAGGGTCATGTCTGAAAGTGGGATGTTAACCCTCCTGCCTTGGTTTTTGTCCTACTGTGCTCACCAGCACAGGAGACTTGCCTTTAGGGACTGCTAAAATAGAAACAATAATTGAAATTAGAACTTTTTAGAAGAGAAACTATATTTTTATGCTCTCTGTAAGGACCCTACATATTTTCCAAAGAATAGGTTAGCAATAATAGTAGATACATGGGGTCCATATAGTATTGTACACTGACAAGAATGTTAGATATCTCCTGTGAGCTACAAGAGACAGGGAGCCATCCAGCCCATCGTTATCTTGTTTTTAAAGGCTCAGAGGTCTCTATGGGAATAGATAATGTAGTTCTTCATTTGTGACTCTGAAGCACAATCTGTCTGGACACAGTAAAACTAGGATTGGAAAGCAATGAAAATGTCACGTTTTACACCACACACAGCACTGTTGCTAAGCAAGCTCTACATCACAAATTTTAAACAGGACTTAAAATCTTGCTGCCTAATAAAAAAAAACGCTTAGTGCTGCCAGGAGAAAAATCTTCCTATATCTTCTGGAACATGTCACCATATCATAGTGATAACAGTGTAATACTTAAATAAAAGTAAATTATCTTTTGCAGGCACTTTTGTTTTGCAGTTCGGCTGATAGTTTCTACTGACCAGTGCTAGACATTAGATGGTTGCAGACAGCACATGAAATGAACTCCTTGCCTTTCTACTATGCAAGCCCATGCTCACATGAACTCTACACAACTCTAGTATCTTGACCTCAGAAGTATGTTTGATTTGCTCAACAGAAACCAGGTTCTCAAACAGTTTCATTCTTCTAACATGTACAACTAGTTTAGTATAAAGAAAATGTTGCAATTCAATATTTTAAAAGGAAAAAGGGTAACAGGTAAACTGTAATCCAGTCCTCTTCCCAACATGGGGCCCTTCAAGCGATTGCAAAAGCTTCTTCACTCCAGGGTTATTAGCCAAGCTTTCTGTTGGTAACTGCAAATATCTCAGAAAAGGCAAAAGCAGTAGACCTTGAAAAATCTATTTGTATTAGAGGGAACACTTACTTCTTTTTGGAAAAGTGATCTACATATGTACACTGACAGAATGCAGCATATAATCTAATGCATAAATATGGCACCTCTGGTGACTTCTGCCATGAAACAGGAAATAAATTTGGGAGAAACTATTAGCTTAACTTGAAAATCATTACATGAGCTATAATTTCAATGTAGGTATCCTAACAGAAAGGCAAGGGAACAGTTCACAGGATATCCCAACACTAAACTGTAGATCCAAAGGATTTCAATCTGGATATATTGCTCTGAAACGTCATTCTGTTTTCAGAGGGGTGTTCTGGGTTTCCCTGTAAACAAAGTAATAGATGTGGATGATGCTATTCAAAAAAACGTAATCACAGGGCTCCTTTATCCAGAGATGTGTTCCTACCTGGTTGTTGCCAGCTTTTCTCCCTTTTTCCAGTCCCAAAACACAATGGCATGATTATCATCGAGCCCAACCGATGCCAAGCATTTTCCATCAGCTGTAGAGAAGCAATACTTATTGTTAAAGGTGCTAAAGGCTTTAGATGAAAACAGAACAGGTAATGAACACAACAAATCTGTCGTAAACTTAATTTAAAAGATGTATTATAAATGAAGCACAAAAAGGAACTAATACTTTGAGAGAGAGGGTTCAGATTCACTGACGGACTTCTGTTCTGAAGCTGACCACACACAGAATTAGACAAATGAACTGAACGAGTCAGTCAAATGCCCAACCTCTCAAGATAACTAAAGTCTGTACCTGCTGAAATGGAGACAGGAAGAACTATTCTGTAACAGTTTTAGTGAGATAAAATGCTAATGGACTATAGAGTCTGATTACTACCCAAATATATAGATGTTAAATTCGCCACCAGAGGGCACAACCAAACACCGTGGGAATGCAATTATAATTCTCATATCACAACATCATCGGAACGGTCCTACAAAAGTGACCCCGCTGTGTACACGGGTTTCAGTAATGGTTTAGGAAGTGAGCACGCACAGAGAGAACTGGTCGTACAGTCAGCTGCCAGCCAAAAAGGCTGCTAGTCTTGGGTTCGTTCTTTAAGCTTCAAGTAGTATGAGCTGAACCCAATTCAGAAATAACGATTATTAACACAATGAAAACTCCCTACATAAGGCCAAAGTAGCACTCCAAGGTGCGCATCTGCACAGCTATCTGCTCCTCCATATACTGAGAACTGTAATTAAAGCCAGTTGGGAACGCAACGTGTGCATTCTCAGGATCAGCTCCCAGAGAAATACCGTAATGATGCCGGTGGTCACTACTTTCGCAAAGAACTTCCATATTTTTGTACAGATTTCTGCACCGTATCTGCTTTCAGAGTTAGGTTACACGCCCCAGAGGATCAGCCGTTTCACCTTGGAATTCCAGCTCTTGGATGAACACCAAGGCTCCTTGTCTGATAACAGAACACAACTCAGTTCCACAGACTTACCTTTGTGGAAGTAAAACTTCTTTCTCCTAGTCCTGTCTCATAAATGTGATCTACGTCCTAATGAACTCTTACCATATTTCTAGAGAGGAGTATATGAAATGAATTATGTTTAATTGAAAAAAAAATCAGATTAAGGAAAGGACAGTTCAGCTGAAGTAATGTCCTTTAAAAAATAGAAAAAGGGAGAATGAAGGCCAAAGTACTTTTATAAAAACGCAAAAGTACGTAAGTCACCACCATATGGATGATAATTTTCAATGCTGAATATAGGAACTACCCTTTGAAAACTGAGACGACTTAGGCCATCCATCCATCTCAGAAAGGCAAGCAGCAGAAACAGCAGAAAACTGTTCGTCATATTTACATATTCTGTAAAATCCCTCAAAACTGTCAGCAAATGTGAAGGATTGTAGGAGCCTACAGATCACATTTCCATCTCATTATAACACTTCAAGTCACCATTCTGCCTGTTTTAAAAATGTTATCACAAGGATTACTTTTAAGTAATCGTTTAGATAAACATAAGTTGTGGCTTACCTGAAAAATCCAGTGCACACACTCCTCTTTGATGCTGGCCTTTGAGCAACGACAGACATTTCAGTGTCTGTGTGTCCCAAACATGGATAGCAGCATCTCTTCCAACCTAAATGACAGGGTTAATTGGAATACCTGCTCATAGAAGTTCAAAGCACTCCAACATCAGTAATCAGCACTATCATATCTTCAAAACACTCCAGAGGTAACTACTTTTCCACTTGCCCTATTAGATCTTTTTTCAAGATCTGTTTTCCTTTTAGAGAAATATCAGTAGATATTCTGTAAAACATCGGTATTCAGTATCATATTAATGACATAATTTATTGTGATATATGAAAATATATGAATATATTGAATATATCATATTCAGTACCAGATATCAGTAGAGTGCCCAATGTAAAGGAGCCTTCAGCTTTCGAATGCTAGTACAGTACAAAACCACTGAGATTGACTAATGAAACCCCCAAGCCTCTGAGGATGTAAATAAAATACAGCTTCTGCACCTTACAGATGAAAGCACAAGTTCAAAGTGAATATAAGATTTTTTGCAAGGCCACAGCAAAAGATTGGAAGTTTTCGTGTTATACAGGAACGATTTAACAATCACCTCAAACAGTCTCCAGTCAGTACTCCCCAGCAGTTTGACAGCGATATAGGAAACAGTACACAGCTCACCCACATAGGAGGAAACACTATACTGAAGGACAAAAAGAACCACATTTTTCCTAATTCTATATTGTAAAGGGAATTTATTTCCACGTTTTGTGATGATCATCACTTCCGAATACTCGCCTGTCCAGTAGCAACGTAGTCTTTCACTGGGTGGATGCTCAGGCTGAGGATGTCGTCGTCGTGACCGAGATACAGCCTTTGAGTGTGCTGTTGCCTGTTGTACACCACAGCTACAGCAGCAATATGATACACTACTTCTCCGCTTTGTGTGTAGAACAAGTTATTCCGACAGTCATAGCCTCTATAACTGAAGTAAATACAAAACAAGTTCTATTCTGTTTCAAAACTATTCTAGTCTGCGTAACAAATTGTGCAAATAATTTGTGCATTAACTTGAATAAAGTACAGCTGCGGCATCAACTTCAGCTCACAGCTACCACAGCACGCAGGCACAGGGACCATCCCCACCAGGAGCCCGCGCCTTCATCAATCTTCTCATGCTTTACTTTGCTCCTAACTCAGTACTGATTCCACAAAAAGAATATATAATTCACATAGAATTGTGTCCAGATAAGTTTTACAGGGAATTGGATTAAAGCAGAAATCCATCAAGCATTTTTCTAAATCACAGCTATCACAATCAACTTAAGAGAGAACCTTTGCTCCAGGAAACAGGTGTAGTGAACAGTTAGTTTAAAATGTAATTTTATAAAATGCAACACTGATGTATTATTTTTCATATGGCTACAGTATTATAACCTTCTCTTGTTCCTTCACAAACACAACTGAAAGAAAAGAAAATCTCTGTCTGGTATCCCAAAAATTGCCCACAGTAATAATGACAAACAAATTGATTATAGGTAAGCACTGAAAAATGCTTTGCTAAGTGCTCTGACAGGAATTGATTAACATTGCTAGGATGTGGTCACAATCAGGAAAAACAAGTATTATGTAATATTACTCTACCCATGTATAAACTGCAACTTCAAACTGTCCTCGGGCGCCCGCTCTCTCTTAAGGAAGGGCACAGAATGGTTCTTCTCTTTACTTTGCTGTTTCAGCTGAGGTAGGTCTTCTTTGTAAACCTGATAAATAATCATTAAAGTTAATTGCACATCTCCAGTTTTCTAAATATTTGTATATATGAATGAAAGTGACCTTAAGTATTAAATGTAATTTATCTCAGAACATAGTTGTACTGAAAACAGAACAAAAACTTAAGTGCATTAAGTCATCACTAAAGGCCAATTTTACTTGGTTCCCATAAACTAGGGCAATTTTAATTCTTGGACTTTGTTGTCCTTGGCAATAAAAGAAGAATCTGGCACAAATAAATATATTTATCCAGGCTTCGTACTCATTAGAGAATATTCTGTCTGAATATGCAGAAGTCACTCAAAAACTCCGTGAGCTGTATTCTGCAAAATGGGATTCTAAATTTGATAGGACTGCAAAGGAAGGGCAACAGCAATAAGCTCTCACAAAGCCTTGTTTAAATTTGGGCTTTTAATATACACACCCAAACCCTTCTAAATTCTGACCTCCAGCTAAAGTAAACTCTGGTTTTATGTATATTAGTTGCATAATCCGCTGAATACTGTCAAAATAACATTCTTAGAGTAGTCTGCTGAATTAGCCACAAACTTACTTATCTTTACTGAATAGTCACAATAAATTATCAGGTAATTGGCACAGTGTGTTAATTTTCACTCACCTGGCGATCATAGTTGATTTGAGCTTCCTGCTCAATGTCAGAATCTAACTCTGGCACATCGGATAAATCCGAATCTGATTCTTCGCTGTAGGAATCAACACCACCCTCTGCATAAAAAATCATAAATCAATACATTGAACACATCGATTCACGAGAAAATAATCTGTTGCGGTTTTGCATAATTTAGACTACAGGCAAAGCGGTATTCGAGAACTTTGGAAGCCTAAGCAGTTTATAGAAATCCTGTGTGCTGACTGAACGCGTGCGGTTTCATTTCTGGTTCTCCGGTTCCGACGCCTGGGGCAGGAAGGCGGCAGAGGGAAGCAGAATAACTGTGCAGTTACCAGGACATTTCCATCACCTGACAGAATACCGTTCTCTTAACAGCCTTGGGAGTGAAATCACACAGAAATGGTAAATAACAACTTTCAGCGTGATCCCTGGCCCTGTTTAAAAAGCTGTGCTGTAACAGCTATTTCACCACATTGTGCAGGTATGGAGCGAAGTTTTGCCCTTTTGCTGAAGGGAATCCCATTTCCAACACCCACCACTATCAGCTCGTAGGGCTTTTCTAGAATATTGTCAGAACCATGGATACAGTAAGAAAAAAATCACACAGTACAGCTATCACATACATATGTGAAACTGCATTGCAAAGAAAATGAAACAAATCAACACGTGTAGTCCCACTTCAGAACAGAAGTTAGATCGATACCTTTGGAAATGTAATCTGATCTAGCAATCTCCCTCTAAATGTCTTTTGTTCACAGACCTCGATGAATACTGTTTGTGTATTCCTAAACATACAATATTGCAGACTGCAAAAGAGTTTTGAACACATCTTGCCAGAAACAAATGGTTGGCCATGAAAAATAAAATGTCCCAAACATGCTGATTATTACATGCTAGAATTCCAGGGAATTATAACAAGAATATTTCCTGTTAATTCAATAAAACCTTTCCTGCCAGTGCTGCATTCTAGGTTGATTTTATTTAGTAAATACTACAGAAGATGCCATTTTTACCTTGCGGAGATGTTTCAAGGATGCCATTTGTTATCCCTTCCGGAATAAATCGCCACTGAAAAACAGAGTGATCAGCACCTCCTGTACTTAAAACCCACTGAAAATCATGGGACCAGCGGACATTGGTTACATGTGCTGAATGGCCAACGTATTTTCTAAATTTAGCTCCTAGAAAAAACACAAGTAGAATAGTTAGTATGTAAGAGGAAAACAATCAACATTGTAACTAGTAAAGTTAGGTTCTTAATGGAAACACAGTCTAAACATTGTTATGAAAACTAAAAAAAATACTTAAATGCTTCTTGATATTCTGATACTAATAGTAATTACAATATAAAAATAAATGGCATAAAATAAAACGTACTATATGTTTGTTTCAGCTTCCCGAAAAGTACTTAAATCTTGGCAAGAAGTACCATGTACACAGGGTTTCATTTACACCTTTATGGCCGTCACTGCTAATGTGAACTATACACACATATTGTGTATCGTACTGTACACAGAAATTCAAATTCACTATCAGAAAATATACTGATATGATATCAAATTAAACACAGAAGATCATGGAAAGCCAAAATGTTTTTCTTAGTTTTGTTGGCTTTATGCATGGTGAAATACCCTGATATGGCAGCAAAGTCAATATTGCATTCTCCAGAAATACAAAATACCATCTTACCTTTCTTTAAGCATGGAAATCTGAATAATTTAACCAGTCCAAAATCATCTCCAGTCACGAGCACTGAGCTGTTGTAATTTCCATCCACAGAGTTGACATCCGTAATGTTTGTATATTTGGGCCAAATTCCATTCACTTCAGATCCTATCACACAGGTCCAGGAGGCCCAGTGAATTCCTTTGATCTCCTCTTTGCTAGTTAGATGCTTCCCAGCTGAAAATTTGCAAGGTAATAATCTATTTAATCATGTGGTTTTCAGCAAACTCCATTTCTTTTCATCACATTTATCTGGGTATTCTTCCTGGGATCAGCCTTTTAACCTCAATGAATTATAGAGACTTGCAATTTTACTTTTATAGAGACTCACCATTTTACTTTATGTTAGTATAATCTCACATTGTGGAAGTACATTAGATACTTCTGTAAGTTCTGGTCAAGAAACTCCGCTTGCAGATGTTGTACTTATATATAGTATTTTTGTTGTTCTGATCGAATCAACACTGAACTTCACTTGCCCATAACATAAGCACTTGCAAACTTACACGGCATCTTGTAGAACAGTCTCTCTCCCGCACCATCGTTGGTTTGCAAGAATTTACTATCCACCGACCAGTCAATATGAGTAATGAAACTAGAAGATTTGTTGCATTCTCCTATTTTTTTGTATCGCTGAGCAACCGCATAGATATCCACCGGGCCGTCGTTAGAACCCACGGCGAGGTAAGAGCCATCCGGCGAAAATTTCATTTCATGGATTACTTCTTTTCGGTCCTTAATGTGAACGACCTCTGTCATGTCTCTGCAAGAGCGAGAGTGAAAATGCGAACTACAAACTCGTGAACATGCAGCCCGCAAATATTTAAGGCAAATATGAAGATCGATGCACTGAATAATTTGCACAACAAAAGCAGATTTCACAAAAATACCCCTCTTGCATCAAATTGATGAAAATCCTCAAATTTATTTAAAAACCAATAAATGTTAATATATCTTTAAAATGCTGATGTTCTGTTCTGTTAAAAGCAGAGTCCTGAAAGGAGAATCGTCCGTAACTGGTATCTGGGAGATGCTGATACGAATGGAAAGGTCAGTATAACAGAGGATCAGGATCTTCCAAAAACTTGCAGAATAATTCTGTTAGAAGTTTCTCTTAAGATGGTGAAACTCCAAAATGTCAATAATAGCAGAAATTTTGTTGGGAAAATTCTGATGTATCATAATGCCAGCTTTATCATTATCAGGGTGCAGCAGCTCACTCATTAATCCTGTTAGCTACCAGGCAAATTAGCAAAGACAAGACTAGTGCGAGACAAAGAAGATCGACTTCTTTAGCAAAACACTAGTCTTTGAGAATTTTAAACTAACACGAACAGATCACTTATGTTTTGTTAAGTCAGTAAAGCAGTACATTGCAGGGATTTTCACAGATCTTCCATCGCTTACAAGCACCTCCTATCAGCCAGTAGTTCAAAGTATTTTAAATACATGCTTACCAAACATACGGAGTGAATGTTAAGCAAGTAGTAAACTCTTCCAAGTATCAATTAACATAGCTCATGTGTTTTGAAATCATGTTATTTTGTTAGGCTGTTTCAGCCTATAGCAAATTTTATGTTTTGTTTGCTTTTGTGTGTCTTCCATGCCACTATTCTGGGCAGAAAATGCCTGCTGCATTTGAGGCATTCATGCAAAAGAAAAGGCTTATCATCTAATGTGAAAAGTAGAATTCAGATATATCTTGCAAACGCTCACTTTTCACTCTTTGTTTCTGATAAAATACCCAATGACTATTTCTTGTTATAGGAATAAAAGACTTCATAATACGGTCTTGAGGGCAAAAAGCCCTAATAACGTGAGAAACTAAAGCAAAGTTCTCTCACCGTACTCGAAGAACAATGAAGGAGCCATCCTTCATTCCGAGAGCCAACTGCGACCCATCGGGACTGAAAGCCACGCTCCGCACGGCTTCTTCCATATTACACCGAGCTATCAGGGCATGGTCAGCAAGGCTCCATAATCTGCATCAAAAGAAATCAAAAGCAGCAGCAGATTTGTCTTGACTGCACAATATTTCAATGTCATCTAGAGTAAAACCAAAAGTCCAACTTAATTGGTAAAGGTCCATTTGCATGCACACGTTATATTAAGATTTTATAACGTATTGAGTTCCTTTCCAGCCATGGAATGAAGATGATTTCACAGATGACCTTATAGATTTACAGAAATCCAATTTTTAAAAACTCAAAACTGCTTATCAATCTGGAAGAGAAAGGGTGTGTACAGTGACCACCTGAATCAATGCACGGACACACCATTTCCCAACAGTGACACTGCATGTCTTGGCAAATAACATCAAGTGGAGCTTTCAGACACCTTCAGGTGAAGCTCTAGGTTCACGTTTCTTTCAAACTAACGGAGTCTTTACTGGTCCCAGTTGTAGCCAGGGTGGCACCTCAGACCTGAACACACATCTGTGACAGCAGAGAGAAAACGGGCTGAAGCTAAATACACGATCATTTGGTGTTATCTTTGGACTTTATTTGTCTGGTATAACAGAATTCCCCTAGATGAATCATTTTAAAAACGCACTTTCTGTAGCCAGTGAGGGGCAAAGCGGTTCAGACTGAAACGTTCACCGAAACAAAAGCAACACTTACAGGGCATGAATGTTTCGACCATGGGGAAGCATTTCTTGTCACAACCCTGAATGATCTAACAGACCAAAGCGTGTGCTGATACATTCATTTACATCATTTTCAATAAAAAGAATCAAAAATTATGTTTTAATATGGAAAAATATAATGTACGTATATTTTGAAGAAGAAAAAGAGGGAGTTTCCCAGATCACTACAAGCCGGTTAATCAGATCTCACTAGTATGCAAGATTCAGAAAAAAACCTTGAAGAAAAGAATAAATAGAAGTATGGAAGAAAATGAATAAAATACCTCTTGGGTTAGAAAAATTCAGTCGGGGGCACCTAGCTATCTATATTTTGAGAACAGCATTATAAACCTAACGCATGGGTAAAAGATATATAAAATATTGAGGAAAATATTTGAATAGTAGCATATATGATTATTGGCTAAAGTCAAGAAAATGTCAGGTCGTACAAGAATCGTAAAGTGATGCTGGATGAAGTTTTTCAGCAAGCTCTACAGGAAGAACAATTAGCCTGGAGGAAAGATGCTGCTAAGATTTCTTGGTACAATCTTTGGAATAGTAACATTTAATATTTTCCCTAAAGACACGAGCACGAAAGATGAGAACACTCATGAAGTTTGCTATGGACAGCAAGCTGGGGACACTCAACCCGGAGCTGGATTTATCACCCTGGAAGAAAAAGAGGTTTCTTGATGATGCAACAAATAGACACGGAATGGAATTCAAGCAAAGGCCGTATTTTCAGAGCCTTACGGCTAGCACTGTGCCCTACGCTTGAAACACGTGGGACCAGCAGGAAGGGGGAGGATCTCACATTGTTTTTCAGTAATCGAATGACGATGATCCGGGAGTGAGTTGCAGACAGGAAGAACAAGATTTGATCCTCAAATATATCCTGGGTGCTGTTCCCAGAGGGACACAAAACCAATAGCACACAACACATAGTGAGCTCATCTGGCATGTGCTCTACAAATTATCTCAAGAAACCAGAATAAAAACAGGAACATATGCAGTGAAGGATTATTAGGATGATTAAGAGAATGAAGACTGTATCACATTAAAGAAGACCAAAAGAGTTTAACTTTTATACCTTAGTGAAACAAAGGCTCGGAAGGGATAGCATTGCTTCCAAAAACACATCCATAGGATAAATGTCAAAGAAGGAGAAAAAGTTATGTTGAAGGACCATGTTGGCACTAGAAGAAACAGCATAAAGAGAATATGAATACAGCCTGCAAAGAAGGAAGTGTCTGTCCACCAGCACTAACATTTACATACAGCCCTGACGTACAGAACAGGAGCGAAAATATAGGGTTTGATAAATTTAGCATTGAGAAAGAAACCCTTTGGGCATTGTCAGGTTCATGTCACTAGGATCAGTCTAGAAGATGCTGGTTTCCTCTTAGGCTGGGAGGATTCAAGGATGAGAAAGAACCTGAAAAGGCTTCTCTGAAAAAATGGCAAGCACCATTTCCTGGTGAAGTAGAAGGAGGTGGGATGCTAAGGCTGTTTTCAAAGAGAAACCAGAAGCAGACAAGACACAAGATTCCGAGCAGCTTTGCCAGGGCGCAGCCGTGAGCCCAGTACAGTGGAGAACGACCCAGAAAGGACTGGGAAAGATTTCCGAATGTTGCTTTCACGTGGATCACTTTGACTAATACCTTAGAAGTGTAATTGCGACACACGGCAGTGCAAGCAGAATAATTCCATTTTCTTAAAAAAGAATATCAAATTAGTGGAAGGGTAATTCAAAGTATGAGCCTTTTAATTTTATAACAGAAAAAAAAAGCCTTTTGCACACAGACAGGCATTGGTATACACAACTGACCAAAAAAAGCCTGGTTTGCTTACGAAAACAGAAAAAGTATCTCTTCTGGCAAAATACTTTTTCATGCTGCTTTTGGAAAAGCCAGATGAATAAACTATTTCCATACAAAAAGTGTATGTACTTTCAGGTAAGGCAAAGACATGTTTTTACCATTCTTTGGCAACTTCCCTACGTTTCTTTAAATTACTGATTTTAAAAACCACAATCGGGCTCATGAAACGTGATTTTATCAGTCAATATTCCAGTCTCTTCTGTCGCAGGCCTGACAGGTGAGTTTCTTTATTTGTTCATATATATTTATCCTGATTACAGCCTCCCAAGGGACTCGGTAACAACCGCTTCATTTGGAGAAAACGCCACCGCTGATGCCAGAAGCTTTACTGACGTTCTCTGCCGTTCGCTGGCAGAACAACGCTACGCACTAAACCCAGAGATACAAATATTCAAACGGGTTGATATAGAACCAGGTTTCTAATCAACCTCCTTACAAAGGCAGGAATCCAGAAAGAGACGATGCAAGAAGACAGGCGGTATAGCAGACACATCCTGCAGCTGGAGGTTCTAACACCACCTTACAAAAAGAATGCAAGAAATAATTCTATGTGCCTCTTGGTGTTCAGGTGAGAACGATGCTCTGTTCCTGCTGTAAGAGACAGGACGCAGGCAGCTCTCCTAGCTCATAAGCTTTTGAAGTTTAAAGCGCAGGAAATCTGTATTGGGCTAGAGCCTTTTCTGGGCTGTGCTAGGGGAAGGCTAGAGTATGCCCCTTAACTCTGCAGAGGCCCTTTTCATTTAGGCATCTCACTTAAACACCAGAATATAATCTGGCCCACTACATAATTTACTTGTAAACCAATTATTGTACCGCCACTCTTTCAAAATAATGTGATAACCAAATACTAAGACAAATACTAAGATAACCAAATACTAAGACAAAGTACACAATAAAGTAAACAGTGATAAAGAAACATTCCTGCCAATGCAATTTTAGTATTGAAAAAAATTGTAAGAAAAGCCTTTTTTGTGCTGTTTTATCTTACTGAAAATATCGATATATCTCACTGGAATACCTCACATGAAGCATTAGTATATAAAAAAATAGCACTGTCTGAACCAGAGTTCAAATGCCACATTCTCTAGTGCCTAACCAGCTCAATGATGTGTGATGTAGTGCAGTAAAATACCTGCAAAGTTAACAAATGCACATTTTCTAGAATGGCAAAGGCATCACTAGTGTAATAATAACTGTACCGATGACAATAATCAGAAGAGTACCGCTGATGATGGCACAGAGAGCATGCTCGCCGTGTTCCATAGGTGGGCAGCCAGCAGCACGTCATCCAGCTCCAGGCCAGAGCTGAGTTACTGTGCTACCCAAAAGAGGAGTCCAAGATCATAAAACCAAAGGCTTAGCATGGCTTATTAGCTTGAGGGCAGTACAACGCTAATCCCAGCTTTGCAGCTCCTTCCAGAACTGGCAGAATGCAGGCAGTGTCAATTTGTGACATCAGAAAACTCTGCACACAAACCCAAGTAGAAGAGACTATCCATGCGTTTTATAAACTGAAAGAAAGAATACTGATGCATAGGAAACAGGGAGATACTGCAGGGAACAACCCACCTTTCTGATAGTTTCACAATTTGGATTTTAATTATGGTTAGAAAGAGATGAGTGGCAGTAGGAATAGGAAAACAGCACAAGTAAAGACACAGAGGAAAGGGGAAAAAATCCCAGCTGACTAGGAAGCTTCAAGGCAGGGGTGGATCTATGTGGAATCTGAAGGAGCAGAAATTAGAAGCTGTATATATAGCAGGAGACTAACCTCCAAACTTTACTATAAAGTCTTACTAGGCATATTAAAAATGCTTGGGTTTTTTCAGGGGCTTATCAATTTGATACATCTTAAGAGGCACAGGAAAAGAAACATCCTTGACTCTGTGACAACTTCCCCAAATATTTGCACAGAATTTGAAACCTCTGCTACAAAGGCTTGAGGCACGAGTACTGCAATTAAACATCTGAAAGACCTTTTCCACTGGGGTAAACTAGTGCATTTTCGTTAATCTCATCTTCTGGCATTTTAACTGAATTGGATTTAGATCAGATTTTCTGAGGCAGACACCTGCTGCGTAAAACATTGGTCTAAGGTATTTAGCTTTGGTGCACATTATTAACAGAAGTACCAGGTGACCATTCTCCATTTAGACACCTACACCTGCTGTTCAGAGCGGTAATGAATTAGTAGCTGAAGCAGACTCTATAAATCCAGTGTGTTTTGAACACAAATTCTGATTAGTTTTACATTATGTGTGGAGCCCAAATGCGAGAGCTGAAGAGAAAATGCAAAGCCACTAAGAAAAACGTGAAAAAAAATATCTTAATGCAATACCAGAAAATAAATTACAAATTAATGCGTATATGAATAACTGGATAAATAAGTAAGAGCTACGCTTACCGTACAGAGCGATCATCACTGCCTGTGACTGCTAAAGGCTTCTTGGAGTGGACGGCCAGGGCCCAGAGCTCCCCTTCGCAATGGCCCTGCATGATCAGCATGGGTTTATCTCGCTCCCTCACCAGCACCTCAAATATTTCACTGTCCTGTGTCCCCGCTAAAAGTCTGTCCGCTTTCCAACAGACACTTCGGATGGACAAACCTGACAGGGGACAGAATTGTCTTACGTTATTGGCAATAACAAGACAAAGTGATGGTACAGTGAAGATCACTAAGACTTCAAGAGTTAATTTATAACAACTGTTATGTTTCGACACTGAAGTCTTAAAATACGTCAGAGCTGATTAAATCTCCAAACACTTCTGTTCAATTATCCCCCTTTGACAGAAAAAGAGAAGGCTCGGTGCTGGGAAATGCTGAGTCTCTAACATTCCTGCTGCCAGTTTCTCAAGCAACTATGCTTTGAGTACACCCTGAGAATTTACTTGGAAAAATAATTCCATTTAACACAATTTAAAGATCTACATTTTCTATGAGGAGAGTTTCCTGCGACTGAAGCTGGTTTTATTCCTTTTTTCGGTACTTAACTTTTTTTGCACATTTATATAAAATGTTGAAAACAAAATGAATGATAAATGTAAATGGCTTGTGTTCATGTTAGCACACATCTCCATTTTTGTCCCAAATGATTAGTACAAAAAAACCCCAAACCGCAAACCAACAGAGTCTTGATTTGAGGAACTTTTAGAGGGCTTGATGGTACTCCGCAAATCTGGTTCTGAATTGCAGTTGGAATTCTACTACCCACCAGCTTCAAAATACCCTCTTAGCAGGCGGAGCAATTTGCTAGCACTCTCTGCTTGACTGCCTGTATTTTCTGTTCCAGTATATGAACATTAAAGTTTGGATAATGGCTCCAGATACTGTGAGATGTGAATGAATACAAATCCATTTGTCATGCAGTCAAGGTCAACCACGTCATCATTTTAACATCTTTTGGAACTGAACACACAATGCAATTAACTGCCTGTCACACAAATAAAATATATTGTAGACATTTTGTGTCATCTCTTGAGAAGAGCAAATTAATCTTCATTTATTGTCTTGTCCCTTTCCAGTACCTTTTAATTCTGACAATGTCATTTTGCGACTTAGCTGAATTTCTACTGAAGCTTTGACTTATATCATCCTGATCAACACCAAAGGCCAAACAAGGAATGAAGTTCAGAAGTTAAGCAGAAAATGGGTATTGTTAAGTTTTAGAATACAAAGTACATTTTTAGATGTGGGAAAGGTAATGTTTTCGGTGATGTACTGCACATAAACATTAGCTATTATCAGATTTTTTACTAATATACGTGTATATTTAAATACAAAAGCCAAGCCTGCGATCAGATTGTTGCTGGTGATACATCCCCGTTTAAAATGTGCTCAGTGCTCTTCAGTACAGGATGAGTGCGGAAGGAGTATATTTGAGGCAGGGGTGAGGGAAAGGCTTCCTGGCACCGTGGAAAGACTTTTTAAGTTTGAAAGCTGATGCCTTTGCAAATTGCTTTGGAAAAAGAAACTGGAAGGAGGTCATAGGTAAGCAGTGAAGGGCACCACCACTGCCTGAAGTTACATATGTGCTTCAACTAATCCGTGCCATTGGTGTAATTTTAAATGAAACAAAACTTCCACAGTCTGTTAGTTGCAAGCACTAAGTGGAAGCGAGCACCAGCGGATGAGCCAGGAGCCAGAAAGAGCAGGAAAGGACAGAGACGCAACAGGAACATTGCAAGCAACAGCTGTATCACACTGAAAGAACACCAAAATTGGGAGAAAGCTCCCTCCCAGAATCGCTTCACAAAGAGCCAAGGAGCTTGAAGACGCATGTTTCACGTGTAAGCACTGCTTTCTCTGTCACCCCTCATATACGTTATTCTGATTTTGTTAGGAACAGACTGCCTGCAAGACTGGTATTCTCCACAATTTTTAGAAAGTATTTCTAAATGGATCAAAAATGCTGCAAATGCTCATAAGGTCTGGTTGTAAAAAACTCCATAAAGCCAGAACTACAGAGCAAAGGGACCAGCAGTGGTTGAGTGTAGCTGACACTGGTGTTGAGGGAGTTACCCTTCCAAAAGGCACAGGGGTGGAGCAGCGTTCAGCTAAGTTTGCTTTTTGGATGAGCCTAGAGATTGCAAACCTATGCGTTTTACAAGTCTATAATCTCGCTTAAGTAAGACAAATAATAAACAGAGCACAGATATTAGAGCACAGGCCAAAATATCCACAATTGAGAAGAGAAAAGTTATCCTTCTCAGTGGCCTCTTGACAATTCCAATGGTAATTTTAATACGAAAACTAGGTCTAAATACATAAGCTAAGGAGCTGGGGAAATGAACCACTACAAAGCTGGCGGCCAAACGTGTATAAAACCTCCTTCAAACCAGACTGCTCTACTCACAATCCAAGTGGATGTGTAGAATTCCCAGAAGACTAAGATCTTGATCAAGTGTCATTATGATCTATGGAAATTAAAAGTGCTCCGAGAGTCTAATAATAAAATAAAGTGATGACTAAGCTCATAGGAAGCATGACTAGATTGAACAAATATGATGGTCAAGAATTTAATAGCATTCTCTCTATTAAAGATGCCAAGTGCTACCATCCCCAATGAGCCTAATGGAGTGCTCAGATGCTCAGCATCTTTGAATATCAGGTTCCAGAAACCTCAATTAATTACATGAATTGCAATTAATTAGTTTAATTAGTTTTCACGTATCTTCTGGTATTTGCATGGTGGGTAGCAGCAACTATAAGCATCCCTCTGTTTATACTGAGAAACACGGCAAACTCTTCAGGCTACATCACTGTCAGAGAAAAAAGGGAATACACAGCTCAAAAGTAAATACAGTCATTAAGTAAAAAATCAGCAGTATGCAGAGACATCTATGCTTCAGATTAAATTGTGTCATAATCCATTATCTAGATGTGTGAAAAACCATTAAAGTAATAGCTCATTACCTTTGTATCCTTGTTCAGTCTCCCTGAGATCAATTTTAGTAATTGGTTTGAAATCAGTGTCCCATAACCGAATGCAACCATCTCTCCCTCCAGTGGCAAAACCTTCCTCACAAGCATACATACTAAAAATTCCAGCCTGTTAACCAACAGCATAACAAGTTTTAAAGTTCTTTACAATCAATTTCAACACACAAAGCAAATGGTTTTGCAAAGACTCTTGTTAAAGGCTAGAAACTGCTAGGCAGCAAAATGGTGTCCATCCAGAAAGCAAACCAGCAAACACAGGCGATACTTTTATTTCAAGTGCTCCCACTTCGGCGATCAATGTAGGAATTTTTATACAAATAGCAGCGATATAGTCTATTGGCAGAACTTAAAATTTGGTCTAGTTAACAGCATTACGAGGACTGTTAAATAAATAATGGAACACTTAAAATAAATAGCTACCCAGAATAAACAAAAACAAGCAAACAAGCAATACAAATATTCTTACAGGTGCGGAGATGATTGAGACATTCTTTCATGCATTCAGTTCAGACATCATTTGGAATCTGACAGGAACTCAAAGAGTGTCAATTCATTCTCTTAATTGAAAGACAAGCTTCTCTTACAGTCTGAATTTCTTCTTGGTTTCTGAAAACGCCTCATTTTTGGTGACTGTGCTGCACTACACTGGAACAGCTCACGGGACGCCTGCTGATTCAGTACTTTAGTAGGAAAACCTCTCAGTCAAGAGACAAGTTGAACTGCATGGAAATTAATACCATGAAGTGAAGACCTCTGTTTTCAAAGTGGTCCTGTCCGATGTCTTAATAAATTAGTATTTCTAACAATTGATTACACGGAGATTAGAAACTGGGCAAGAGAATGCTATTAACCATGGCAAACCCCATAATTTATAAGGATGAAACAGAACAGGTTCTATAGAAGGGGGTTGTATTTAATCATTCTAACGAATCTAAATAAAATTCTGCCAATGTGCTACCAGGGTTTACTGTTTGCCAAAGGTATTTCTGTGTTATTGCAGTCGCACATAACCACAGCCTGGCAGCGACACAGTAGTTCTGCGGGTAACATGCCCCACTGACTTCCGTCTGACTGTCTTCCTGAATTAGGGGTTACTTCTATAAATAACAATTACTTTCCTGAACACTCAGATCTCATTTGAAGAGCTACTACTTGATGCACTGGCCACACAATCGGTTTTGGGAGGTCAGAAAAAACTGTTGGGTTTGCAGTGCTCTTTCTAGAAAGGTTCTAGAAGAAAACTACAGCAACAACTGTTAGATTTCATATCGCTCTTCTAAGGAAAATACTCTTGTTTCCTTTTCTCCAAAACCCCCATGCTAGAATGCCACTAGCCATATTCAAAACAGGAGCAGCGGTAAAATTCTATTTAAAATAAGGTCATTTGGTTACCAATTATTTTTGGGTAAACTGATAATAACTGAAGCTTAGAAACTTCACTTTAGGTTTAGCCTGCTCAGTTGAAGCAATGCTGTAAGCATCAGCACTCCTGCCAACAGCAGTTCTGCAGCTATTACAGCATCTGTTGAGAGCACGCAAACAAAGGATCAGATTACATGTAAGTTCTTAATTGATCAACAGCCTTAGACATTCTTCTGGCCTGAAACAGAAGAAAATCTTTATGGGTAAGCCTTCAGGAAGTTTTCAATTCAACTAACAGTTCATTTCAGAAACGGACATTAAAAACACAACTTACGCTATGTGCGCCTTGAATTGTGCGGACTAAGTTCAGCCCTTTCCAAACATAGATGTCCCCATTTAAAGCACCAGAGTACGTGATATCTTCTTTTGCACATGCTAAACAAAGGATAGTTTGGAGATCTCCAGTTTTACCAAATATTCCTCTCTTTGCTGTCAGTGCGTTTCCACACAACGTCCAAAACTGTGAAATATAAATGGCATATTAGGAAAAATTTCTGCAGATTTCTTTCATTTAGTGAGCAGCTCTCTCAGATGTCCATCCTTACAGACTCGGCAGTGACTCCTGTAGTCCTATCGGAATGCCTGTTAGTCCCAAACCGCCCACTTAGCAAGGAAAACCCCAGGCAAATGCAGGAAGTCTGAGAACAAAACAAAACGGTCAAACTGTTTGAGAAAGCGAGGCACAATTCTGGTTCACTATGGCTACACTACCCCTCTTCATTACCTCACTGTCTTTCCTCATGTTTTGCTGGGTGGCATCTGTCAATGTGCACGCACACTTCTTAAGGCCAGGAGCATCCCATCTCTCCTGTCTGCAAAGCTTAAAACACAGCTACAGTTCTGAAGTAATAAAATACGTGACCTTAAAGAACGTATGTGCCTGGAGGAGACACTTCTGCCCAGTGCACTGAAGGAGGCAAGTCCCTCAAATACAGTCGCATTTACTGAGAAACCATCTGTTGCGTGGAGACTGCAAACACCTGTACGTGAACCAGCTCTGACTGCAAGAGCAGCAGGTTCCCCAAGGGTGGGATGGTGACTTTCTACACAGAAACATTCTGCAAAAAAGAATGTGAGGCTGACTGGGGAAGAGAAAAGAGTCAAGAGAATACAAAGTTTGCCTGAGAAGGGTGTCTAGCAGTAGGCAAGAAATATCATACTCCTTCAATCAGTTCAGAGTGCCTTTTTTTTTTTTTTTAAATAAATGTAATTCCAGGTAAGGCAGAGTAAATAAAGAGAATTTCAATTAGAAGTGTATGAGAACTGCTGAAATATCCAGGCCTGCCAGCACCAGGATGTCCTGGACACACGCAGAGCAGAACAGTAGATCTGCGTGGTGCAGGCCAGTCGCAAAGGGACTTGCTGGCTCAAGTCTTTCCCAGCTGGGGTATCTACACTCTGCAGTCCCTTGTATGCTGGAGAGATACCTGCAGAGACCGGACAGGAACATTGAAGTGGCTGACATAGATCCATCATGTCTATCTCATTCCCACTACATCTTTTTGTGGCTACAAGCCAGATTTTTAGGTCTTTCTCTTTGTACTTACTCCTATAAAATTCCTATAAAGCTGAATTCCAAAAAATCCTTGGATCAATGATTTTTATTTCAGATCCTTCTCTACTTCTACTTCAATTTAATTTTCCTTTTGCCTCTTAACACAAACGGATTCCTGAGCAGGCAGTGGGAATGCTTCCCCCAGGGCTTTCATTCTGCGGGTAAAACATTCCCTCGCCTCACTTCTGGTTCCCTGGAGAAGGGCGAGAGAGCAGGTCGCAGTGGTGGGAAATGGGTCCACTCGAGAGCATCCTGAGCTCGGTGCTATTTCCTTAGCTCCTGAGCTTCGCCACAGCTTCACGAGCCAACAGAACGGAAACGCTAAAGGAATAAATGGCACTATTCCCAAGTATCAGTCCCAGCTCCCAAAGTGGTACAATTACTTTAGAGCTGTTCTTTTCCTTCACTGCAAATTAATGATCCCATTCCCACAGCCTTACAATGAACAGCAAGCGCACAGACTGCTGTTTGAGCATCACTCAAGGGGATCACACAAGAATCCTCCCCTCTCCCTTTTTTGGTGTGTTTTTTGGCATGCCTCTGTCTATATGTATTTACTTTGCCTGGTATTATGTATGTTCAGAGTAATTATGGCCATTTAAATCCGAATACAGGTGCCAAACAAAGACAGGTTTTGGAAAGCAGCTTGCAGAATACAACAGATGGTATCACTTCTGCCAAAACCACCCACAGTTTGAAAGCAACGGCGGTTTTAAGGGCACAAGCTTCTCAGTAACCAGAACTAGAAATATTAACTGGTTTCCTAAACTTCTACTTAAAGCTCTTCCCACCCCAGTCATGTGAAATAATTGCCATCTGTTAGGAGCGCTTTTGATGAGAGCGGAGAAAAATAGAAACCTGCAGGGAATACTGGCAAACAAAAGGATTTCTTTCTAAGCTTTTCACAGGTATGAGAATGTTTTATCCTAAGTTTATAGGATATACCTGTGTTCATATTTAAATCGCCTCCAGAAAAGGTGACTTAGAGGGATCAAATAGTGGGGCGCTGGCGTTTTCACCTGCTAATCTCTGCAATAGCAGCTCATTCAATTCATACTTAGCTCCTCCTAGACCTGTTCGGTGACCCCTTGTGATGCTCGATGGGAGAAATCACTAAAGGCTGAGACAATTCTGAGACAATTTACGTGGGATGGAGGGGGCAGAGAAGTCCATAATTACAAGCATGTAATGATGAAAATTACACCAAACGATCTTCTCACCTTGCTTGCTAAGTTGATCTGCGCCTCAGTCACTGCTGAACATCTAAACTGCTTTCGAACAAAAAGGTTTTGCTAAAATCTTCAGAGTAAATAAAGAAAAATAGAAACTGCCTTATAGTAAGAACCCTCATCATATTAAAGGACAAATTTCTTTTGGGACATTTATTTACCTTTTAACAAGTAAACAATAAAATCTATTTACCTTTATGTGTTTTACTCCACAGCTGACGATTCTATTTGGTTGATACTGATCCCAGGAAATATCAAATATCTGTTAACAGATACAGTAAGCTGATATTTTAAATTATACAGTAATTGCATCTAGGTTCTGTTTATACCAATTTTTAGGCATCATTTCTGTTGCAACATACAACAAAAAATGGAAGAACACTATTTAGGTAAATTTGGAACTCTTTGGAAATCAAGATTAAGGCAAATACGCAGGCTTGCTCACATCGATCTGTCAACACACCTCAGTCCTGCCTTCACACTACCAATCTAGTCCAGCTCCAAGATATATTGAATAAACAATATTTACTGTCTCAAATAAAATGGGAATTATGGTGTCAAGTCATGTCCCTCAAGTTTATGGAAGAAAGATTGGTACATTTATCTTTATTCATTACTTTAGGTAAAAGATGCAGTATCTAATTTAACTTGATGACCAAAAGACCTCAGTGCCAAATACCTTACCAGAACAAACTTATAGTGTATTCTATGACTACAGGATTATGCCAAATGGAAAATGTTGTACAAAGTTTCTGTTTTGGCCCAGATTTTCAACAACATGCTATTTTCAGACTTTTCAGTGTCCAAGCTGAGAACCAACGAGGTTACCACAATCAGTAGTTTCTTCAGGAAACATACGTCTGTAGAGAAAGACAATGGGACTTTCTGCTGCTTTTAGCTCTTCGGCTATAAAGTATAAGTCACAAGAGAATTTCAATCAGCTTTCAGGAGCATATTAAGCCTACCCATCATTCATTTTGTACACAAGGATGCATTGCCTTCCTATAACATATTTATCTTCTTTATAAACATCAGGATTTACAGTACTTCGAGTACTATTTTATATAAGTGTTGTTAGAACACACAAGATCTTCCACCTTCAGAAATTCTTGATGATTTCTGCACACTAAAGACTGAGATTCTGTTCTGTTGAGAACATTGTAAGTAAAAAATGAGGTACCAGATTTATTCAGATGATGCATAAGATGCGGATAGACTGTATGTACATTCAAGCTGCAAGGAAGGGTTCAGTCTGCTGCTTTGCATATATAAATACTCCATCACGTGTAGTGAAACATTATCATAACCCAAAATTATAACAGTCAAACACGTTATAATATCATAATATGGATAAAACTTGTCAGAATGTGTACATAATTTATTTTAATGTACGCAACGTTGTGCGTATATGTATTGGGGAGGTATTTTGCTGATGCTAAACCTGTTTGAACATTTCCTAATCCCTAATCATTTTCTAAACTCAGACCTGTTCAGTTCTCATGTTTATTGACATTTTTACAATCTTTCACCTGAAGTGAATAGATATAAAAGGAATATTTATCCTAATTATATTTCTCCTACAGGTAAATGTCTTAAGCAAAAATAAAAGGGAGATAATTAAACCTTCCCTCAGGATAAAATGTCTTTTTGACATACTCAGAAAGAACATTATCTTTGCCCACTGAGCTAGCATTTCACATCTTATATAAAGAGCTATAAATCATTCTAATCAGCATGTAATTACACAGTATATTTCCTCCCTAGGCTTGCTAGACAGTCAGCTCAAGAATCTATCACTTAGTAACACAGTGCTTTGTGTTACGTCTGGCACAATGAGAAGAAATAACTACCTTGTTCAATACTTCGAAAGCCAAGCAGAATGATCAAATTTATCTTTGCATTGACCCAATATAAACAAAAATTACTTTTAAAAGCCTTCAGTAACTCCCAGACAAAATTCAGTAAACGTTCATACAATTACCCTGTCTGAATGGCCTGTAGCTGTCGCCAGTAGTTTTCCTCTCTTCCAGTCCCAAATACACACCGTATTTTTGGCATCCAGTCCCACCGAAGCTAAACGCTAAGGAAAAGCAACAGTAATCCAGTTAACAGAAGATCAGCTCAAAAATCAGTTTACTGTAGTTCAGATGCGTACCAACGGATTTTCCCACACGTCGCTTGTGTTTGAACAACGTTGCTAAAGGCAACATTTCTTTATTTTAGAGCAATGAAAGATATATTTTTAAACTGTGGTTTCATGGGAGTTGACAACATGCAGCATACCTAAAGCAACACCTGACCTCTGCCTGGTGAATCGTGTATAACCAACCAAGATCCCACCGGCAAAGGGAGGAAGCAATACCGCATTAACGGGGGAAACAAAAGAGAAAAACCAAATCCACCACAATTTTTGCTGTCTTAGATGTGTACTGAATATCTGCATTTAACCAAGAACATGATGCTTGATTATTAGACGTATGGTAACGAAGGAAAAAGAGAATAAATATGTGAAAGCACAAGAATGCTCCTGCCAGTTTCCAACACAAAAATATTTATTTTGAGAAAGGCCTATTATTGTAGCAAAATAAGTTTTATTTGCCCTTGAGCAATCCACATGTACCCAGGGGTTTGGATGTACTGATCAAAACACAAGGTATTCGTCATGGAACCTTCACGATTCCAACTGCTTCTCACCTCTTTTACACCCTTCTCCTCACCATGGAAACCACAGCAGCACTTCCAGTATCTTTCAGATTCATGATGTGAGCAACATCAGACCTGAACTGGAACTACCAAACTACCAGCCAGGAAATTGCCATTAGTGGGGTAGATGGGCAGTGAAAGCACCAGGAGAAACTCAGAAACATTTATTTCTTCTTTTAACATAGCTCTATTGAGGAAGGTCACTGCTGGCAGAACAAAGTCGTACATGCTGCATTTCCTTTTGATTCAAACACTTAACACTTTTAGTCCTCCTTCTGGATGAGAATTTGACAGGATTCTGTTCAGAGAGTTCACAGAACTACCAGAAGCAAATATCTGCCAAGTAGTTTATGCACATAATCAAATAATTATGTTTAAATCTACACAGATTTAGAGATGTGGGTAAAGAAGCCTACTGCTACCTAATGGCACACTTAGAAATGTGTGTATTACGGCAGTGGCCTTCTCACATCATTAATAAAAAGTACACATAAAGAGTTCATGTAAAATAACTCAGAGCAGAAATGGAACTGTATAACACTGGTGAAACACTTCAACATAACAGGCATCAGATTTGTAGGTAATTCTGTGAAGGGTGGCACTTTCAAAACACAGTTTTAACTAAAGATAACTTAAAAAATAGGAAATTTACTCAAAATCTATTTGTCTCCAAATTGAAAGCGGTGTTCAAGGTAGATAAAATAAAGGAAGTATATAAGCTATCCCCTGATTTTTGCTGCACATTGATCTTCTCCATAGATTATAAAAGAAAACAAATTCTGTTTACTCTCAGTTCCTGAGTTTATGGTAAATGACACCAGAGAACACCGCAGCGACAAGTAAGCTGGGTCCAGCTGCACACACCCACAGCTCATTCACTCGGCTCAAACAGAGACGGCCAGTGGCACTCTTGTGGGGCCAGGGTAAGTCCCCACAGCGGAGCTGTGGAAGCCACGCTGACTTTCTGGGGATCCAGCTCAGCTAGAGGAGCAGAATTATCTGGGCTCTTCTTCCATCTACTTTTCTTTCTAAAGTGGAGAGCTGGCAGAGGTAGCAGAGTAAAGAATACATTTCTTATTGCATCTATACCTTACGCGACTGTTGAATTTGTTTTGGATATTAACAGACATCCAATAGAAAGGAATGAAAGGCAGGCATCAGAAGTCAAGGTGCACGCCATGGACGTGCAGTGTGTTCTGTCCTCTCACAAGACGCCAGCTCCCCTGGGTGCGCTGACTAAACAAACTGCAGCTGCTGCCAGCTCTCAATTCCAAATATGCAGAGTCTTTCTACCATGCCCTTTCATTTTGGCTCAGCACAGCAGCTTCTTCTGCAAAGCCAGAAAGAGCAGCGAAAAGCCAAGACAGATATCCATATTTATGTTTTCCAGCGTTGGTCTTTCTCCAGATATAAAAGCGTTCTGTGCAAATTTTATTTCCAGAACAAACTGCAACTTTTCCAGCACTTCCAGAAACAGAACGTTACTGTTCTGCAAGGTCAACACAGCAGTAAATTCAGCTTTCAATCACAACAAGGCACCCAGCAGGATTTTCAGAAGAGCCTCCGCCTCTAACTCACACGGTCGGGGCCCTTTGGTCAGCCTCTATTCCCATTAGGTGCTTACATAGATTTAAAAAAAGTTTATCCACCAGTCTTGCACACTTAAAAACGAGGAAAAGAATTAAGAACAGGTATTTCTGAATGAACAATAGCTTAAAATATTGGAGCATTAGAAATTCTGTGCTGTTGATTTGAGGACTTTCTCATCTGACTCTTCATTCCCACAGTTCCCAGGAACACCTTTTTCCTTAATTAGAGCTGGCACAGGAGATTTCAGAGGAAATGGCTTTAAGAGAAGGGGAGGGAGATGGTTGAAAACTAGGCTTAAAATAGAAACCTAGTTCCAATTTTTAATGAGGAAATATAATCCACGCTGCTGTTTAATAATTCGTTACCCAATGCTTCTTAAACATGTCAAAGGCAACTGCTCATGTCGGTGTTCTTCATTTCAGTCTAACCTTTACACTGAATATACACACGATAATGCACAATAAAAAGTACTTTTGCTTCGTATGGGAATACATTTTATACATTGTAAGGCCAGTTCTGATCTCAGAAAGATAACAAAAGCACCGTGTGGTCAGTGGAGAAGCAGCTGGGAATACGATAATAAATCACTTCTCAGACAGCTAACCATCTAGTACATGATTTTAAGAAAATGATCCAAAGGCAGTTCTGCCCTATGGGGATGCAATTTGTATGTGCACTAGCACATACAAAAACCAATACGGATCTATGCAAGGATCCAGGTATCAGCTCATCCAAGCATTCCTAAAAATATTTTAACTACCAGCTATAAAGTACGACCACAGTGTTACACCAGAAAACTCATCTGCACATCAATAATAGCAAAACTGCATAGAGAGATATTTATAAAGTTATGAATGTAAAAGATTTCTCAAGCTTATGCAAACTGTAGATCTATTTTCCTCCTGCTTCATTCACAAATGAATGTTTTTCAGAGAAAAAAACCCAGTGTGTTTAGCTTTGAATAGCCCAGCATTTACCTATATTTAAATTTTTGTCTCAAAATATCATGTAATCTAATCCCATTATACAAAGCCACATATTCTGTGTCCTAACCCCACTATTCAATTAAATTAACTGTGTGCCCCGGCCAAGCAGACTCTCTTGGCAGTGAGATTACTGGAGTTCCTCTGCCAAAAAAGCTGCAGGACTGGGACGACGCTGCCAGGAGCTGACCCTTTAACAGCAGGGGACAAGGATGCGCCGAAGCTGTTACATCTGAGCCACACAGGTTCATTTCTTTTACGGCTATTTGTCCAATACCCAATGCCTCGACTTGACATGAATGGTAGGTTGTGATTTTTGTCTCAAAAACATCTTTGAAAGAACTGTATTAGCAGTCCTTGCACTAAAAAATTAATTGTAATACAAGTGTCAGTATCACTGTCATATACCTAAGCATATGAAACACTTCAGTGTGCCTAACATTCTGTGGTTCTGTGATACCTTCTAGAATCAGAAATCAAACTAAATTCAAAGCACAGAGAAAGAAGATGCACAAACCTGGCCATCCGAGTCAAAAGCTAAGCAGGCAACCCCGTGCGTGTGCGCGTCCTTCAGAACAGACACCGTCTGCACGCGGTAGGAATCCCAGATGCAGATGTAAGGGTCCTTCCCAACCTGCCCTGTAGCTACTAAAGTTTTATCCGGGTGAACCGCAAGGCTGAAACGAGACACAGTTCAAGTTATAACACACTTTTTGAATCAGTAATAGAGTATAAAATGTAAAAAGTTAAACGCAACATTAGTTCTCAGCTCCTTTTTCATTTATGGGAATGATCATATCAACTGTCTTCAAAACTCAGTCGACCCCATTGACTTCTGTCTTAAAACAATGTTAAACTGAGACTGACACGGTTAGAGTAGAATACAATTTAGCATTTAATAATATTTTAACTAGAAAATTCAAGGAAAACATAACTAGAGCATTTCTGAATACTTCTGATGGCTAAGCTGTCTTTCATCTTAGTCTTTCACAGCTTTATAAAGTCAGTGGATGATTTTCTACAATTCGACCCTCTTTTACACACCAAATATTCTGAAATATGGACCAGTGGCTGAATATTGGATATTTTGCACACACAAGAAATCCTCTCACCTTTACATGTTTCAAGACGATAAACTCAGAAGAGACAGAGGAATACATCATTTCTCCTACATTTGAAGAACAATGATATATATGTATTTTAAGATCTACTTGTACCTTTCTTAGTTTACCTCATTTTCTCTAACAGCCAATTAGAAATAGTACTTTGCACAAAACCTGACACATTCAGTTGTATTTCTGCTACTTAAATCCAAGAAAGGTGCCAGTGTTTTAAAACCTGTTTCCTGGTTTTCACTGATCAACTCCACCAGCGTTCAGAACATTCCTGTGCCCAACTCTTTTCTACACATTATTATTTCAAGCTACCTCTGCCCCCTTGAGGTATTCTCTTTGACTAAACCCAAAAGATCTCCTTTGAAGATCTAGTAATAAAAATCCCTCCCCAAGGTACTATGAATACAAAAGACAGGTTTACATGGCTATCCAGGAAATTTGAACAATGTCAGAGTACATGAGCTACAGGTGGAATAAGGAAAAATATGCTCTTGATAAATTGACATTGAACAGATGGCTTAGCTTATTCTATCCCAGGAGAAGACAATACTATTTTTTAAGAAGAATTCATGAAAAAAACTTTAGGAAGCTTCAAAAACCTTACATATTCAGTTTTTTTGACATTAAAGAACAATTCATGCAAAAAGAACAATTTAAGCACAACGCCCAGTAAAACTGTTTTACCTGCTCCTGCACTTGCTCATTCCTCCTTTCCTTCACAGACCTGGATTCTACATTATAGTGGGTGTCAACTAGTTCAGCTCAACTCTAAACCTCTAGGGGGAATCAGGGACGACTCCTCCAGACTTAACTGTGACACCTATAATTAAGTTAGAAAACTTTTCCTGAATGATAAGAAAAAACAGATGGAAAAGATAAATTGGGCTAATCTATATCACTGCTAGAACAGAACTGCAGCTTAATTACATCTACCACTGTATTGTACAGTTTGGTTTTCACATACTAGAACTTCCTATTTTACATTTTGTATTTCCATTCCTGAATATAAGGTTAAGAACAAGAACATATTTCCTACAAAATAAATATGTCTGTACTGAACGTATCTGATATTTGTTTTACCCCTTTTGACGCACAAAGTCAGCTAGTGGGGAAACTAAAATTAGGAGGTAATATCAATTTTTGGCACCTAAACAAGCAGTCTGATTTTTCAGAACTGCTAAGGACACGCATCTCCCGCTAAGAGCCTTTCCAATGCACTGGGACTGCCTACGTTCAGTCTGGCTGTTAGATAACCAAGTGTTTATTTTTGGCAGACAGAACAGCGGGGGTTATGGAGTAACGAAATCGAGACCAACTTCAGCAAGACATCTTGGTGATTGTTTGATACCTGGACATATGATTCACATGTTTGTTGTGAATTAAAATATAAAAAGGTATGCACAACTACACAATACACCCGCAGTATGGGTCACTTCTGTCTTCAGATTTCCTGCTGGCACAGGTTCTGTGCCTTTTAAAACGAGTAAAGAATTCATTGCTTGTGTTTTGAACCATTGGGTGCATTTCTTCAACCTTTCTAACAAAACACCCTATCCTGTATCTAAGGCACTTCCAATGATATCACATCACTGGAAAATACTGGAATACTGTGATAATCAGATCACACCAGCAAAGGCGTTACTATCGCTGAGGACAGGTGAGCAGGGACCGCTCTCCTGCTAAAGAGCTGGGGTGGAACGGGAAAGGACAAGAGCGGCAGCAGTTGCTGCTGGTTCTGTGTGCTGGTGGTGGCAGCCGCTGCCCCGCACACCTCGACCTTCTCTGTGGGACCAGGAGCAGACGCACGTGTACGGCAAGAGGCAGAGGAGCCACTGGGAAGCGCAGGGGCCCTTCGTTCCAGCCAGGGCAAAGAGAGAAGGGGATTCCTGGCACTCCGCTCTTCCGCGCAGCCCAAAGCTTGTGTGTGTGCAAAAGCTAACTGCCAATTCCAAAAGCACGCTGATGCGTTTGCAAAAAATGTCTTTAATAAAAGTGCCTCAATAGGCACTTTGTTTAATCAAACTGTCCATTTCAGATGAACCAATATACTTTAGGTAATTTCTTAACATTACACCTTATTAATAAAAAGGTCTATTAGGAAGAGGAGATTTCAGAGAACGTGTCCTTTTCCTTCCCTTCTCTTCCAAGATCAACAATTCTGAATCTAGCATCCAAGGCTGGAACCCTGTTCATTTAGGATAATTAAAGATGCCGGTTGTATTCCAGCAGGGTCTGATGAAATGCTTTATAAAAGTCATTAGAGGATCCATCTGGTCTGGGGGCCTTGCCAGATGGTAAACTCTTACTACCTCCGCATTCTCTGTTGCAATAATATCCTGCTCCAAGATTTTCTTTTTCTTTTATAACCCCATTAGAATCTCAAGGGACTAAAAGTATTTGTTTCTTGATAAATATTTTGTTTATTTCTGTAGCAGAGATACAATACCAATCTCAAGTTTAAAACTGAGATGGAACTAATTAGAAAAGTTTAGATATGGAATGCAAACTACTTCAAGTAGCTGAATTGTACAATTCAATTTAATATTAAATTGTAATTTCTGTATTTAAATTGTTCCCAAACTGTGGATAAAACTGTTTTTCTTCATAAAGCACATAGTAAGGGAACCAGAGAATTAGAGATGCTAGAAAGAATGGAAGACTGGGAAGGACAAAGAAGAGATGGGGGAACTGACGACAGGTGAGGAGAAGGAGTTCCAAGGAGAGGATGCTCAGGGTCCCCCAGGAGCCCGCAGGCAGTCGCAGAGAAGGTGGAGCTGCTCTGTTCTCAAGGACGCACGGTGAGAGGACAAAAGGCAAGAGACATGAGTTGCTTCATGGGAAATTCTGTCTGCATACAAGAAAAACATCTTCACCATAAGAAGAATGAAAGACTGGGACAGGTTGCTTAGAGAAGTGGTAGAATCCCCCTCACTGGAAATGATTCAAGACTTACTTGGCCTGACAGGACCCCAGATAACATAATCTAAGGATGTGCTCTCATGAGAAAGTGGGAGTGGATGATCGCCAGAGGCTCCTTCCAAACTAGACATTTCTATGATTCCAGATACTGAAACACATCAAGAAAGTCTAAAGTAATCAAAGTAAAAATGCATTTTGGCTCACAGCAGTTTACTTGCATTAGATAATTGTTCCCTGACGCTGCAAAAAGAAAGCAACTTCTGTTCTCTTTAATACATGCATACGGCATTGACAGGTTCACGGAGATCTTGAAATGGCGTATCAGACAAGAGATGGAAGTTTAAAACTCACTCTTCTGGGTCTTTTAAATGTATCACTGCACTATCCTATTTATCAGGTAGTCAAAACACGTCTTCAGTGCAGCAGCCAAAGGCTCAACGTTTGCTTTTATTGTTTTGAGGGCAGAATTTTTCAAGGTAGGTTTTCTACTAAGAATGCCCTGTTAAATTGAATCTTTTTATATCCATCCTATTAGCTATCCTTTTATTAATATGCATGAAGCTAATACACTTTCCATACAAACTAAAGCTAGTTTCCAGAACGTCCCACCTGACAAACAAGAACCGTTTTCTGAAAGAGGAAGCAAACACCTCCAGTTCTGCATGACGTCAATGTGGTGATTGAAAATCGCTGTGTTAGATGGACTTGGCATCCATCTCCTGACAATGCAATTCCTTCTCAGTGCTGGGGCTGCTCTGCGCCTTAAAGCAGTCTGCAAATTCAGTGCTATTCTAAAATAGCTCTAGATAGTTAGACACAGATAAATTATTCTATACTTCGAATTCATACTGGTTTAAATTTGGAATAACTTCCGTGTTTAGACAAACCTCTATAGAATTATGCAGTTTTATATAACACAATGCTATATAATGATAATGAAGATTTGGGAGGAATGCGAGGTGAATTTAAAATCAAATTCCATAGCAATACAGATACTGTCTGACTACGTTTAATTCTCTTCAAAAATAAAGAGAATTGGTGCTTTCTTGCTCAAAACCTGCCACAAAACATACAGCTTAGCAGAACATAGTGGGTCTTTTCTTAGGATTTAGGTCAAACTTGTTGCAAAGTACTCAGGGCACTGACTGTGCTGCTCTTGAATGACAGACAGATAAATAACACAACCGCGTTTTTTCTTAATACTTTTTCTCTGTAGCAGAAAATATCTCGGAAGGGAAAGCATTTCAAGAAGCTGCAAGCCTGCCCTGAAATATGCCATGACGTGCCAGTAGGTATTTTCCTCTTGGTTGCCTCCTTCTGCTCTGCGCTGCTCGTTCAGAGAGCTGGGAGAAGTGACACTGTGCACATCCTGCTGAGCACCAGGAGGTCCCCAGCGGGGTCTGGCTGCTCACCCAGGGCTGAGGACAGAGCTGCTTCACCGCACTGAACGCAAACGCTCCCGCAGGAATTCCTCATTTCACTGAACAAATTGAGTTGCGGGGTCAAGAGGGAAGATTGTAACTCACTGCACAGCAGAGCAATATTGGCAGCAAAATTAAGGCAAGATGCAGCCTGATCCCTGTTTCTGAATGCAACACAGAATATAACCAAGCATAATTAAAAGGAGCAATGGAATAAAGATCAGCAGTTAAGTGGAAGCAAACGTGGAGACCTGCAGGAGCAAGGGAAACACAGGAAGGAAAGGGGGGTCTAGGACTCTGTGACCGCGGACTCTGTGTGCGTGCATATATATATATGCATGTGTAATACAACGAAAGTACACACTCATTTAACTGAATTACTTTTTACACATGTGAACGTATAGCTGTGATAATACTTTTAAATATACAAAATATTGCCAACCACTTGTTGCAAACAACTCAAGTACAGAATATATTTGTCCTCAAAAATAATAATATAAACGTTCACGGAAACACTACTGAGTAAGGGCACTGACAAAATTGTAATTTATTGGCTTGATTTTTATGTGGCAATACGTAACACAGAGCAGCACGAGTACAGATATATATTTTTAAGATCATTTGGGAAATAAAGCATTTTTTAGGTCTGAATTCTTGCTAACTATCCTACTTCTTGTTTTCCCCTTCCATACTCCATGTGTAGGAAGAAGAGTGACTCAGCTAGAGCTTCAAGCATTTCTTCATCATCCTGCCCTGCCTTCCCCCCTAGAACAAGTTGCTGGATGCGGTGGCCCACCCCAGACAGCTTCCATCTGCTCGTCGGAGGAAGCGAACTCCTACAGCTCCAAATGAAGTCACTGCAGGCTGCGACTGAAAATCACCCTGTTAGGCTTGGCACTCACGACTGGTCCTGCCCACAAACCCGCCCTAAGTTTAATCATTCATGAAGCAGATGCACAGCTCGGCTGGGCTTGATAAAGGTCTTTGAAGCACACACGTTAATTGCTGCTGTTATGCTAAAGTATACTTGAGGTGCCCTGGGAAAGCAAGGGGCATTTTGACAAGGCTTTTATTTCTGACAACTTTCCAGATCTTGTGGGATGGATAGAATGGTGGCAGAAGCATGCAAAGTTATAACCATTCCTGCCCCTCTAAAATCACTCTTTATCTCTGGGAAATTCCTGCTGACCTGCTCTTTGTGCCAGTGTTTGCTATTCAAGCCTATGGAGTTCTTCTACCTCATTTCAGTAAAGCTTCTTCAGCTGCTCAGCACTCATTAGACGTCTTGACAGATCAGGCCCGCGAGGCTGTGCAAGCAGTCTAGCCGAGCGTGGAATCTGCGCTCCACTGTGGAACTACAGAGGGGTCACAGTGTCAGGCCAGGCTTAAAGACTGAATTGCTTTTGATCAATTGATTAAAATTTCCCCAATAACAGACAGGAAAAGAAGCAAGAGGAAAAAACCTCTTAGAGTGTAAGGTTCTGAGCCAAAGTGCTCTGCACTTGGACGAAGGCCAGCGCTGATTTACACTCACATGCATGTGTACACTGAAGGAAGGGCACTGCAGCACAGTCCGACAGCACCGTGGCTCCTCGCCACACACGGCTGCAGCAGCACAAAGCTCACACAGTTCTCTAATGATGCCTTTTTCCTCACGCATATTTATTTCGTATTTATCTCATGGATATTTTGCAACTCCGAGCTTCTGCCAGTGAAAAGTCCTAGGAGATTTTCTCCAAAGCCCATTTAATGACATGGAAAGGTAAGTATAAGCAACTGTTGACGTCTCATAAATTGTTTCTTTTTGAGCAACAAGTGATCAGGGAAAAATACACAGTGTTTCTTATTAGCCGCACTACACCAAACAGACCCCGTTGTGCAATTCTGAAATTAAACTACCATGTACCAGTTTTCCCCCTCAGCTTTCACATGTATACACAGACATTCCATCTGAGTCTAGTTATATTTGCATTCGTAATGATGATGGCAGCATGCTGCAATATCCGAAAATAACCCCCAAAATGACACGACTATGAAGAGCTTGCAAATTTGTCATATGTAGCATGGTATGAGTGTTTTTTCAAGAAAGACCTAAAGCTATACTGGAAAGAGAGGGTCTGAGAGAAGCACAGCGATGCTGCTGAACAAAAATAAGCTGGAAAAGTTGTGTTGATGAGTGGGGTTTAGCCAAAACAGCCAAGGGACATTTTCTGGTCTGAAATAGGTTTTTTGGTAGAAACAGAGCAAGAAGCTACCACAGCTATAAATTAGAAAGGAGGGGGAATATAGGCTCTTCAGATAGCCAAAGGGGTTCTCGACAACCTCCTGCTGCATGGCAGTGGGATTTGACACAATCAGTAACATGGAGCTGAATCAAACAGTTGTAAAGAAAAATGTACTACAGAGGGTCAGCAAAGAGCTGTATTTAGTTCAGCGTGGTGTTTGCTCATTGCTCTGTTCTATAATAGGGAAATGGACAATGTAAAATGTTTTGAAATAAAATGAATAGTAACACATCAAGTAGTTACTTGGTTTAGAATGTGGAGATAAAACCAGCAACATAAATGCTATCAAGTTAGCTCAATGATTTTTCAGTCCATAGAAAACAAGGTATAGCCTGCTGTAAATTTAGTATTGCTCACCAGAAACTAGCCAAACTTCCACGTTTGTCTCTTGTAAAAATTTTATGGTCAGTCCGAACACTGTGATGAAAAATACAACTTACACATCAGATAAAACCCACAAGTTAAGAAATCATGGCCACTGTAGCATATTGTAGCATCCTTTATTTCCTGTGTTCACCCTATTTCAGTCTGACTGTTGAAATATCAAAGTGCAGTCAGAACAGATGACACCAACTGTGCATTGCTGCTTGTAATCAAACCGTTTACTCTTCTGATTTCACCACACTCTAGGGCTGAAACAGCTAAAAATGGACTGAGTGTAGCTGTGCCTTTTCTCCCAAATGCACAGACGCAATCATAATTCAGGCAAAGATTAAGCCAACAGCTCTAGAACCGGTGGTCGCATTGAACAGCAAATATCCGTGCACTAATTAGTTGCCCGCAGCACAATGACGTCAATCAAGTTGTACGACTGTTGCTGCAGATGGGTCCTATGCTTGACAGCACAGCTGAAAGTATTCTTTCCCGAGGCTGATGCAGTAATTAACTGCTTTGGGATTTCCTGGATCTACTCTACTTTTTGTAGTCATCAGCAAATATAGCTATAACTGTGCACATCAGTCAAGACACGGCACAAGTCAAAACATTTGCAGAAGCACCCGAGAAAGAGACGAAATGGGAGGAAAGCCTTGGAAACTGGACAGACAATACATCCAGCTAAAAAAGAGGAATCACGAGGGAGCTACAAAAGGAATACAATACGGAAGATGTGATAAAAATAACCAAAAAGCCCAGAGAAGAAGAGTCAAGAAGAAATAGGAAATCTTATAGAGAACAAGGGGAAAAAACCCAGCCAGTGTCATAACTTTTCTGGATCACTCCCACTTTAATTTTCAGTTTAAGAGGTTTCATCTCGCCGTGTTGAAAATCCCTGGGTATATTCACATACACAACAAGTTGTACAATCCAACAACACTCATCAGCTCTTCTTAAAAAATTCACACTGGGATAATAATATTGTTTGCATAGGTTTGCCTTCAACTGATTAGCAGAAGTCAGAATTTCAAGCCTAGGAAAACTGTTTGTTCTCGCAGCGCGGTGAGGGCATGGTGTTAGAGCTGCATCCTGCTCAGCCGCTCTTCTCATGACAATCCCGCCATACAACCTTTTGAGTTTAAGCACTTTAATGGAAAGAAGTCGGGAAGAATAAGAGCTTCATTCAATAATAAATCAAAGGAATACATGCCGAGCTGCATTTGATCAGTCAGAAGCAGACGATGACTCTTCTTATGCAGAAGTCTACAGACGTCTGCAGAAATGATAAATGTGGCTGGAGAAGAGCATTCATTTTTAGATGCCCTAGACTACGGGGAGTTTTCAGTGCTACTAAGAAGGCTTTTTTCTCCTCTGAACGCTGCCAGCTGACACTTCTCGTTATCTCACAGAAACGCGAAGCCAAGACTGGCAATCCCATTATTTTCAAATACACGGCATTGTACATCGGATGATCATCAGCTCACCCTGAGGGGGATAAAAGAATTTCCCTGTGGTGGAGAAGGGATTAGATTTAAGTTTACTTGTGTACTTTCTGCATTACAACAGCCCCTGTTGTGTGGCCAGTTTCACCTGCACAATCTAGCAGGCTTCTGAGAACAAAGAAGGGCAGAATCTTGCCCCATACACAGGAACCGTGTTTTAGGACTTTTACTAGGCAGCAATAAAATGTAGTCCAGCTTCCAGGTCAGCATGGTTAAGTGTCTGAGATCAGCTATGCTCTGTTGTAATCCTGAGTCGTAATTCTACTTCACCTAAAACAAGACACCATGCTGCGTAAGAACTGCGGAGGACAGAGTTGTCCATGCCATTTTGTAGCAGTCGGTGGAAAGCTCGGGTTTCCCTTTGCTTCTCGGAGAAGCCATCTTTGTGTTTTAGAGGTTAAAAACCAGCAGAAGCAGAAAAGCAATTCTTGTAGGATTGTACAGAAATCTTACACTGGAGCAGAAAACATCGGCACATAGAAACCATACTTAACATTCAAATGCGTCTATAATGCTGTAGCTAGAGTGGATCAGTGGTAAGGCCATGAATACCAGTTCTGTGAGCTCTCTTGCCAGGTTATTGAAATGGTGTTTCACCACCTAATTGTGTAGAACAGAAATGCAAATAGAATTCCTAAAAATTCAACGAGTGTTTCTGACAAACACATATTATAAATCTATTTTCCTTTCTTTCCAGCAATTAAAACTTCAAAAATTCCTACACTATAAAGCATCAAACAATATGATTTTTCAAGAAGCGCAGTTATGAAAACAAATACAACAGTTGTTAGCTCGCTTTGCATTGCCTGACACAACCTCAAGATTTTAAGTATCAAGTGTCTTTTTACACATACATGCCAAACTTCATAACAGAATTTCTCTCATTTCCCAGCTGCCACATACAAAAGGCACGTTGCCCATCTATAGCCTGTTGTTAAACAACAAGCAGCTAAATATAATTGTTTTTTAAAAGTAAACCAGAAATAATTAAGGATTAAAAAGCAAGCCTTGGTTTCACCACACTCTGCCGCACTTCTGATGATAAAGTTGTGCAGCATCATGGTAAACCCAACAAATGGATTCACTGACAACATACCAATACCCTGCACATAAAATCCAGAAGGGTAAGCAGTAAAACATCAAAGAAACGCACTTAAAAAACAATACTGATCAGAATTTTCCACTGCTCGCCTTTTAGTCTCCTTTGTGCCACAGGCTTTGCCGGTCATTGCCACTCAGCAGATTACAGCTGCTGCTCATTTGAAACGTTGCTTTTAACTACAACTTCACTGTGCTAAATTCGAACACTAGGTAGGGAAACATGTACCTTTTAATGGAAAAAATATTTAAAATCAAATAAAAATGCAAAATATTTTAAAATTTATATTTCTTAAGCATAAATAAGCATAACAAATGCTTACCATGTCTCCTGAGCAGCCTCCATGAGTTCAGTTGAAGAACTGAATTCTGTATCCAACCCACAACTGTTCTCCCCTCCCAACTCCAGCTGGTTCACATTTGTTACCAATTGGCAAACCTGGTGAGGCCAGGTGCAGGTAATTTAATTGCCTCTTGCTATTTGCAGCTTCTGACTTGTGCTTTTTCCAAGTTCAGCAGGTGAAGCAGAGGTGAATGACCCACCTGAGAAGAATGTGTGCTTAACTGGTGCTGAGACAACAGATAATCCCCCCAGGACAGAGCTGCTTTTAATCACAATAATGATAAAAAAGCTAAAATTCAAGCTCACATTAATTTGATACCACAGAATTCATTCTACAGTCCAGGTGTTTTTCCCGGTGGAATCTCTAGTGTTTTAGACACAGGCACTAACTAAACATCTCATAGTTAAAGTGTTCACTTTGCCATTGCCAAATGGAAGTGTCCAGATACCTAGGAAAAGGATGCTCATTTTGAAGCCTTACACTGCAATAAACCCCTTATTTATCAAAAGTAATCAAAAGACACATTTTTAATGGAATTCTGGCTTGTAGCACTGCCTGTAGTTATTGGAAATGTTTCCCAAACTCGGTTGCTCAAGCTGAAGGGTGACATGTATTTTGCTCCACCTGTGAAAATATACCTAAATATGGCCAACTCACGTCTTAGAAAATCACCACTGAGGTGAGATATCGATCTGCAAGCGGAATGCTCTGAACAGCCCCAATGCAGGCACCAGGACTGCAGGAGACACCTACATTTCCTATTAAAACTACTAAAAATACTGTCAGAGCTAGACAAACACACGGAAAGCCCTTTAAAACCTTCCTTCGCTCAATACGTGCAAATATTGTTGAGTTGATCTTTACAGAAATCACTAGAAGAGTTTTACCACAGAGGTGTAAAGCCCCAAACTACATGAATTAAACAATTTCTCCCACCTACATCTGGCGAAAGACAGAAAATCACTTTAGTCATTTTTAGACTTAACCATATATGGAAATTATAACCGGGAAAAGGTTTATTTCTTATGTCTTTCCTGGTTCATTGATCATTTTTAGGTTAGAATAATTCTTTGATGCTTAATATTAAAATCAACTTTGTATAGTCACTTGAAAAAATTTAAATCGTTCCACTTTTTTCGCTTTTTAACCCATACTATTTTCCTGTGATATCAAATATTTTGTCTAAGTCATTTAATGCCATGTTACGTAAGTATGTTTCATGTTTTCCTCACAAAAAAGCAACCCAAAAGAACAAAGTAACTGGCTTTGTTAGTTACTCAGCACATCGGTTCACCCTGGGGTGATGGTCCAGACAAAAGCAGAGTGCCTGAGGAGTTAGGAAGTCCATTACACAGACAATTATATTATTCCATCAACCCGCTGTCCAACCACATACAAGAAAGAAGCAGCTTCAAATGTAAATGCTAATACTAATTACACAAGCCAAAGTCAAATCTTTCTTTGCTTTTGCATTTTGGAATCTCACAAAGGACTGTCTAAGCGCTAAAAATGTATTTTTTCAGGCTAAAGTGGGCATAAGCAGTGCTCTCAGATGAGAAACTGTAGTTCCTCAGCACTAGAAAATCAAATTACTTCTTTAGACTTCTATGATATCAAATCTTATTCTTGAGATTATAATTCCAAAATCAGGAGTTAATATCAACATGGTATTTTAATTATATTTAGGAAGAATACACAGACTTACTTTAATCTTTGTGATAACTGTTTGCAAGCATATTAAGACTATATATATGTGCATAATACTATGTATACAACACAAAGAGTATGCACATGCAAGCTAATACCTGGTGTGTGTCTAAGAAAGCCCATGGTATATATCGTGGGTAGTGTGCACCAGACAAGATGTAGGAGCAGGAGCAGGAGTGCTAAAAGCAACAGCAATGAGAGACAAGAGAGTCAAAGGCTCGAGCTGTCCACCTAATGACAGTTCAAATTCTGTACATTCTTGTGTCACATGGACAGAGGTACCTCACCAGAACACCACAAAGAACAGGGGGAGGGTGTCCAGTGCATCTTCTCTAGAAGCTGTATTATTTGGCACTACATTCAGAAATGTGAACTTCCATAAAGGAAAAGGCCCTCTGTCTTAGTACACTCCAAGCTTTGGCCGCAAAACTAGAACTAGATATGGATTTCATTCTTCATTAGCTTCAGAACAGAAATATATGACAGCAAAAATCCCCACACTAAAAGTGAAATAAATTAAAACACTGTTTTCCCAATAATTGTTTACACAATCATAATGTTTTAAGTGCATATTAAAACATAATTTAAGATTAGAATGCAATAAATCTGTCCAATTCAGTTTGCTGCATCTGCAGGGTCTATGGGGTACACCATATATGCAGAATCCTCAGGGTGCAGCTTTTAAAATTGTGTTACAAACCAGCTTCTGAGCTGATCTGGGGATTCACATCTCGTGTTGCGCTCCCAGTATAGGCAAATACACAAAATGGGAAGCAGCCGTATTTTAAGTAACAGCGCATTGGAGGAATTCCCAGATTTGCCATAGAAGGAATAATAAAACTCAGGCTAAGTCTGCCCTTTCTGAGGCTCATGCTCGTGGTACCTAAACAGCTAGTGTAACGTACCTCCAGGAACACTGAAGTCTGCTGTACTAATACACTCACAGCTCAGCCAAAAATACAGCCATCAATATTTTCTCACTACACTCCTATTTTTGAAAGCAAAAGATTAACAGATCTGACTGATGTGTGACACATTATCCACATTCTTCTCTTTCTTGCAAAAATATCAGCCTACTTGAGAAACAACTAGAATTTTAACATATGTTAATTTGTGCAATGTATTTTGCATAAATTTGCTTTTATTTTTGTATTATGAGGCAGCTGGAATAAGCAAAAAAAGATCTGTAATCATCTCAGAAACAAAAAAAAAATTGAAAGCCAAAGCATCATTCCATATTCATTATTTGGATAATAAAATGGTAAAATTATATACTTTGGCTCATGATGAAGTCATAGATATATCTAGAAATGTTTGCAATTTATGTTGGAAATAAGCTTCCTAACGTGACTGGAATATACCTTAAAAAGAAAAAGTAAGGTTCTTTTACATAGTATCAGATAATATTTTTTATCTAATTGGCAAAATGACTGAAATTATTGCATCGAACCTCATTTAAGAAAAATAAATACTCTGAGCTGTGTAAGTCAGCATCTAACTTGCAGATTTGGTGAAACAATGCAGATTCATAACAAATTATTGTTTTAGCCAAGGAGTATCATCTTGTATTGACTGGAACTATAACATAAATAACTAGATTAACACAGAAGAGTGAAAATAGAACAGGAAAAAAAAAGGATGCAAGCCAAACAGAGTTAAGAGAAAATAAGAGAGCAGGGAGATGTCCCACGTGTGTGAGTTGGTGCAGAGGAGAGAGCCCTTGAGGCAGGCTCGGGGCACAGCCCTCCAGCTGCGGGGCTTTGATGGGCGACGGTGAAGCCATCTCCCCACAGCCTGGCCAGAAACACTCCTCTGAAATCAAGAGAAGTACACTTTAAAATATAAGCGAAGTTTCTGATCAAGAAAAACCAAGATTAAATGTCTAACAACAAAATGATGTTCAAAACTTATCGTATGCTGCCAACTTTTTCTATGAACTAAATACCTCAGGGGGTTTTTACCCTTTTCTGAAACAGCTGAACAAAGACATATGCTAAATACACTGGCACACTGTATGAACACGCGGCCTGGAAAGCGCCACATCAGTGAGCCAGAAGAGTGACAAAGGTACTTTGGTTTTAGTTGCATTTGGGGTGGTGGATCCTACGAGAAACTGGTTGTAGTGAACTGCCTCAAGGGAGCAGAGGAACACATACGGAGTATGGCCACGTTCCCACAGGAATGGTCAGCACACAGGTAACTGGAAAGGACATGTGAAATGCCAGGATCTGTTTCCAGGAAGAAACGGGAGCTCGACATCCCACGAACTTCTGGGCAGAATGTCTTATGCCTTTATGCTGAAATGTAGTGAAGCTCTTCTGTTTGTGATTTATTGGTCATATGCTATAACCAGTAAACTAGATTTGGATGTGTTAGCGTACAGCCAGTAGAGCAAGCCACAAAGAACAAATAAGGGTTGTGGCTATCACTTTTTTTTTGGTGACTACCACTTTTCTTTTTCTTTCTTTTATTTAAGCTTATACCCCAGTGCCAAAAAAGCCCCTCCTGGCACAATTCAAGAGATTGTTTTTCATCCTAGTCATGTTTCCCTGAAATTCTGTCACAATTCAAAAACTCTCAGATTTGTAGAGATTTCACATTTCTTTTTAGTTTCAACTGCTGAGCAATGTCGGCTTTAAGTCCGGGACACTCATAAACAGAACGAAGGACAGCAACCCTCATCACCGCTACCACCAGCACCCAAGAAAAAGTGTCGAGAAGCCAAAGGAGTAATTCAGGGCTGGCCACAATCCAGGTGATTTCATTGTCAGAGTTCTAATGCTAATGATCTCAAATTATGGTGAAACGGACTTTCTGGAAAGCTCAAGAGAGGCTTGTTCCCAAATGTGTTGCTGTGTGAGCACACACCTTACTGAGAGAGCCATATTCCTGTTTATCTAGAGATAACTCACAACTGCATAGATTGTGGCTGTCGTCAGCTCGGTCATCCACAATTCCAAAGCACACAACGTGCTGTAACATGGAATAGAGGTTTGGGGCTTTTTTAATATTGAAAATTTGTGTCAAACATTTAGTCAACAATTTGTTGGAAAACCAAGTATATATATCAGGTTTTATATACGTATGCATTATTTAATTCTACGTAATTATATATATATACACACACACTATATATATATATATATATATGTTTGTGTGTGTCTAAATGTGTTTTTAAAAATATTAAAAACCAGAACACAATCCTGAGAAAAGACTGAGGTGGATCAGTACACAGAAACTACAGCCCAACTGGTAGTAACCTGTGACAGCTGCAGAAAATGCTCAGTTTTGAGGGGGTTAAGCTGATCAAATAGTTATATCTGGTGGGGGGGAAGAAGGCAGAAAAAACTTCATGCAGTGCACTAAACTGTCATCATGTATAAAGTAATTCATACCAAACTAAATGACAAGGTAAAAGAACGTTTACCTCTAGGCAGCAGGGAGTCCCAGAGATTCAAAGTGAAAAATAACAGATACCACAGGGAAAATGTGAAATGCAATACACTGTGTACAGAGCACATCCAGAGTAATCCCATCAAATAACTGTCTAATACAGCAAGAAACAAAGCATTCTAAATAACTGTCTAATTTAACATCGGTGTATTCATACTTGTTTTAATCCGTTGAAAAAACAAAATATCGTGGTTATTCCTAATTTAAATTAGCCTATGATCCGTCATCAGGTCTAGTAACTAACTGAGAATCGTAAAATTCTACTCATGTAGACACAAGTGCCAAAATATTCCTTGCTCAGATAAACAGATGCTGCCCTCAGCTCTTGCAGAAAAATCATATTGCATCTCACATGATGCCAGCTCTCAGAGAAAAATACTATCTAATCAGATTGAAAGTATTCTGAAGATAGGCATTCACAGAAATAAATAGCTGTCGCCCATCTTCTATGTAGATCTAAGATTTCCTCACATCACTAGTCACACTCCTGTATTCAGCAGATTTTGGAAAGTCAATCTCTTTTTCTTGCCCCAAACCTACTATGCCGATTTCTACAGCTTCAAGTCTTTTTCCCTTGTTTTGAACTCAGCCTAAGCCGTGTGCTCCAGGGTCCCACGCAGACAGAGCCAGCGCTGCCCCTGCCAGCAAACACACCAAGAGCTCCAGAACGCATAGACACTTCCAACAGGAGTCTTCGCACCCACCACGACTCCCAGCATCTCTTGCAATGGTTATTATGTTCATCACTGATGGTCTCATTTGAATGATGTCTCGTGCTGACATTTTAAAAGAGAAAAGCTTCATTAGCAATATCAAAACCATGCAAGTTAGAACTAGTGTCCACCGAACCACAGAAATTTGTATTAAAAGTTTCAGCAGAGTTTCATTAGTAAATTGCAAAGATTTTGAAAAGTATAAAGGTTTTTTAGATTCATCATGTTAGTATTTCAGACTTAAAGATGTAATCTTAGTTTTCTCCCTGGAAATTCAAGTATTTTCTAGAAATTTTAGGCAGTGAACATTAATTTACTTCCAAACTTTTTAAACGATCCATCTGTGTTAACAGAGCAATTCATATGTCAGCACATAAGGTGGTGCCCACAGAGACATCACGACAGCTGAAAAGTAAATGATGTCTGTGGTAGCTCTGCAGAAAGAGAAATAGCAAAGAATGAAGATGGAGCTTGGAAACTGAGCATGTTCCTTGAATCAGGTAACTTCTGCACTGGATACAAACCAGAGAGTTGGAAAACAAACGTATGAAGGGAAATCTTTCAGTACCTCTATTTTAGGCAACCAACCTAGAAAAGGTTTGAATTGCCTGCCTGGACACACTTTGCCTTTGACAACTGAATTAACTTGGGCTCTTGGCTTTAGTTTCTCAAGTAGCACCTAAACTAGATAACAGAAAAAACCTATGTGAACACCTGCCACAACATTGAAAGCCCGCAGGCTACGTGCACCATCTGACTTGATATTAACTTATCTTGAGTTAGGCAATGCCGACAAGAATGATTTATGGGTGCTTAACAATGAATTGTTATAAAATGTAAATACAGTAAGTTTCAAATAAACAGTAATGTCATGTAATTAAACTAATATTTTACATAAGCAACAGTAGATAACATTTTCAGTATCAAATTGCTGAGGAACCAGAGTGTCACTGGAACTGTTCCCTAATCTGCGTGTTGTGGTGAATGATGGATCACACATTTTGAAAGGATATTCACAAACCACCTCAGCTTATTTTCTCTTCAGCAGAACTGGCTGCACTGGGCACCCTCATAATATAGGGCCTTCCTATTATTCAAAACACATGTATCTCTTTACGTTCTTAATTATCCAAACAGTTACTAATTTCACCTATTTTATTCAATGTGCAGCCAGTCACAGCCACAAATACGAAAGAGTGGGTGTTGTAAAGTTATTACTCTACCAAAATCCACGAAATGCCGTACTTCAGAGAGATTAGTTATCCAAAGAATGCCTTTTCAACTTCTTTTTGGTGAGACTAATACCAGGAGTTATATAAACCAACGTGGAATTATGGCTTTTTATGTAAGCACTACAGCTCATTCTCTTGCCTATTATTATTTCTCTTTTCCTCTTGATTTCTTAGCAAACTTTGCAAGCAGAGATTCTGAACCCGTAGCTGTGCTTTCTGTGAAATCCCAGACAGCAGGTCTCATCGGAGCCTGTTTTGCTGTATTTTCAGCTCAGTATTGTGCTGGAGACTGAAGTTTCATGCCATTATGTAACTGCCTGGCAGCCTGTCGTTCAGGCAGTTATAATCTGGTTTACTGCTTGTCATTTACTAATCATGTTTTCTCTCTAGCTTATGGCATCATGGACGCTATAGGGTTTTTTGCCTTCTGCATCACAGTGGGAAAGACAGCAGGCTTCATACCACAACTGTCAGCTTCATCTGGAGCACAAAACAGATCTTCCTTTTTATACCACCTACTCTGTTTACTAATGCCTCTGTAGAAAAGCATTGTGCTCCCCCCTTACACAGAGAAAGTGGGTTTTGCTAATAGCTCATACGATACTTGGAGGCTAAAAGTGAACAGAATATTTGAGCACAAACCCGATTTAAGATTGGGGAATGCCGTTTCAATAAGATAAGGTAATCAACTGCAATCAGTTTGGTTTAGCAGACTTGCCGATTTAACTATATGATGGCAACCAGCCAGGAGTGTGAAATAGCAATGGACTTAATTGTGTGCAGGACACAAAGCAACAGGACCCTCCTTTACTGATGTAAGATATTGATTAGTTTCAGAGCTTTAAAAAATATAAGCTTCTAAAGAAGATTTCATTTGTCCTTGTATATAGTTCACATACCTACTCACTCTCCTATTCTCTTATAGGTTTCCTGAGCAAAATGTCCTCTCTGCATGAAATAATTTTGAGAGCAAAACTGCATGCACTAGATACCTATCACAAAAAAACGTATCGTACCTAACTCTTCAGTGGAAACTTTAGCTAAAAAGTACAATGGACAAGCTCTCCAAAAACCTATCCTGTTCCTGGCATTTGTTGTCAATGCAAGCCATACATTTTCTGTACCACACATTATTATTTATAATTTCTCCATTAATCTATACTGCAACAAAAATTGTTAAAGTATACACTGACGTAACCAGTTTGGTGCAAGAGTTGAAGACTGTAGGCTTTTGCCACGTGTGCTTCTGAAGATTTCTTATTCTAGAATCCTTCCCTACATCTACAGAGTAGACAATAAAACAAGAGGTCAATATCGTTCAATTCAGAAAACGTCATGGGATCGGTGTGCTATTCAGAGGTACCAAAACGCAGAAACTAAATCTGGCTGACACATAAGCCTCAGTCTAAAATCACTTGGTTGTTCTTCACCTTACTCCTCACAACTTTTTATGAACACAGTAGGCTATCAGTTTCTGTTTCTTGGCTATTACGCAAGTTTAACAATATCCCAAGGTAAAGTTTTACACGTTGATGCACAGGATATGGATACAAACTGCTTGATAGCCACTTCATTACCGGCCTAGCCACTTCACAAGGTTAACTAGCCTCTTCGGTGCTCCTAGCCCATTTTCCAGTTATCCCGGTGTCCCTTAGGTAGTGGTCACATCTCACGAAATACACTATACATGCTGCTTTTTTTTTCTCCCCATTTGCTCCCAAAGAACATCAGCCTACTCAGGCAACACCATGACTCATTTCTTAAGCTGAGAAAGCTCTTCTCTCTCCACTAAATACAAGGGAAATTAGCTCTCTTGATCTAAATTCTTTGTTAAAATTTCCCGCCACAATATGAAATACCAAATTTTCATTTGAAATTAAATTGAAATATTTGTTTATATTGAGATCTCTGATGTAATTTATATACAAAATTCTATAGGTAAGAGTCCCATACGAAAAAGAAGTCCTGTCCCGCCCCCCATTTTAATTAAATTCTGAATAGCATAACATGTGGTATAGAAAACAATTCATTAAATGAGGCAGCGTGGGAACTGTAACAGAGAAAGTGCCATGCATTAAAGACAAAGCATATAAATAATAAAAAAAGCATAGTGACATTAATGTAACACCACTATTTAACAACATTAAACAACCAAAAATCTTTTCAAGTCTCAAAGAGCAAAAATTTTCATATCCTGACCCAACATCCAATAAACTTAATCTTTAAAATATCAAGGAACGCTTTGAGCAAGGTTTTGGATAAGCAACCCTTCCACCACAATAAATACTTGTGAAACTTCAGTACACAATCCCCTTCTGTTTCTTCCAGCAATCATGCTAAGCAAAAAGAGTGGCCACCAGAACTTCATTAAATAAATGGCATTTTCCCCTGCTTTTTTTGAAATTGAAAGCAAAACAAGCAATAAGCTCATTAGAGGAATTTTTATGTAGGATTAATTTCTTTCATATGAAACTCCTTTAACAACTTACTGTCTCAAAACAGCTCCCAAAGCCCGTTAGTGTAGCTGGATCTCAGACTCTGCTTCACCCTACCTGTTCCAAGGTCTTTCAAATTTTAATGGCTTTGCATAGGAACTCGCACAGCATTTGCATTAGAAGCAGGTCTGGAATTTCTGTTGTTGACAATCTGGGATGGCCTCATTGCTACTTTGTCATCTTTTAGGTCACCACATTTCAGCAGCCCTGCGCATTCACCTTCTGCGACTAAAGTCACGGCTTAGCACAAGCCACAGACAGGACAGTCACCCATGCGCTTGTAGGAAGAAACAACCACAGTAACTTCAGCATCATTCTATAGCAAACAAGTGCTGTCACTTGCCGTCCAAATGGTGGCAACTAAACATACATTTTAGATCCCTTTGAATAAGCATCATCCTACAAACAGAAATTTTATTATAATAAATAATTTAAAATATTAAAGTACAATTCAGGTATTTTAACTCTGGCAGCTTGATTTGCGTACCTCCACAATTTAATTATTCCAAAAATCACGTTCACTACAGTCAACAACATATGACATTGCTTCAAGCATCACATTTCTTTTTTCCCAGCTGCAGAACAACTGGAAAACGTGCAGTCATGTTCCAATACGCATCCTGTCTCCTGAAATGATCGCTCTAAAGAACAGAGCAGGCCTCCAGTCACTCTCGCAGCACAGGAAATCTCATCACCGCTGGCACATCCGCGTTTTTAATCTCAATCTGTCAGCACAGTGGAACACACACACCAGCATACTTACAGCAATATTCTGATAAATCTGACATTGCTATTACATTTTAAGCAGCCTTACATAAATGACATGCTTTGGTACCCATAGGTTACGGGCTGGCTTTCCAGGTACTGCGCCGGGACAGCAAACACTGCAGAGACACCATGCAACTGGGATGAAAAATGTGCTTTCGTAAATGCACAAGACTACAACATTTCAGATCACACAGGAAACTGCGGTATATAAAAAGTGCAGGTGAAGTCTTCAATATGCTGTCAAAGGTGTTATCTCCATAAGTTTTGACATATTCAGGAAAACTGTTCAATACTGCAGAAATTCTTGGGAATAAAAGAACAGGAAGACATAACTTTATTCCTACACCATTGGAAAAACTTCTCAAGGTCAGGAAGCTCTGTTTACAAGGAACTACGTAAAAATAAATAAAATAAATTGGATTTTACATTATAATGAGAAGTATCTCAACTGGTTATATTTTTATATTTGCTGTTTTCTGTGGCAAGCTTTTTTGGCTTTCACATGCATAAATTCCAGAAAAATTATAGGAAAGAAGGGCCTCCATTCAACACTCCAGAGAAAAAAATAAAAGGAGTAATCTAATTGCTTGTTGTTATACGAGTAATGCACAATATAAAAGAAAAACTTCTGTTCCTTTGAAAGTGTTCAATTACTGTCAAAACTAATGATCCAGTGTTGCAAGTGGTTATACTAAACATAAATCCTACACTTGTATGTTTTGTTTAAGGCAGGGACGCTGCATGAATTGCAAGATTCTCATTAATACATTAACTAACAGCCATTACGATGAGCTGCTGCAAAAGCCCACTTTTCAATAACTCAATAAGGAAAACAACCCCCACGTGTCAATATTACAGCTTCTGAAACCTAATCCTGCAAAGCACAAATGACTGAATTCAATGAATACAAGTTACATGTGTAATATGTCCACACAACACCTTCTACACTAAAATGTAATGATGCTTCAGCTAGATGACATTTCAAGATCAAACTTAGAGCTACCATGCAAGACATTTTATGATCGCTTTGTGGCCTGTGACACAGACCTTTGGGTAAACCGCAGGGCTGACAGCTCAGAGAAAGGAGGCGCATTCTGACCTTCCCCATCCCTCCATTGCTGGGCTGTACTCGGCAATCAAAGCCTTCAGTTTTTGAAAAAGAGGGAGGGAGGGAGAAGAACAAGATGTATTTTGTCCCCTTCGACTGTGAAGTCAACTTCATAAATGACATGGCTTTTTAGTCTCCAAACAAAATGCATCAGCAGTCTTGAGAGACCAGAACCAACGCTATTCATTTCAACCACATGTTGATCCTCTTTTACAGCAACAGTGCTTGTTAATCACTAGTATTAACTATTCCTCAATTAAATAACATGCAAGAACTGTATAATACGACCGGAAGTTACAAAAGCAGCACAGAATAATTCAGGTTAGCAGGTCATCCCGTCCCACCCCTCCACAAGGCAGAGCTCACTTCACAGGGAAATGTGGCAGCTCAGGGCCTCAGCTCATCATGAAGATAAGAGGAGGAAGAACCTGGAAGCACAGCAACCTGTGGTGGCCTTGCACTGAAAACACACCACTTCAGAACTCACGTGTTCATACTCTGAACATCCACCCTGTTAGCTGAGTGCAGCATGTTAAGTTCCTCATACAAACAGGACTTATTTTCTCCATTAATCCAACAGAGTCTGTTCTACTTTAGCCCAAACTAAATTACGTCCAACTGCATTATCTTGATACAAAGCAAGAGGCATGACTATAAAACTTGCAAAACCACATCAAACACACACTTTTAAACATCTGACCTTTTCACCAAGGACAAATACCCACTTTCATGATCTTAATAAACACTGCAAGCTAATGCACGGGTTCTCAACCCTCTGAATCATAGGTTCATCATTTTTTCCAAATTAGTATTCACAGAAACCTCTGAGCACAGGAGGAGCTAATGGCAACCCTGGGAAGCAGGCGATCTTCCCACTTCTGGGTCTTCCAGTCCGAACAATTTTGCAGTATTTTCTCAAATTTGAAAGTTTTCTTTTTTTAAATCATGTTTCAAATGTCTTTAGAAATTACAACCTGTTGGACTGCAAATGTATGCATCGCTGTTTAGAAGCTGGTCTCAGGCAAGCAAATACCAACACGACCAGGAAAATGGGATAAGTACATTCATCCCAACTGGATGGTAACTGTGAAGCCTAAAGAGTGAGAATTTAAATCCCTGCATTTATTAGCCACATCAGTAGTAACAACACAAGGAACCACCTACTCAAAAGTACTTACAGTGGTGGGATATTGCACCAATAACAACTGCAAAGTGCATCAAAAGCAAAGGAGGCAACCGTTACTAGGTGCAGAATGTTCTAGCGGTGTTTTGGAGATTCTCTACTTCCTTAAGCCCCGTGTGACAGCAACATTTCCTGGCCACTAAAAGCTAAAATCAGCAGTTATTTGAGTCCTGCTCGTGCTTTCTGGATCCAAATGTTTCATTCCTTGTTGAAACTATAATCATCCTACAGAATTTTGATTTGTTGCATATCAGAAACAAAACTCACCTTTCCAAAGCATTAGCTGGACATACAGCAACTCCCTCAATGCACCTGCTAATGTGAACAGGTGGTTGCTAGTTTGCTTTAAACAGCAGAACAGGCACAGCCAGCATCCAAGTACAAGTACCATACAAATACTCATATTCTTTCTATTCCCATTGTATATTAGAATGTGACACTGCCGAAAGCAGTCTCCTCATATGAGGTGCCTTTTAAGACACAAAGGTTATACCATACAATTGGTTTTGGGAGAGAGGTTTTGTCTAGTATAATAATCAGGACATCTTTTGCTCAGCTGATGGAATATTTAAAAACAAAAAAAAGAGAGAGAGAGAGAACACCAAAGCATCACTGCCTAACCAAAAACCAGTGGATTTGTAGATATTTCATTGTGTCTTTATATATTATAATTCTAGTACTTAATGAGAATTCAAACACAAGCTCAGAAATATACGACTCTGCATTATACTTGATATTCCATAGAGGATCAAAATTTCTGTCCGAGGCAATCTTCAATTTCATGATACTGCAGATGCATCTAAAATACTCTTTCTTTTCTGAAGGATCTGAACAGCCAAGTGTCTATTTAAACAGTCTTTTGGAACTGATAACACTTTTGAAATCAGAATGAACCTTTAGGCACATCCACTGTATTTCATGAAACGCCACTGTATTGTACAGGGGAGGAGAGGAATGCCACGAGCTTACCCAGCAGCCAAAAGCTCTCGCTGGGAAAAGTGGACGGTTTTCTGTAAACAAGGCTCCAGAATGATTACAGGACAATTATGTGATTTTGCTACCGAGTGTCAAAACTCTGACTTCAGCAGATGTTTCCACAGTGCTACTGCACCATGAGTCACCTGGGACTATTCTGGTTTCACATCAGCAAGAAAATGCTTCATTCATGCTGAATTAGGTGAATAGGGAGGGCAGCAGTTAGCTGTGCTCAGAGGAGTGGCGTTACCATGCAACGTCCTTTATAAGGATATTCTCCATTCAGATTTCAGTCATAAAGTAGTAGAGACAACATTTATTTTCTATTTTACTGATGTAAATTTCTGTATTTTGGACAGATTTTTTAAAAGGCTACCTTGAACGCTGTAACCACATTTTTATTTTGTTATCTTGTGAGGTGCAGTAAAATTAATATTTCAGTAAGACAACAACATCATTTAAGCCCACTCCTTAAACAGTACTTGAAAGAAACAGACAAAAAATTGGTAAGACTAGAAGCAAGACCTGTGCTTCTGGAGCCATCTTGCACCAGCACGCTTGGGATTTTTCAGCTGGAGTACAAACAGCTAAACTTGATTTTGAATGAAATTTTCCAGATGATATTAAAAAAGAGATTAGATTGAACTATGTGTCAGATCTATGGCACTTTTGTGCTGGGATTTGCTGAGTGTAAGGAGAGCTACACCTGCCTTGTGTAAGACATCAGCATCGGTGAGCGAGGGTCCCAGCCTAGGAAAGATTAAGGTGCTGGATCCACGATTTTGCAGCACTGTTGCACTAAGATCTTCCCAGTGCTTTTCTGTACTGAAATAAAATGCTTTGCTTTTGGTGCAGTGCAATAGAAAAACTTATTACTGCAACATTTTGAAGCTTTGCTACAAAAAGAATAATAATAATCAACAGCATCTAAAAAGCCAGCTTTCAACCAGACTGCTGCTAACAAATCTGAGCTGCTTCACAACAAGAGGTGCGAGCTGAGCTGTAAGCAACAAGGAGGGGGTATACACCAGCCCTACATTCTCCTCCCTTCCCTTTAAACCCCACCCCACCCCATTGCCAGAAAAGTCAGCCCCCTTACCTGATAATATCATCGTTGTGCCCGAGGAAGAATTTCTGGCTGTGCTCTCTGGTGTTATAAACCACGCCGACTCCAGCCACGAAGTAAACCACCTCTTTGCCTGCCGTGTAGTACAGGTTGTTGCGGCACTGGTGACCCCGGTACCCGTAAACCCACTCCAGCCGGAGCTGGCATCTGGGAGCTGTCCGATCCGCCATGATAACCAATCCCCTCTGCCCACCAGCACACACAGAACCCAGCCCCCCCTTCCCTTGGCTCCTTCCCCCCGCGGGGTTTGCCCCTTCACAACGTTAGTGATGCCTGTCGGAGCTTCAGGTGGCACTTCCCAGCGACGATGAACGAGCTTAAAGGGCAAACACATTGGCGGCTCAGGTCTGCCGCCGCCGCCGTGCTCACTGCTGCGCTGCCACCATAATCTGCTGCTGCTGCTGCCCAGGGCGAGCAACTGCTGCCTCCCCACCCCGGCAACTTCTTGGAGGAGAAGGGAGATCGCAAATATACACCTACATAAGCAGCACAGAGGGCTTTTTTTTCTTTCCGAAGGCAAAGTAACTTCCGTGCGTCACCACCGCCACCTGCCAAAGGCTCCCTGCTGCATCTCCCGTATTGCACCTTCTTGGCTTCCTGCAGAAAGCTTCCCGGGTGCTCTTCTCGTCAAGACAGCTATCTTTGGGTTAAAACTGAAAGAGAGAGAAAAAACAAACCCCGTGGTTTTCAATTGCAAAATGCATGCGTATTTAAAATGCAAAGGGACTACGGGGGGGTCAGACACTGTTCGGATCCCTGCTGTGGCAGTTCTGAGCACGCTACAGCCTTTAAAGCTTTTCAACAGGATCTGATGCTCTGAGTCTTCATACGAGATGCTATTGAAAGAGATGATTCATATACAACAACCAGCATAAATACGGTAATATTAACCCAGCTTTCCTTATCCTCCAGCAACCCCAAACTTCATCCTTTTAGAGTCTATAGCTACTACGCAATTAAAACAATTTTATGGCCCAATTTTTCAGTCACAAACCACTCAGATTTGCCATGAAGTAGGGGGGAATTGTGGTGCTGTTTGTTTGGGGTTTTGTTTGTTTTTTTAATTTATTTGCTGTCATCCTTTGGTACAATATTGCCAAGGAACACGTTTCCTTGCCTCTCATCTGCTTTTTCTACAGCAAGATTTGTACTGTCATTATCAGACAAATGTGGCTGCTGCATGCTGCTTGCAATAAGACATCCACCACTTTACAGTACCACCCAGCAAGAAATCAAACCCAACCCTCCAGAAACTCGCAAGAGAATGCTAAAATCAGAGGAGCAAACCCAAAGGCCCATTCACGGAGCACAGTGCCAGACTAGAAGGCTAACCCTTTTACCTTTCCCCACACAACACGCCTCACATTATGTGTCCAAACTGAGGAGCAGTGTGTTGATCCCGGCTCACACACACGCTCCCAGCGCCGGGACACAAGGCGACACAACCCGCCCTCAGCGAACTGCGCTGGAAGCAAACCTGAGAGAAAAACCCGGCATGGCACCCCGAGCAGCCGCCTCCACAGGGAGCACCGTCCCCCCCCGCCCCCGGAGAGCCGGACCCCGTCCCGCGGGGCGGGCGGACCTGCCCGCGGCGCCTCAGGCCGGCCACTCCCCGCTCCCCCTCACGGCGAGGGGCGGAGGCACCGCCCGCCCTCAATGCCGGGAGGAGCAGCGGCTCCCCCGCCACCCGGCAACAGCCGCCCCTTCCCGGTGCGCACCGGAGCGGATGGCCGGGCGAGCGAAGGCAGACCCGCCGCCTGGGGAGCCTGAGGAGACGGGGTCGGGCCGGCGGCCGCGGCGCCTCACGGTGACTCGAGTTCTGGCGGGCGGCGGCTGCAGCTCCCAGAATGCCCTGCGGCCACGCGCCCGGCGTTGCCGTGGAGACGGCGGTTCCCGCGCGGCTCTTCCCGCCCTCCCGAGTGTGGCCCCGGCCCTGAGGCGGCGACCGAGCTCCAGCTTCACCTGCACCGTGGGTTCAGTCACCTCGGCCGGGTTTAATAACCACGCTGCAGCTGTCTCGTTCACGTATCCCCGCCGCCAGCCTGAAAAAAGAGCGTGAAACGTTCAGTACCAGCTCACCCTTCCCTGCAGCGTCACCGCTCGCCACACAAGTCACGCACAAACACGTTGAAAACCACCTTTCCGCTTTTCCCCGTTCACAGTTGTGTCCAAGTCTCACGGTAATTTAGAAAAATGAAGACAGAACAAAAATACTTTTGCCTTTTTGTACTTTTGACAAATACATTTGACTTTCTTTTTTTCCCAGCAGTTAACGTGGCAAATGTCACGGACCAAAACACACACCGTGTTTTGTCCAGACACACAGCCAAGCACGCAAACCATCACTACAAACCCCTCTTCAAAACATACGATAACCCAACACAGAAAACACCACTTGTATTCTGCAGTTTAAAATCCGTCAGGACAAACCTTTTTGTCTAATTTAATTTCCCCTTGGTAACACTCCTTCAGTACAACCTTGGCATATATGGTTTTATTTTTAATTTGTGATGTTTAGTATGGTCAAAGTGTGGGGGAATTAAACAACAGACATTGCTTTGCTAAAAATATATCCCCTGTTTTATAAAAAGTCATTTGTTATAAATCATTCTCATTCCTGTAGCAATGAAGTGCACAAGTCATGAACCGACACCGCAAAAATGTTTAAAACCCCCCTTAAAACTAAACATGGAATGACAAGTTCAATTGCACTTATTTTCCTATAATCTTTACTCTTATGGATTTTGTGAATTACCTGTCATTGTGAGGGGTTTTTTTTGGTTTTGGTGGGTTTTATTTTTTGGTGGATGTTGCTTTTCCCTAATTAAAAAGGCATTATTACTTTCCTATTAGGAACGGTCACGTTCCTAAAACTGTTCCTCAATACTGCGACCTACCGTTCATCATCAGCACAACAGAAGCATCACTGATGCTTTCACGTTTGCTTTCTGGTGTTGACACTGGGTATAAATCTGACTGAATGTCCGAATCTGTTTCCAATCGAACGTAACTCTTGTAAAAATCAACACTTAAAAACACATTTAATAACATAATGAGAATATATATATATTTTTGCAGTAGCACCACCATTCTTCCTCTTCATTGTAGCATTGTTAGCCCAGAACATATATAATAATATATGACATGATATTTACTTCTTTTGTTCTAAACGTAAAAACAAACAGAGTATGTTGTATGAGCACGGGCTGATCCACTGCTGACGGGGTTTTTGAGGAGTTTGTGGGGGTTTTGTGTCTGTTTTTTTAAGTGTTTTGTTTCCTTGTGTTAAAGCAGCCACAAAGCACCGCATCTCAAACCAACTCCAGTCCTCTGTGACAGATCCTGCCCCCTCCATCCACATCTAAGAGCTGTGATTACCAACCAACACAGGGATTTTCCCTCCCAGGAACATCTGTGTTATGCCCTAGATCTTTGCTACACAAAATACCCTTTATAACCCATATTTTTAATGGATGAATGTACAGTAGATGGACTGAGATAGCATGTTAATTGGTATTTCAAAATAGCTCTTATTTGAGCTGTAAATAATTTTTTTAAATGATATAAAAATCTATAAGAACTTGGCGGGGGGGGAAGATGAGCAGCAGGAGCTGTGATCTCGTTCTGTTTGTTGCCTGGCATTACATTAATCCAATGCTGACTGATGCCTCTCAGTGTTTTTACAATTCAACTACAAAATAATATCAGGGGAATTGGCTCTAAGCTCTTATTCCTTGTGGGCAGAGACACTGATTTGCATTAATGAAACGCTGGGATCTGGCCAGAAATAGCATTAGCAAAATACCAGAAAAGAAAAAATGGAGTCTTTTCCATCCTCAAACACAAAGCAAGCCCATTTCTGAACGATCACACATACCATACTCCTTCAAATCCCAGCTTGGAGAGAAAAGTCCGTACTGGACTCAGCTTCTTTCCTATAACGATTCACCTGGGACGTGTCTAAATCTTGCTGCAAGTTTACATAGCTCTTAAAATCTGACTTTTCCAAGTTAAGACAACTCGGATCCAAGCTTTCAGCTCTCCGGAGTGCACGAATCCCACCGGACTGCGCAGGTCTGCTGGAGCTCAGCATCGCTCAGCATCGCTCAGCATCGCTCAGCATCGCTCAGCATCGCTCAGCACGGGGTGACCTCTGATGGAGAACGCTGGTACTCCCTGAACACAGGAAACATTTTCTCAGCTAGGTGTGGGAGTAAAAGAAGAGCAGGATTAATAAGAAACTAGCGACAAAATTCACGTGAAGCCCAGATAATTTCTACCATTATAATATAAAGAACCACCACAGCATCTCACCTAACAGTTCAGTGAAATTCATTAATATACAAAGCAATACTTCAGACATAGGACACGTCTAACAAAAGTGCGCTGTAGATTTGATGTTCACAACCACCAGGCTGAGCTTCAGAAGCAAGGGAGGATTCGTTATCAAATACACACGTAAGCACAACGTCCTTTATTTCATACTCTACAGAATAAACGGGTATTTCAGTGCAAAACGGCCCCTTCAGCGTCTCCCGCCCCGCTGTGGGTGTCTCGGCGGGCTGCGCGGTGCTGCATTATGACAGACTGCAGATGTGAGCACGTGGGCGGCCGCGATCTCCTCTGGATCTGCCTCCAGCACACGCTGTGACACGGCTCAGCCCCGCCGGGCCCCCAGCTCAGCCACGAGCAAAACCCCTAACTCTTATGCTTTTCGCATTTAATTGCGATATGCTGTAATCTAATTCTTCTCACTATCCACCCCACGTATGGCATCGTGGGTACATTTTATGCCTTACCTCTCTGCACTGTAAACTCGTTTAAAATCCTTTGAAACACTGAATTGCTGTCACAAGGCTAGGCAAAAATGCTCGACAACAGGTGACAAATTACATTTAGCAGTAAGAAATAAAGTAATTAGAGCCTCAAGCGCTGAATGCTGACCCCTCAACTAGGCCTGTAGCCGCAGGGCCAACTAAAATCCTGATGCACTGAGGACACAAGTGACTTCTTACCTGAATTTCATACCTGCTCGACACAGAAAGGCGGGTGAATCCTTCTGCCACCTCTGTGATTCCTCCTGGTGTCAGGACGCGGCCCCTGTTGGTCGCTCCACAGGCTGAGGTGTCAGAGAGCTGAATTCTGCTTTTTCCAGTAATTTCATTCTTAATGTTAAGTCAGCCATCTACCACAGCCCAATTTTCTAATTTATTTGTTTTAAGGAAAAGGACTAGTGTTTGCTCCAACTCACTGGGATTTCAGTTTCAACATTTATTCAACCACCTGTGATTAGCCAAGGCAGAAAAACCCCAAATATCCACAAAAAAAGCAAAACTGCATCATACCTGCAAGTTATTGATTACAAAAGCACGTTTCTCAAAGCCCCCCGCACTGCAAGTCCATTCTCTGTGAACTCAAGCATATAAAAGAGAACACGGTGAGGTGCAAAGCTGGCTCAATCAGTACTTCACAGGAACGGAGGTTAATCATACGCTTCTACTTCACCCTTCCTCTTCCTCACAGAGTACAGCCCTTCGAAATAACGTAACTCTCTATGTAGAACAGATGGATTGACATTATTTGCATCAATCTAAAAGAAAGCCCTCCCACCCAACACATGCTTAATTCCTATGGCTAATGAGTTTTGGTTTTTTCCCCTCATTGTACTAAACTGGTCAGGATGTGGACAGACCCCTTGGGCGCAGCTCTCCAAGCCTGGAACGCTCCCCCCAAGAGGAGAGAAGGAGCGCAGACTGACCTGACCAGAGGACGATTGCTCTTTCCACAATGATAGCAACGCAGCTTTCATTTTCTTTGAAAATCTTAAGGTTCAACCTCTATATTACTTCTGCGATGTATCTCCAGAGGAAACACAAATAGGGGTTATCTTACAAAACCTCTAAACACAGCAAACCGCGGCGCAGTGTTGAACTGTACTGCACATCCTTGTTCTCCAGCCAGGTAACCACAAGGAATATGTTTCTTCTACCACGGGGTCTGACCATGTTCAGTGCTGAATTCACTAATGAACCCGCTCCAATTCCAGTCCTGTTTCCACCACCCATACTTAGTCCTTCCTCCTCCTCTGCTGTTCCCCTTCACGTAACACAAGAGCGATTCCCCGTTCCTCTCCACCAACCCGACTTCTCTGACCTGCTGTCGAGGTGGCTCCTCCTGCCTCACCAGCTCTGTCTGCACCGAAACCGCACCTGACGCTCCACAGGGGAAAATGGGCCGGGCTTAACTACACCTCCCTCCTGCTCCTCGCCTTCCTAAGCAGAAAGGATTTTTATTCAAGCAGTTTTCAGAAACAACTTGCAAGACAAAACAAGAACAAACAATTCTGAAGGCATGTTCAACCACCACACCACACAATTAACAGGTAGTCAAGATCAATCAGCTGAATTATTAATCGTAATAGCTTAACTAAGTGACATAAACGGTAAGGCATCAACATTTTCACATACTTTAATCAACGAGTTCATACTCTCTTCTAATAAAGTCAAACCTCAGCTTTTCATACTGTGTTAAATTTTACATTTACAAGACTGGTGGCATTATCCTACATTTTACTAATAATTAGACTGGACCAATGTAATACGACAGGAGTAAAAACTCATGTGCATGAATATTCAAATGTTTAATAGCTTAAAACTTCAGAAACAAGAGAAACCCAGACAACACAGCATACTCCATGAAAGGCATTAACACACTGTATTGGGCACATGTGCAGGAAACTGGCTTGGAAACACATTAGTTTGCAGTTTATCTCCTTTCAATCTAAAATGATATGAGAGTATGTCAATATTCACAAAAAAAAGTTTAAAAAAACAAGTTCCTTACATTTAATTGATTTTAAAACTTTTAATGTGGCTTCTGGGAGTTATTCCTTTCAGCTGCTTCTCCAGAAGGCATCTGACTTAAAGAAAATTCTGCCTTAAGAGAGGTACGGTGAACCCGGGCGAAATTGAAGCTGGCAGGACTAGTGCTCAGTGAACTACCAAGTTCCACTATTGCCTGATTTACTGAGGACTTCAGCACTTGCGCAAAAGGCTGGCGGGAGGCCGCACAACTGAGATGACAAGGCTATTTCCCTGCAAACCAGCAGCTGGGTATTTCCCTCCATCGGGCAGGACGCTCAGGTGACCCAGCCCACGCTCCTGCCTCCTTCCATCGATTCTGCTAGGCTTAGTTCACACAAAAAACCAGCCATGCCAAAATATTTTACAAAACATTGATTTAAATCCTTCCCTCGTTATTCTTTGGCACTTAATTAGGAGGGACCGGGAGAAAGGGAGGGCAGGTGGGAAGCGAAAAGGAAAGAGAAGTGGCAAGAGAGACAACAACTATGTCAGTATGAACTTTCAGACAAAGAATGGAATCACATTTGAAGGCATTCTGTCAGCGCACAGGAGAGATGGCGTTTTAAAATAACTTTATTTTTGATCCTCTTTCAAAATTATGATTTAACATCGTCAGAAACAAAATAAGAAACTTAACCAGCATATTTAGTTTTAAAAGCATTTAATGACATAGCATATATTTAACAGATAGGGTAAAAGTCTAGAGGTACAGTTCGATACAACTGAAAGCCAGTTCCAGTACTACTCTTGACTACAGGCCCAGTCATTGAAAGTTCATTCCTATTAAATGTAATTTTTGATTGTGCAGTAAGATGAAAAGTTTTCATTACAATAGTTACAGTGACAGAGAAATGCACACTATGTATCAAATAGCAAGGTAATGTAGCAAAATTATAACACACAGTGCTGCAGCTGACAAGCAAGTAACCATTTGAGTAACATTACTTTTCCAGTAAATGCTTCAGTTCCACTTTTACACTTATCGATGATTTTAAAGGGTTTATTATACATCTAGTCTTATTATACTTTGTACTAGAATTATCTGAAACATACAATATAATGTATTTCGGAAAAAAAAAAAAAAAAGAATTTGAAATTACAGATTATTTAAAACTGTATCAGCCTGCTAATCCCTCTTGTACACCAACATCCTCATCTGTCGTACTCGACGCACAAAAGCTTCAGGTTGTGTTAATCACCAATGCCAGGATATGAACGGTTCGTCTGTCAGTCAATGCATAACGCACTCTGTTACAGCAAAGATCATACGCTATCGTTTTAATACGTTAGAATCGCAATGGGAGGCTCTACTAGTCAAGACTCAGCATAACAACCTTAAATGGAAGTGGATGTGTGCTGAAAATTTGTACATTGTTTTTGATGTGCACAGTAGATTGGAAAGCACCGCTGCCTTGCATACCAATAGCACTAGGAGTGGGTTATTTTCCAAGACAGCCTCACAAAATTGAGGAACAGTTTAAATATTAAGATCTAATCTACATTAACTTCATTTAAAAAAACAAAACAAAACAAAAACAAACCCCCAAACCTGGTCCTCCCTCTCCTACAGAAGCTGCCCAATGCACCTCATACACTTGTAACTTTAGATTCTTTTTTTTTTGTTGGCTTTTTATTTTAAAACGCTCTATAAATAAAAAAATGTCAATCACATTGAGGAACATGAGGCACAGAGAGTAACGTATTGGTTCTGAGCTCGCATGCTGGAATTCCACTGGAACGGTCAGAGAAGTGCAGTGCGCGGAGATGGAGTTCACTTCTTTTTCCCAAAAAGGCTGAATCTTTTCTCTTTGTCTTTCTCTTTGTCTTTCTCCCGCTTGCCAGGGCTGGACTCGCTGGTTATTGTGACGCTGGCGGGCAGGGTCTGGGCACGGCTGGAGGCTGGAGTGCTCTGCGTGGTCGGGGACACGTCGATTTTATCGGAAGAGATGGCTGATGTGATGGCCTGGATCCACGTGTTCATCTCCTCCTTCAAGAAGCCCCAAAGGCAGAGAGCGATTACAACCCGCGTGCCACACGCCCTCTTAATTCGCTCAGTGTCGCGGAAGGGGGACGGACAGAAGTGGGGAATGAAAGGAAACACGGTCCTAACTCCTCACCTGGCGCTCCTCTCTGGTGACATGCCTGCCGAAGGTGTCTACTACAAGGTGTATCTGAAGAGGCCCCCGCCCTGGTGCTGCCAGGGGGAGCTGCTGGATCTACGTGTTACACACACGTGTGCACCAGACTGCAGACCAGGCACTAACATGCATCCCTGAGCTCTTAGCTGCTATTCTTTTCCTGCTGTACATCACAGATATCACATGAGCAATAAACAATGACAAAAACAAACTTACGTCATCTTTGGCTTGGAAGAGGTATTCGTTGCCATCAGTCAATCTGTAAAGAAAAACAACCATCACCAGTTTAGCTCAGTGGTCACACCGCATCACCTCCTGCTGGCTTAGCTACAGCATCATCACACCGAGACACACGGGACAGGCACCGCGTCTACACGTGCACAAATCCAGCCCAACAACTTGTGTTTCGGTGTCTCGCACCGTCACGCAGCGGCAGCCGCACACACGCTATATTCTGGTCTCCAGACGTGCTTGCGACAGGACACGTTCCAGCACGTCGGGACGCGCTGCACAGCTCGGCGGCTCCAGCCGCCGCTGATGGCTCTCTCAGTTACTCGCTCTCCCAAGCAGATCGTTTCTCTTTTGCAAGAGACACTATAAAAGTTTACACAATACTTTAGAAAGGCAAAAGTCGCAGGCAACACCCAGTTTTCATGGCTTTTGTAGAAACCTGGCAACATACTGCAGCTGCTCTGCTGTCACAGCTACAGTGGGTGTCTCAAGGTACTAGACAGTGTACTGTTTATGAGTAGCTGCCTCTTTTCACACGATTTCAGAAGGAAAAACCTGATTTTATTTTTTTTAACCTGTGAACAAGTACTTCACAGGCTTCAAAATGAAATGGTCTGTAACTACATGTTCTAGACCTGAAAATGTGACAGGTGTCTTCACTAGTCTCCTAAATCAATACCGAAAAAAATAAACAAGAGGCTTGATTCTGGAAAGTGCAGAACCATGAACATTCAGCTCTTTCCAATTAATTCCAGAAGGAGCCGCTGAAAAGCTCAGCATTTCTGAACACAGGCTCCTAACTTTAGGCACACACATCTAGTCTTGTCCCAGATGGAAATAAAGCGCACAGATAATTTCATACTGTTTGCATTCGCTACCTTTGATAAATGCATCATGTTTCAGTGTTGGGAAGAGCTTGTTCAGAAAGGAAGATACTGCTGTTAATAATTATGATCAGTTCTTAGGCTGAATCCTGCCGTGAATTTGCACAGTGAACAGCCCCACCACAACTTATACTAACGGCACGATGCTTCACCAGGTTTACCTTAGCTTGAACACATGCTTCTTCTTTTTATAATCGACCGCTATTTCACAGACTGCGTCCTTCAAGCTGACAGGAATCTCGTTGTGGTAGGGGATGCCAGAAGCAGCAGCTTTCGAATCCTTGTAGAAGCCCATCTCTTGGTTGTTTATGACACAGTACACGTTATGCCATGATCTTCAAGACACAGAGAACAACAAATATATCTGTAAATGTCATGCTCTTACTTGCAGAACTGGAGAAACCAAACACAGTTATTTCTATGAGATAACGGAGACTAGTTCAGACCCGTAACATGCAGGCAGCAGATTCTGTCCTAAGGGCACGGCTTCAGGACAACACCCCTGACTTGGAGCTACAGAGATTTCCAGAGCATATCCTAACGGTGGGAGGCCTGAGTGTCACACCAGGCACCCTGCACACTTGGGAGAGAAAATCATTGCCCTTTTAATGACTACGCTTTATTGTAGGAGGAATTCTCATTGCGCTGCAAGCTAACAAATGGATTGCATGTGAAATCCTTGATTGTTACAAATACTCTTAGTGGCATCATCCGCCTCATCTCTAAAATAGGTATAAAAATCAATGATTACTAGAAATAAGAGCCCCCAGATATTAGTATCGGTGGCTGTCACTGTTTTAAAGTAGTTCTGCAGCATGAACAACTCTAGCTGAACAAAAATCACGGTAGTTCTGTGCTCGTATGTGATCTGCACTCAGCTGTGCTGGCTACTTTGGCTCCTACCAAATCCCTCAGCTGCTGGGGCAGCTCACCCCTCGCTAGTCAACATCTTCCTTCTCAGCCAAGAGCTGTCCCAGGTCATGGAGGACCCCAGTCTGCTTTCCCAGGGCAGACAGGAATCTCAGGAATTCTGCCTGTTTGAGAACCGCAGGATCACGTCCTCAGGAATCAGCTAAGGCACACAGACCACCTCTGCCTGCTTTCCTCTCCTGAACAGATTACAGAGTAGGTGGGAAGTGCTAACGTGCCAACAGAAAATGTCAGAAGAATATGGACGCTTCTATTCTCACACCTACATGTTTTTCTTTTCTTGCAGTAATGTACAACTGAAGAGATCTAGAATCAAATCCCGCTACTGCCACAAATTCATCATGAAGTCAGGGTATCTTTATGCCTCAGTTTTCCACCTTCCAAATATGGCTAACATCTCATTTTCTACCGTGTATCTCTGGATTGCAACTTCATCAACTACGCTGTTCAACCATGAGTGTGCAGCTCCCACAACAGCAGGAGCATAAGCTCGACAGGTCTTTAGGAGCTGTGAGAAGACAACAGTAGCAGGGATAACATTTACTGTCCTACATTTGGTGAGTCTGGATGCCACTGTCTGCATCAAGCACCGAGTGCTTTACCTGCTGGAGGCTTTCTTGCTGTGTGTCTCCCACTCGTGTTTGCGATGCAGGAAGCCCTCCATCTGAGCCAAAGGAATCTCCTGTGTTTTGGCTGGCAGGGTGGCAGCAGTCTGGGCCTGAACGGCGGTCTTGGCTTTGCGGTCTGCCGTTGGGGAAGGAACTGGACTCGACTCTTTGGAACTTGTCCTTTGTTCTGCAGCTCCGTTGACCATTTCGTTGGTTTCTGCAGTTTCTGCCACCTGGGAACAGTGGAAAACACGTTCAGCGAGAAGCCTCACGGCACGGAGGTATCCTGCAGTTAATCTGTGTCCCTGCACAACGTGGCTGTGTATAAACTTTGCCTGGAGAATGACGCAGGCCAGTAAGATCTTTCTCACACTTGGAGACACAGAAGGCCAAGGGAATTAGAAGGTATGAATGGATTAGTACCCATTTTACAGATGGAGAGATGGGAAAATAAGAGCAGCTAAACATCAGTGTGAATTTTACTGTGCTTTGCTCTGCTGGTCAATTCGTATTCTTTTATATATTGTTATTCCTAAAATTAGAGCATTCGATTCTGTTGCTAAGTACTCAAATGTTTGGAACAGTAACAATCACACTTTCTGCAAACCTAGAGGAACAGTGGAAGTTATACACATCAGCCACCTTAAATACATTTAGGGCATTACCGGGGTATTAAAAGTCTATAAAAGATATTCACTATCAGTCAGCAGAAAAATACATCAACATTGCCCAGGAGCATTTACAAAACTTTGTATCATTTATTTGTTTCTGTAAAAGCTCCTTTCCCGCTTTCCCCATTCCCCTAGTGACACAACAAAACCAAAACATGCAGGAATTAGAAAGATGACACCATGCATTTCATCTCCATCATCCCAGTTAGGATACTGGATCTTGAAGACAAGGGAAAGGAGTCATATGTCAATTCAACAGGGTCTTTTTCAGACTTTCGTTATTAGGTAGAGTGGATTTTTGTTAAAGGAACTGAAAACCACCACAGTCACACAAACCACACAGCTATTTACCCCCAAACAAAGACAGAACCAAGGCCTTGCCCATCACTTGCTTTGTTGGTCGCGTTGCCTGTCGCACTGTGATCGAGATAGCCTAGAGAGCAGCCGCGTTTCCAGCAGCTCTGACTGGTCAAGCTGGCGACGTCTTCAGGAGCCATTCATCCAAAAATCATTTAAATTGGAATCCTAATGGCTATCAACTTTGGAAATGCAGCTTGGTCCCAGTTTGGTTTTTTCTTGTACCATTACTTTGACATGTAGAGCCATTGGTAGCAGCTCAGGCGTTACACAACCAGTGTGTAGTATTATTATTATTAGCAAGTTACTGAAGCTTAGTGCTGCTGATGCTCTAGTAGATCACAAACATTCTGGACTGTTTTTATGCAGACAAGCAGGTATTTGTGAATGGCACAATAATTAGACATTCCCACTTCTGCACACAGCCTGGACAATTCAAAAGCAGCCAAATTATTACGCAACAAACTGAATTTTGCCACCGTTTGCTAGAACTACTTATACCTGCCAAGTGCACATTATTGTACCTCACACCTTTGTACCTCACATATTGACCCAGGAAGATCTAAGTGTCAGCTTGCTATGAATATGGGAAGGACTGGTTACCTGCCTTTAAGCAATCTACATCTCCAGAGTACAGACACCACACCACTGAAACAGGGAAAGGATCGCAGCTCACATCCCACGTCAATCCTATCTGTTTTACTCCGTCCCTAAAGACACGCGCCCTTACAGCCCGGTTGACAGGAGGAAACGTCTGCCCCGCACTGAGATTTATCTATCTAGACTGATCCAGCACAACTGAAACTCAATGATGATGCTTCTTCACATTCAGGATAAACCTAAGCCATCAAACCTCACTACTTGTATCCAAATCTCAAAATATAACAAAACCGTTGCATTAAAATGGGGAGAGGGTAAATAAAAGATGAGGCTGAGGACGACCCAAACGCTGCCAGCACAGCTACGGTAACACAGGTAGGGAAATAAACCCCCAGTGATTCAGCACTGAAAGCCTCATTCACCAATCATCACCAGCGGGCAAGGGGTCGCGTTCCAGAGGAGGGACAGCCCTTTGCAAACCTGCGTGAGCACTGACGGCTACCGAACCCCCAGCTCCCCGACCGCCTGGGTCCCTGTCTGGGCCACACACCACAGCGACTTATCTCAACAACTTACACAACCTGGTACCTCACCCCATGGCGTCTGCAGGGATGCTGGCAAGACAGGAAAGCGTCACTGATCTGGGGGGACCTAGAACCACGACTCTCCAGTCAAACAGCAGTTTCACAGCAGCAACCACTGCACGTCTGCTTAACTTACGGGAAGTACCGGGCAACTCAGCGCTGCAACCCCGCCGTTTCAGAAGATTACTGCCAACTTTAGCCACACAACCAGACCTGCAACTTCTCCTTAAAATTCTACTGATGGTAAAAGGGCTATGCAAAGCTTTTCTGATGCTCTTTCACGTTTTATTTCCTTTCCATGTGTTATCTACAATTAACAGAAAACAAGCAAAATAAATCTGAATCATAAACAGCTATGTGAAGAATATGTCACGAAAATAGAGAATAAACAGGAGCTGAACAAACTTTAATGGAAACATGCATGGGGCATGCAGAGACAACGCAACGGGGACAAACATCAACAGCAAACTGCACTGTTACAACAACAGTTATCACGCACATGAATACAGTTTTCTTAATGGTGACTGAGAGGTTAGCTGCAAGTGCTTTAGTGGCTAAAGGCTGCTCTCCAGATATTTAAACCAGGACTAACATGCAACAAGACAGCTCGTGACAACGACTGGAGACATCCCTTTGATTTCCATAGCGCTCGAAGCAACATCACATTCAGTTCATCAATTTAAGTCTCTGCACCACAGCCTAAACAATAGGGATGTATTTGCCTTTTTTAAATGCAAACAGATGACAGCCTAAATATTGTTCTGGCATAAGGACTATTTAAATGTTTTAAGCCAGAACTATAGGCTGTAATAAATAGTGCCTAAAATGATGACCTTAATCATTAATAAATGACCTAATTAATTTTTCTTAAGCCTAAATGTGTAATTTTTAGACACAAGCGTACTAATAGAAGGAAAAGAGCGTAGCTATGTAACTGACTTTCCCATAGTACGTTTTAGCCAGAACAGATCTGCAGGCTCCCCAGACGGTGGCGTCTGAAGCTCCAGCTACGCTGCTCTGAGCACTGGCAGGGCCACGCAGCGCCCGCACTGCTGCGGCACTCACCACAGCCGCTGCCTACGTTAGACAGGATTCTAAAACGCATTAAGAAGCTATATGTTGTTATCCTGACAAAAGAAAAAAAAACATGCATCATGAAGTGGAAAGACAAGTTACAGCAAAAGTACAATTATTGAAGCACATCCTTTCCATCGTTCTTCTCACTGCCCGAGCTCGGCCCACACAGAACGGCTCAGCTGCCCTGTCGTCACAAAACTAAATTCTGATCGACAGCGGCATATCCTGCACCTCCCATGGGCAATAATACAGCTCTATACATCTGAGGTATTGCAATGCGAGATTCAATGGACTGAGCGAGAAGGCTCTCACAAAAGTCTGAAGCGTGGATGGTGAAGATTAACATGGAAATGCGTTATGTATCAAAATAAAAAAGCAGCACAAGGGTGGTGTATAAGGCCGCGGTAGCCAACAAGACCAGGATGATCTGGGATGTGCCTGCAGGCCACCTCACGGGCCTTGCCACAACTATATATAACTTCGTAAACATTAGAAGGTATAACAGACAGCTCACTCCATCATTAAATGTTAAAGATGAGCTGAAAGGCTTTATTTAGAGAAAGAAAAAAGCAGAAGTGCTCGGTACCCTTGAGCACTGCCAGGGTCTGTGTGCAGACACACGGGGAACCGGGACGGGCTGTCTGAAAGACAAACTTGTGCTGAAGGGCATTTGGTGCCCCGCGCCCTGCTGGGACCTGCATTTCCCCAGCAGCACCGGCACCAGCTCCCGAACGCCCATGGGAGCCAGCCAGGAGCTCCCTGCGCTCGGCTCGAAACCACACGCAACACAAGTGTCACTGCTCTCACCGCTCAAAGCATGAACTGAAGCAAGCAGGCTTTGCAGGAAGGGAGGGGAGAGAGAAGCCAGCTTCTGACTACTGCGCTGCTTTAACTATATAGACATATTTACTGGTCTTTGTACGGCTGCATGTCAAGGCTTTTGGCAGGAATCCTGACTGCACAGGGACATCCTCTATCAAGAAGGAATGAATAAGACATGGACCATTCAACCTGCATCTGTATAAAGAGCTGGGATCTTAGACCGCTGTATTTTAAAATAAAACGAATAAAATACATAAATAAAATTACTTTTTTTAAAAAAGCATCACAACCTCTCTGTAAGAGTTCTGCACCCTGCTCCCATTTACCCGCCTGTCTCTCCAGGGTCAGTACATGGAATTACTGTAAATTGAACAGGACTGAGGC